>NC_089512.1:15898504-16217879 GCF_036850995.1 Saccopteryx leptura
TGGGAAATGTAGTTTTTGTGGAGAAAGCAGCTTCTGAGAGACAGCAATGGGGGGAGGGGCGAACACATTCTATTGGACAGGTTTCTTCTTGAAATCTAAAAGTATTCAAGCAGTTTGGAAGTATGCAAAAGAAGAACATGATGTCCTGCCACTGTTGTTCTGTTCCTCCTATCCCTAGAGGCCACCACTGTTAAGGGTCTGTAATATTATATTTCTTCCCAGATTTTCCTAAGAATATGTAATCATAGGTATATAGGCTCCTACAGAGAGACTCACCAATATGAACACCTGTCCTACATAGCATCATGCAACTTACCAATATTTCTTTCTATTTCTCTTCGTCTCTCCTCCTACCTGTTTACACACACATATGCACACGCACATACACACTTTTTTTATTTTTTAGTACATGCATTATATTTCATAGTAGGGATGTGCTGTATTGTTTGTGTATATGTTGTAGAACCAATCCCCTTTGCCCGTATAGAGACTGTTTCCAATTTTGTGCCATGATAAGTAATAGTTAAAACAACTTTGGGGAAAAAGCTCCTTCTCCATTTAGTATTTTTCCATTTATGAGAGTCAGAAATAGAGTTCCTGGGTCTAAGGTCACTGGGTTTAAGGCCTACAAGTTTCATTTTTTTTCACTCTTGCCTCTTTTTTCAGATGCCTTCTTCAGTTTCTTGGCAGCTGAGTTTTCCTCTGCAAAGGTTTACCAAACATATTGAGGCCCAGAAGTCAAGTTTTATTTCTGTATCTGGTTTGAATTTCATTGTTTACTTCTTGGTGTTTATGACGATCATATTGGTATGTATGTGGAAAAGAGACCCAAGACCCTGTCTCATTCTTGGAAAATTATAGGTTCCCATTCCCAGGGGAACATGGGGTGGAAGGTGAGATTAGTCAGTACAAGGCAGATATCTGGCTGGTCACCCCTGACTGTGTTTCCAGGATTCGTTGAGGTCAGTCACACATGCAGTTCATGCTTCGTGACTTAGCCAAGTTTTGAATAACTTAGCAATTCTTTCCTGGGTGACCACTTCTCTTGAGTTCACAGGTCCAGATTCTACATCTCATCCTTGAGTTTCTGGCTCTCTGCAGCTCCAGATATTGGTTTCAGGATGAGTAAGATCTTCTCTTTTAGTCCTGTCTCTGCCATTTGCTTCATAGTAAAGCTTCTTATCGCTCAGTCCACGGCACTGACAATCCCACGGTGGTCCTTCTGGCTTCTTCGCTGGGAAATCTACAGTTTTTCTTCTTTGTCTCCATGGTTTATGACCTGGCCCTTTCTTTTTTAAAAAATTTTTATTTATTCATTTTAGAGAGATAGAAAGAGAGAGAGAGAGAGAGAGAGAAAGAGAAAGAGGAGGAGTGGGAAGCATCAACTCCCATATGTGCCTTGACCAGGCAAGCCCAGGGTTTTGAACTGGCGATGTCAGCGTTCTAGGTTGATGCTTTATCCAGTTCGCCACCACAGGTCAGGCCTGGCCTTTTCTTTATAAAAGCATCCTGGACTTTTTATTCCCCCGTGGGAGTTTAGTTCTGTCCTAGAAGATTTCTCTGGTTCTTCCCTGCTCCCCTGGTACCTTTCCTTTGGCTGATTTTCTCAGTTTCCCATCCTCCTTGTCCTGTCCTGTCTCTTTCTCACCTGGTCTCTGTCCCCCCTGTGTGCTTTATGTTTGATTGCCTCTGTTTTACTATTACAGAACAGCAGGGGAGGGTTTCTGGCAGCCCCCAGGGCAAGATGGCAGGGGTCTGGGTTCACAAAAGGGGCTGGTGGGTCACTGTTGGGAAGGCAGTCTGAAGAGATGAGCGTGCGATTTGGAGCCAGAGTGGTATGGTTTACACGTGTGTGTGTGTGTGTGGTAGACAACAGATACAGAGCTACCAAAGAAAACAGAAAAGAAAAATTTGGATAGTTAAAGGACAGAATTGAACAAGAATGTCAGGGGCTTTATAAAGGTCCAAAAAAAGGATGGAGGAGTTTTCTGTAGATGTTTTAAAAGAGAACACTCTCTTTTCTTAAAACAAACAAACAAACAGCAAAAGTGGTGGGGGCAGAAGCCAAACTGTGTGGAAGTAAAGGTGGAATCAGTGAAGAGGTGACACTCAGGCTCTGGAGTCAGACTGTCTCTGTTTAGGTCCCAGCATCAGCATTGCCAGCCAAGTGCCAAAGGGCCATCGTCTTGTCTCTCAAGTCTTCCCCTGTGAAGCAGGGGTACCAACAGTGCCTGTCTGCTAGGGCTTTGGGGAAGATTAAACGAGGCAATACACGTGTATCACTCAGGGGTCGGTCAGAGAAGCAGAAGTACTCCAAGCAGTACAGAAAACCAAACTTACTGTAAGGATCAGACTCTGCAATTGTAGAAACCGGCGGAGGAATCAGTGCTGCTCTGTCTCTTCATGTGCTGTTGGGTCTAAAGCTGCATGAGGTTAAGCAGGCTGGCAGACAGATAAGAAGGCTGGGTGTGGTCAAGAGCAAAGACAAACTGGGACCCTTGAGGATGAACCAGAACCCACTTCTGTCTCTCCGCACCCACAAACTCAGAGCCGTGGCTGACATGCAGGAGAAGCTTGTGCCCTTCACCAAGATGCCATATTTGCACGTGGAAGCCGCAAGAGGAGACGGGTCAGGAGTTGGAGGAAGTAACAGTGATAATGTGAGGCAGCTGCCATAGCGCCTGGTGCCTCCTACTGACTTTGGCTCGTAAAATATATGGTGGTTGCTTTACTTCCATACTTCATGGATTATGTAAAATTTCTCTTGTGACCTGCACTGGCATGGATCCACTGGGGGAAGGGAATTCTGGGAGATGTAGTTCCAGCTTAGCTATGTGGTCACAGTGCAAAGCCTACAAAGCCACCATACCATGTTAAAGACTGAGTGCATTGTAAATGATAAGAGATGTTAACTAATGTTATGGTTGAATTGAGGGTCCACTGGAGGTGCATGTTTGAGGTACAGGTAATTACTCTGCAAGGTGAAGATCTCTCTGCCTCTTCCTGTCCTAGCTGACGACGCTGTGTTGGGCTGGCTCTCACAGCTGCTGGTTGGAACACTGTCACCCTTCCTAGGCATGAAGTCTCCCTTCTTAGCCTCTCTTGAGCAATTTTTTCCTCCTGAGGAGAGGCTTACTATAACCACAGGGGCTTAACTTAGAGTAGAAACTTGGTGTTTTTCATGGTAGGTGCCACATCCATGCACCTTTGGGGTTCCAGCTTATCTGCTATGCTGACATCACTAACTCAGACTCGGCACAATTAGGGAAACTTCGCCTTTGACCCCCCCCGCCCACATCCTATAACCGTTCCCACCAGGTTAGGAGAATAGGAGGCTGTTTTCCCAAGAAACCACAACCATGCTCTCTGGAATCCTTGCTGACACTCCGTGCAGTCCTACGAAACGCGTCTTCATATATAAAATGAAAGCGTACATAAGAAGTTAAGAATCTGAAACAAGCCTTCTGATTTATCCCCTTCATGCTTCAGTTTATTTGTATGAAAGATAACGTTGTCAGCCACCTTCCTCAAAAGGATATTCTGAGGTTCCACATCAGAGACTTGACATTTATTAAGCAGGGTCATATGAAAGCCCCGATTTAATCTCCTGAAAAATGCTTTGAGTGTTTCAGATATAAGGACCATATAAGCGTAAAGAATTTTGCCCATAGCTCTTGAAGGAGGCAGCAGCTGGTCAATAGGGGGTGTGCCAACCCTTGGTGTACTCTGTTTCCAGTCGTGTCCCAACAAGTTAAGTGGAGAATCAGAGGAAATCAGTATATACCACTCTGGTTTATTAACTATTTGCATATTGAACAAACATAGTCTGAAAATACCATATAATAGAATAAAATCCTTTTAGTCAACAGGTTACAATAGAGCAAAAGCTTCTCAATAGGATCATACCACTTTTGGGGGACAACAGTAAAAATTTTATAGCCTTCTACACTATGCCAGTTACTACACTATACCCTCTCACATAAATGTCTCCTTTAATTCTTTCAACAATTCTTCTGGTAGACAGTAATATCTCTGAGGCTCAGAAAGTTGTTAAGCAATTTGTTGAAGGCCACATGCTAGTAAGAGACTAAATCAGGGTTTCCAACCTGCGTTGTTTGTATTTTTAAAAAATCTATGTTCTTCTCATTATATTGTAAAATGTTAGTAGTTGCCTTTTGGGTCAACAGCTATATTATTAAGTATATTTACTATTTATGTTCTTTTTGTGGTGAAGTAGTCATATAAGTGAAGATATACTAATCTTTTGCAGAGTATAGCTGTTATACTTTAGAGATATAGTTAGATTATATGGTTAGATTATAGAGTTAGAGTACACAGTTAGATTAGTAGTATACCTAGTCTTTTTTATTTTTTTAAATTACAGAGACAGAGAGAGGGATTGATAGGGACAGACAGATGGGAACAGAGAGAGATGAGAAGTATCAATCATCAGTTTTTCGTTGTGACATCTTAGTTGTTCAATGATTGCTTTCTCATATGTGCCTTGACCGTGGGCCTTCAGCAGGCTGAGTAGCCCCTTGCTTGAGCCAGCGACCTTGGGTCCAAGCTGGTGAGCTTTGCTCAAACCAGATAAGTCTGCACTCAAGCTGGTGACCTCGGAGTCTCAAACCTGGATCTTCTGCATCCCAGTTCGATGCTCTATCCACTGTGCCACTGTCTGGTCAGTGTATACCTAATCTTATAATAGAGCAAATACTATTGTCACTGTTCTTGTGCATTGTGGAACAGACTATACTCCTTGGAAGAAGGATTGTGTAAGTGGGACCAATAGCAGCTAACTCCTTTTGAAAGAGAAGGCCAAGTACATGCAGCTCTGAAGGAAGTGTCTAGGAAATGAAGAATACAAATGTTAAAAATAAATTAGAAGCATTATTATTATTATTTTTGAAAAACCTACTTGTGCAGTAAAATCACGGTGTCCCAGGCCATTTCATTTCTGTTGCAAGGTGAACTATCTATTTCTTCCAGTTCTTCAAGAGTGAACTATCATCAAGCATTCCTTATCGTTTGTTGTCGGTGGTAATGGTAAAAAGGTGACTTCCCAAAAGTAGTCTATCTGCTGCAATTATCCAACTCTCAAATCAGAAACCCAATAAAAATCACTTTATGTTTGGCAAGAAAGAAGATGTTCCTAGAAAAATGTATGTGCATCTCACATCAGCAGTCAGCTGATGAGCTGAAATAGCGAGACTTTCAGAAGCAGGTGTTCAAATGAGGACATGGATACAGTGAAGGGAAATTCCACTTGGCTTGGCCATGCAGCCATTGAGGGTGTTTGAAGAAGTGTTGTTCTGAGATGCTGAACATGGAGTTGTGTCCTCTAGAAAGGTACCAGGGCAGGAGTCTGGAGGGAGAGGCACTTACAGCTACTCCACAGTATACTTCTAGATGGAGGCTTCCCTTGGTAACTAAAGATGGAGTTTTGTGATTTATAATTTGAACAATGGTCTAAATTCTACAGAGAGCTGGTCTTGTCAGGAGGAGTAAGTACCTCTCACCCTGTTGAGCATTTTGGTGCATTTGGATGTGCAAAGTGAATGAGGAAGCTGAAGAGAAACAGTTGGCTCTCCTAAAAGAAGGAAGCAAGTGTGGAGCTTCTGGGGGCTGGGTGGGGGAAGCAGAGAGGAGCAGGGAGGGAGGGGGGAGAGTGCGTTGGTGGAAACCCATGTGCTAGGACTCCTCCTGGACCTCTTACTGACCTCACTGGGGCAAGTCTCCTGAACTCAGCGCATGATTTATGGGAGTGGATTTCTTATAAACAATGGTGGGAAGCCTGAGTTTTACATCCAGTGGAAATAGAAACACTTTTCAAGGGACTAGGAACAGGGAGGCAAAGGGGACCCAGGAAAATATAAGTGTTTGGGAATTTCTAGCGATTGTGATGGAGATTTAATTAATTAATTAGCTAATTAGAGATTGCAGTTGATAAGTAAATAAGATGATTAAAACATTACCAAGACTGGTTACATAATTTTCTTTAGTTTTTTTTTTTATTTTTCAATTTTATTGAGACATAATTGAAAAATAAATTGTAAGATATTTAAAGCGTATATTATGATGATTTGATATACATGTACGTTATGAAAAGATTCTCCCAAGCTAGTTAATTGACATATCCGTCACTCACATATATTTTTTATTTTCCTGTTTTTTTTTTTTAGTAAGAACATTTAAGCTTTACTCTCAGCATATTTCAATTGTACAATATAGTTATCCACTATAATCACTATGTTGTATATTAGATCCTCAGATCTTATTCATCTTATAGCTTAGTTTGTTCCTTTTTACCAATCTCTCCCTACTTCCCTTCCCAGCCCCTGGAAACTACTTCTCTACTCCCTAAATGTTTGACTTTTTAAAAATATTTCACATCTAAGTGATACCATACAGTATTTATCTTTCTCTGTCTGACTTATGTCATTTAGCATAATGCTTGCAATGTCCATCCATGTTGCAAATGGTTGAATAATATCCCATTGTATATCACAACTTCTTTATCCATTCATCCACTGACGGGCCCTTGGGTTGTTTCTGTATTTTGATTATTTTGAATAATGCTTCAACGAACACGGGAGTACAGATATCTCCTTGCGGTTCTGTTTTTATTTCCTTTGAATATATTCCAAGTAGTGGGATTTCTGGATCATATGGTAGTTCTATTTTTAATTTTTTGAAGAACCTCCCTCCTGTTTTCCATAGGGGCATTTCTGATTTACATGGAGGCTTTAGACTTTATGAGACTACAGACTACAGACTCCCAAGTAACCTTCTCTAGACTTCAGAGGTTGGAAAGATTCCAGGTGACACCTCTATTTTGGAGAAAAATTCAGTTTCATCTCCAAATTAGTTATTGAACATTCACTATCACTGGAGAACTGTGTTGGGTACAAGGAAAATAGAGAGATTCAGCAAAAACATTCCACTAATGTGTGTTGCTTGAAACTGTGAAAAAGATTAATCCCTCCCTTTAACTTGCTTAAAATCAAGTATGAGAGAGAGAGAAAGAGACAAATAGAGAAAGAAAAGAGAGAGAAAGACAAGCAAACACCTAACTTACAAAGCAGAATGAGTTCTGGCTGGGCAGAGATAGCCAGAGTGCTTTTGTATGGAATGGGAAGTAGGTTCAGAGAAGTTTTTCTTGCCACATGCATGATGTACATTTACGGATACATTGTATTGAGTCGTTACTATGTGCTATAACTATGCTAAGATTTTTCTATTTAATTCTTTAAACGACCCCTTGAAATGGACATTATTTGTTTTTTAAATTTTATTTATTATTTTTTTCAATTATAATTGACATTCAATATTATATAGTTTTAGGTGTACAGCATCGTGGTTAGGCCTTTATATAACTTATGAAGTGATCTCCTGATTAATCTAGTACCCACCTGACCCCATACATAGTTGTTAAACATTATAGACTATATTCCCCATGCTGTACTTTACACGTCTCCTGACTATTTTGTAACTGCCCATTTGTGCTTCTTCATTCCCTTCGCCTTTTTCACCCAGCCCCCAACACCCCTGCCGTCTGGCAGCGTTATTTACAAGAGCCAAAGTGTGAAAGCAAGCTAAGTGTCCACTGAGAGACGATTGGGTAAAGGCGCTGTGGTACATATATGCAATGGATTATTCCTCAGCCATCAAAAAGAAAGACATCTTACCATTTGCAACAACGTAAATGAACCTTGAGGGTATTATGCTAAGTAAAATAAGTCAGACAGAGGAAGACAAATTCATATAATTTCACTTATATGTGGAATTAAAAAAACACACAAAATAAATGAATAAATGAAGCAGAGATAGGCTTGGGGCAAGGAGAACAAACTACTACTGGTATTTATTTTACGGCTGTGGAAAGGGTTTGTAAGTTCCCACAGCGGGTGAGTGTTGAGCCAGGCTGGAGCCCAGCCATCTGAGTGCAGAGCTCATGCCTGTCACTAAACTGCTTGGGGACTGGGATGATTTGTTGGGACATCTGAGCAAGTCTCACAGTCCCTCCTTCTGGAGGCTATGGCAAGTCTGAGATAATCTAAGACACCGACTCACTCAATACACTCTACTTTTACCATCATTCGTAGCTGGAGACTTAAAATCATACAATGCAAATAATCCCTATTCTTCTCCCCCCTGCCCCCTGCACCTGACCCGAGCTGTCTCAACAACAGCAGTGGAGATGGGGAGCGGGAGAGGCACAAAGGGGCCTTGTGGAGGCAGCCCCGCCCAAATGCCCTTCAGGTTGTTTTTCTGGAGGTGGCGATGGATTTGTAACATCACCCCCCACCTTGTGACTGGGACCCGCGCTGCATTGCCTGCCAAGAACACGACAAAACTCAATCTCTAGTCCAGGGCTTGACCTTGATAGCTATCTTGATGGGCTTTGCTGACTGATTCAACCTGCTATAGGTCAGAGGTCTTGGTCATCTGATGCCACAACCGGGAGATACTAAGAGACGGAAGAATGTGCTAGTCACGACGGACAGGGCTGGGGATTTTTCTGATGATGCCAGTACTCCTTGGTGCTCTGAACTTATCACAGAAGATGGTGATTTCCTTCTTCAAGGAAATCCATCCAGCCTAGCAAGGGGTTTAGAGGCTCTTCACTGAAATAAATTTTTAAAATCCCCTCCCGTCAAACGTGAAGTGATAGGGGTCGGTGGAGTGGTTCTCATTGGGGCTAAGCAGTTTTAGAGCTGCTGAACTTGGTCGGGGCCAGTGGAGAAGATTCCATTGCAGAGGCCGGGCTGGCTTCTTTAAATCTGGGGAGCCACTGAGGGTTTGGGGCAGAGAGCCAGCAGGAGGAATGTGATGCTTTAGAAAGATGGTAATGGTTTTAAGGGGCTCTGAAGAGTCACCGCCAAAAAAGGCTTTGCAGTGGTGGGGGCGCTGTGAGCACACGGTGGGGCCAGGGCGATGCTGCCAAGCAGGCTGGCTGACCTCGCTGCGCTGCCTGGGTCCTTTGCTGTTGCCCTATATGGCAATAGACTCTGCCACTCGGG
Organism: Saccopteryx leptura; assembly: GCF_036850995.1. Classification (NCBI taxonomy): domain Eukaryota; kingdom Metazoa; phylum Chordata; class Mammalia; order Chiroptera; family Emballonuridae; genus Saccopteryx; species Saccopteryx leptura. Next base: position 15,907,528 of record NC_089512.1, read on the forward strand.
CACGGCTGCCCTCGTTCCTAGCCTGTTTCCTCTCCTGTTCCTAAGAGTGCCTACCCTTCAGTGTTGGCTCTCCCAGTACCAACCCTGTTTCCACCCCAACCTTGACGGAATATTGATTTCACCTGGATTTCTTGCTGTCCCATAAGCCTTCTTGATGTTTTTCTTTTTTCTTTTTTTTTTTTTATTAAATTTAATGCAGTGACATTGATAAATCAGGGTACATATGTTGAGAGAAAACATCTCTAGATTATTTTGACATTTGATTGTGCTGTATACCACTCCCCCAAAGTTAAATTGTCTTCTGTCACCTTCTATCTGGTTTTCTTTGTGCCCCTCCCCTCCCCCAACCCCTCTCTCCTTCTTCACCCCATCCCCCCTCCCCCCTCCCCCCATCCCCCACCCCTGTTGCCATCACAATCTTCTTCATGTCTCTGAGTCTCATTTTTATGTCCCTTCTATGTATGGATTCATATAGTTCTTAGTTTTTTTTTTCTGATTTACTTATTTCACTCCGTATAATGTTATTAAGGTCCATCCATGTTATTGTAAATGATCCGATGTCATCATTTCTTATGGCTGAGTAGTATTCCATAGTATATATGTACCAAAGCTTTTTAATCCACTCGTCCTCTGACGGACACTTGGGCTGTTTCCAGATGTTCGCTATTGTGAACAATGCTGCCACAAACATGGGGGTGCATTTCTCCTTTATGAGCCGTTCTATGGTGTCCTTGGGGTATATTCTCTTTTTGATGTTTTTCATCGCTCTAAATCACCCCAAATGTGTTATAGTTTCTTTATTTCCCACAATCCTCTCATAATTAGGTATTACTTTTCTCCATGCTTTGTAAATTACTTGTTGCTGTGTTAGTGATTGATCTGTCTTGAGATATAAAGTGTATTTGAAAGACAAATTGCATCCGGGGGGTGGAAATGCTCGTTATTTAACAATTTCCTTATCGTTTTGCCCCAGAGCTCATCTTTGCCTCTGTGCCCTTATCATACAGAAACAGAGGTCACTGAGACCAAAATTCACCCTTCCCTTCTAGGAGAAATGGAAACTGGGAGGAGGAAAAACAAATCATTGACATGCATCTATTGGGGATACGAAATTGGCAAGACACAAGAGAGGTGTTATCTCCTTAAGGAGGCCGGATCATTTCTATGGGCACTGAGTTGTAGTCTTGGGTACGGGGTGGTGGGGGGTGGGGATAGAGTCACTGGAGGACGAAAGGGTTAAAGAGAGATAGATGTAAGAAGAGAGAAATCTATGGACATCCCTTCCGGAGGTCTAGGCAACGAGACTTTGCTTTTTGTGTAAAAAACGAGGAAGGAATAGCTTTGGAATTAAAGACCAGAAAAACTGCTATCACCTTTATCAGGGGAAGGGTCAGTCTCACCTGAGAATGTGTGTGTGCATGCCTGCATCTCTCGGATGCAGTCCTGCTGGCCAGACTCAGCCATCTCTCCTCACTTTTCTCATCCCTAGAGGCTAGCTTGGTGTACTATGTTAGTATTTCCCAGGGAAGAAATAATAGCTGTCCACACTACTACTTATATCTATATCTATATCTATATCTATATCTATATCTATATCTATATCTATATCTATATCTATATCTATATCTATCTATATCTATATCTATATAGATATAAAATATCTCTATATATAATATCTATAATATATGATATATAATCTAGGTTATATATATATATATAATATAGGTTATATATATTACTTCCATGCTATTGGATTTTTTTCCTTATTATCTTTGCTTGGCTTTTTCTGAATTTTGGATCTGTTTCTTTGGCCCTGATCTGTGTTTTCAGGTTTTTGTTCTCTTTGGCAATATTCTTAACACACAACCATGGGGTCCAGTTAGATTCCTCCCATCATCTCTTCACCTTCTCAAGTGGCATTGTGACACTGTGTTTCCTATTGGTGCTATAAGAAATGACCACACTCTTATTGGCTTAAGCAATACAAGTTTATTACCTTACAGTCATGGAGGTCTGAAGTCCTAAATACTCTTGTTGGGCTAGGGCCCAAGACTTCTCTTCTAGGGTTCAAGGAGACTCAGGTGGGATCCAGCTTGCAGGCTCCATCAACAAAACTATAACTCTGCAAGTGTTAGGACCCACCTTCCTTAAAAGCCAGGTTAGCATCAGTCTGTTGCTACTTCAGCTGGTCCCTTGAGGGTCTCACGTTCCAAACCAAGGGCTCTTACAGGATTTGTTTTTCAGCAGACACCTTCCCTAGAGCTGTGAATAATAGAGCCTGCTCAGTCTTGCTACTGTGCTAGTGATTCTTCAATGCCAGACATTCCTCCATCCCCACACCAAGATTGCTGGAAATCTCATCTGAGTCCAGCTCTGCTTCCCACTGCTGCCCTCCTGTCCGCACTGTCCACCCCTCACCCCCGCCTCTTCCCCAAGATCACATGGTTCTCCTCAGATAGCTGATCTTGTGAGTACAAGTAACATTTCTTGGGCCTCAAAGCCCACAGAGGTCTTTATTTCCAGTACTGGCCCAGGTGCTGCTTTGCATCAAATGTCAGGGATTTAATATCACATGTGTGCAAGACTTATGGATTCTATGAAACTAATTTCTGAATATTCAAGATCTGAACTTTTTTCTCTATGGCTGAAGGAGGGAAAAGCAACTTTTAAAGCAGTTGGGGTGAGCAGTTTTATGCTTCTGACTTCTTTATGCAGAAAGGCTCTTGTCAATTTCACCACGAGTATAAGAATCTGACCCAAATCACAGGATGTCTGTGATTTAAAAAAACAAACAAACAGAACCCTTGTTTTCCCTGTAGTGAAGAAGTCTGCATATCTTTTTCTATTTTGATGATGTTTTAACTTTTATTAGTCTATGAATTAATTTTTTTTATCTGGGGTCCTAAACATCAGGATTGATGTGGAATGAATGAGATCTTACCTGAATAGCCCATACTCCTTGGGCTATTTCTCTGGAACTGAGCTATGAAACTAAACTCTTTTGGAATGAAATATAGCATAGAGAAGTAATCAACATTCTCCTCTACCCCTATGTTTCTCAGCCAACCCCATCCCCTCCTCATCATCTCCTCTGTTTCCCATCCAATCTTCTTCTAATACTGCTAACATTGATCAAACGTTCAGCAAAGCAGCATGAAGGAAGCACAGTGCTGGAAGCATCTATACTAAAAAAATAAAATGACTTGCCTTACCTCCACAAAAATCTAACTTCACATCATCCCCACATAATATCCTCCCTCATCAACCATAAATTCTAGTAAAATTGAAGTGCTTCAAATGTTAGGGAAATAATGAAAGAGAGAGCTGAAAACCTTGACTATCTCCAGCCTAAAATGACCTTTTTGAAAAGTGAGAATAGTTTTTTTTTTTTTGTCATTAGAGCTTTAAACTTTTGTAGGTCTTGTTCCTTATGAGACCAGTATAGTTCCCGTATAGTCTTATGGTTCACTGTTTTTTCTCTATTGTAGCACTAATCATACATTTTTGGTATTGCTCATTTGATTAGACTTTTCCAGTAAGCCCCAACAAATAGTTGTTGATTTCACTGTAAAAATTCTAACCATCATAATGACCAAAAGAAAAGCTACGGCTGAAACCAGTGGCTTGCGATACACCACGTTCAGGTTTAAATTCTTAGGTGTGAATACATTTCATCCATTCATTATGTGATTTTTCTCCCTTACCAGTGTGTAAGTAGCACACACTGGAGCTGTCATGTGGTCCTCAGTCAACAGTGATGGCTGATTTCACTGTATATTTTCTCTATCAAAGCTCCCTGACTCAGTATTGAAGGTTTCCAAGAATAATTTTGGAACTGCTTCACTTCAAAAGCAGTTTCTTTAGTTTACTCCAGGGAATGAAAGAGAGTGTTTATTTAGAAAATGGCCTTACTGATTTATCCTAAATGTGGGAGGGGAAGCTGTGGTGGAGAGCACTGGTCAGCATTTCCTTCCTCCATGAACTGGCACTAAAGAAGCGATTGGAGGCCCTTGCAAGGTGTCTCTCATTTCAGTCCCGCTGTTGCTCAGTCTTGAGTTCTTTGTCTCTGAGAAAGTATATTAGCAAAAACAAGTGAAGAATATAGATGACCTGAATACTTTAAGCATTTATTTAGTAAATACATATTTTCTTTATACACTGCAGATATGACTTTTCTTTTCCATCAACACACATTGAACATTTAATAAAGATTACTCATATATTAAAGCACAAAATAAAATGGCAATTAATTCCTTGAAGCAGCAACCAACATCAACCACATTTTCTCGACCACAACACATAATTATTTTAAACACACATGAAATAAAATATTTAAGAGAAAAAATCAAAACAGCAACAATAGAGTATTGATAAATGAATGAAAGTGGAAACACTTTAATAGGGTCAAAGCTAAAGTCAGAGGAAAATTCATAACCTTGGATGATTTTTTTTTAAACTGTAACGAAGAATGAAAGTAAATGAACTAAGCACATAATCTTCAAAAAGCTGGTTTAAAAGGAGAAGATAGACGAAGAAAAATATTGCCATGCATAGAAAAAAGACGGGGTCTGGGGTTTAACCTGAGAAATTGAATAAATGAGGCCAGTGAGGAAATCTAAAGATGACCTACCATTTTTTCTTAGAAATAGGTATTATACTTTTCCCGGGTGTATTTTCAGGACTTGAGCACATCCTGACTTTCATGAAGACATGGCAGATAATCAACAGTATTTAAACTTGATGATGTGACGATAAAAATATCTGCCATTATTTTATTTATCAAAAGAAACTATAAAATAAATTGCCATCATGTATTAACATTTCAAAGTACAGTTCCAAATTGCTACTACCCACAGGAAGATTAAGGACTGTTTAAAACTGCTATTAGGAAGCTGAAGGAAAAAAATTGTTCTAAGGGTCAAAAACACCAGGTGTACAAAACGCACAACAGAATGGCAACTGAGCCGAGTCTCAGTGACCGTTACAGAATGTCATTATACTAGTTATAATTTTTTGTCCCTGTTGTTGGTCAGGGTTCTGTTTTGTGATAGCTCTGTGGAATACACCTGCTCACGCAGCTTCCTGAGGATGCTGTTTTGGGCAATGCTGAATATTCTTTTATTCGCAGATTTGTACCAGCATATGTCTTGCTGGTCAGTATTTGCTAAACTATCAGAGCAAGCTACAGCTACTGGTCCCAGTATATTTTTCACCCCATTGGGGTCACAGATTCCCACTTTCTCCTACTCGCTACAGACTCACATTCCAGGGTAGATTGTCTTTTAGCCTTCATTTTTTTTTTTTACTATGATTGTACACTGTTGTCCTTTTCAATATTTCACAGGCATCTTAGTGAGATGGAGGAAGAGAGAGGCTATTAGGGAGCATTGGAGCTATGAGGTGGATACAATATTATATGAGAATTCTCTACTGCAGCATTTTCTAAACTATATTCCTTGGAATGTACTAACTGGTGTTATTAGTTGTTCTATGGTTCTAAATCCCCTTTTATAGATTCACCATGAAAATGAGCAAATGATAGGCTCTGGGAAGTCTTGAGTGAAGAAGTCTAGTTTGCTTTATTTAAATCCAAGCTTCTATTTGAGCACACAATTTTTCACAGCTGCATGAGCCTTACTCCAGGTTGGGGTTGACCAGTAGTTTCCTTCTGAGCTCTCCTCCTTGAAGCAGCCAGTGACCTGGACCTGCTTTTAGACATTCGTAGTGTTTTTTAATTTTATTTACTTTTTTACTTTTAGCAGGACTTATTGTAAGGCTATCTACATATGTTGTAAACTTTTCATGGATTTTATTTTTCTTTTTTTTTTTTTTTTTTTTTTTTTTTTTTTTCATTTTTCTTTTCTGAAGCTCGAAACAGGGAGAGACAGTCAGACAGACTCCCGCATGCGCGGGACCGGGATCCACCCGGCACGCCCACCATGGGGCGCCGCTCTGCCCACCAGGGGGCGATGCTCTGCCCATCCTGGGCGTCGCCATGTTGCGACCATCCTGGGCGTCGCCATATTGCGACCAGAGCCACTCTAGCGCCTGGGGCAGAGGCCACAGAGCCATCCCCAGCGCCCGGGCCATCTTTGCTCCAATGGAGCCTGGCTGCGGGAGGGGAAGAGAGAGACAGAGAGGAAAGCGCGGCGGAGGGGTGGAGAAGCAAATGGGCGCTTCTCCTATGTGCCCTGGCCGGGAATCGAACCCGGGTCCTCCGCACGCTAGGCCGACGCTCTACCGCTGAGCCAACCGGCCAGGGCCTACTTTTCTTTCTTTAATAGCAAAGAGGGCTAACTCTAATCTGCTCGCACTATGTACCACCCCACTGGCTGCTTTGAATATGTAGCCCAGATGCTGGACTCTCTACTGGAAGGGTGTGTGTGTGTGTGTGTGTGTGTGTGTGTGTGTATGTTTGGTGTGTAGAGTTGGGGAGTTACAATGACCTGTGCAAACAGCGCTATTGGTAGCCCCCTGGACAGCTACACACGGGTTCTCTGCAGCCTCACTGCCCACACTAAAGGGGCCTCACTGTGCTGGTGATGGATGCGCAAGAAGTTCTAGCTTCACCTTCTGGAGTCTGAGGAAGGTTCAATCAGTTCTTTAGTTCAAACCCACCATGCTTGAATTCACGTCCCACAGCCCTGGTGGTGAAGCGTTGTCACGCCGCCCTGGTGGTGAAGCGTCGTCACGCCGCCCCGGCTTAGGCACCTAGGCACCGCCCCTCCGCTGCGGGCAGGGCAGGGGGGAAGGGGCACCAGCCTGCTCCCTCCCGCTGCGGGGGACACCCCTGGGCCCTTTGTTCTTCTTTATATCAGCACTTTCCTCTCTCCTCTCCTTCCCTGTCCCCTCACCAGAGTGTCTCTGGAGGCCTTTATGTCATCTCTCTTCCAGAACTGTGGCCTTTCTTCTTCCGGTCAGTTCTTGGGTCATGGAAACCTTCAAGATTTGGTAGGTCATAGCTGTCCTTGTTCTCCCTCTTTCTGCAGACAGGCAGGAGAAAAAGTGCTGTGGCTCCTGAAATGTGTGTTTGTCTGTGTGCATGCATGTGTGTGTGTGTGTGTGTGTGTGTGTGTGTGTGTGTGTGTGTGTGTGTAAGCATCTGCAGCTCTCTGTGCCATGAGGGACATCTCCCCTTTCTCTGCTCTCTGGATGACCAGATCTGTAAGGCACACTAGATCTCTTGCATTCATAGTGTCACTGATGTCTGCAAAAACTTTGGGGCCTCATTGTGCAGAAAGAGTACGTGTTCTCCTTTTTAATGTTGGCTCAAATTACAAAGTCCCTGTTCCAGTTATCTATTTCTGTATATATATAAAAAAGTCACTCCAAAACTTAGTAACTTAAAAAAAAGCCTAACCGTATTTATCTTGCTCATAAATCTATACTACGGGCAAGGCTCAGCGGGACTGACTTCTTCTGCTCCATGACTTCAACTGTAGAAATGTGTGGTCTCTCCGCTGGGCCCCTCCTGAACGGTGGCTTCAGAGTAGACATACTTCTGTGGTGGCTCAGGGTCCCAGAGTTACTGTTCTAAGAGATCAAGGCAGAAGCTAAGGACTTTTTGACCTAGCCTCAGATATCCCAGTGGCAGTGGGCTACACAAAGGCAAGAATACCAGGAGGAAGGGATCATTGGGGGATCGCCCCCTATTCAACTTCCAAAGGCAAACTGATTTTTGAATGCAAATTAAATTTGCATAGGTGACACCACCTTAACAAAGAGCTTCAGGGGACATTCCGCCAGAAAGAAGAGATCAAGACACACATTTGTTTCCTAGGCTCCTTCCAGCCACTGTGTTGCTTTTATTAAATGGAATATGGAATTAGAGGCAAAGAGCGTTGGTACTAGGGCATTCCATGTTATAGAATGGCAGTCACATTACCCACCCAGGCTCTCAAAGAACCCAATCTGTCTCTGTGCACGCAGTTTTGCACGTGGTGTCAGATACGGAGGGGCATTCTGGAGGCTGGCTTTAAAATGAGGGTAAGGCATCCAAACTACTGTGAAACCAGCAACCATCAGATTTCAGCTCCCAACTTCAGGCCAAGTGGTAACGAAAGAAATAAATGGAGACGAATGAGGCTTTGGTTTCCCAATGATGCTAACATGCACGGGATGCATCCATTTAAGTCTTTAGAAAAACCCAATTGTTCTAATGGTTTTATTGCTCTGCAACAGAATAAATCAAACTGACATTGATTCCAACATCATTGTGAATGGAAGTTTAGCCATGGGAATGAGGAACAGGATGCAAGTTTGGATGAGGAGGAAGGCATCACAGTATATTGCGTTCTTGTAAACATTAGAACAAGTACAGAGTAACAGAGACTCCCCTAGTTGATGCTAAATAGGACCCAGGTTCCTCTGCTTTCAGAGGCTGAAGCATGAAAGGTTTTCTTTTCCATTTCCAATCTGCTAGGGTATATTATACCAGCCAATTTGTCTACTTTTCTCCTAAGATGCTGTTGGATCTCCTCCATGTCTCCGGTCCTTTGCCGGGTGGATTCAGCCTCCAAGAGGGAGTCCTACAAGATGGCATGATGGAACGATGTTCCCCTAATACTGAAGGTGTGAATGAAAATGAAGCATTTCATGGAGGCTTTTGGCCATGTTCTCTTCCCTGGCTCCCTCTCCTCGGGGAAAGGACTTCATTACTGAAAGGCTGTCTAATCTTCAGTAAATAAGGACCCTCTGCCCTACCTTATCCCCACTCTGCCCTTTGTATCTGTGCCTCCTGTCCTGCTCTGTCACCTGTCAGTCACTAGAGCAGCAGCAGGGACTGCGTGTCAGCCATCTTTGGGAAGGCCAGGTCTTTGCAGTTGGTGCCACATCAACTTAGCTCTTGCATGTAATGCACACACCACTAGGACTTAACTCAGCAGACAGCGGGGACGGCACAATCACAAAGTGAAGGGGCCCAGGGGAGCCCCGGAACATTGGGGGCTAGGAAATAGGACTCCCCGAGGCTCCGCAGAAGGAGTGCTTGGGGTCTCAGATGTGATGACGCTCGCTGGTCGGTATTGAGAACAAAGGTCTGGAATCAGAACAGAATCACACTTGGCTACATGGATCTGAACCTCGCCCTGGGACCACACTGCAGACCGGAGTCCATTCCGGCGGGTGAACTTACGCCACGTGGACAGGGAGGGGGTTGAGTCCTGGGGGACAGCTGTGGTCGCTGCCTGGCTCTTGCCGCCAGGTAGGGTCCCCAGCTCTGCCTCAATCCCCAACCTCGGCAGCTTGAAGATGCCGTGTGAGGTTCCCTCTGTCCTGTGGCTGTCGCTCCACAGTCTCAGATCCTTGAGTCTGGTCTCACTGTTTCCTGGGTGGCCGGGTCAGTGGGACAGCTCCTCTGGGTTGACACAGTGTGAGATGAGGCGTCGCAGAACTTGCCTGCTAAGTAAGGAGGAGGGGCCGGCAATCAGACGTTCTCTAGGACGTCCAGGGGGACCAGGCCTCTCTTCTTCCCGCAGAGGACCCTGATGAAGCCTTCTTGCTCCTCTTCAGCAGTCAGGCAGATCTGAATGCCAAGGAAACAAAAAGGGTCAACAAGGACGAAGCTAGAACCCGCGGCTTGAATCAGTGCTGACTGAGGGCGGCGGGGCGTCACCTTGGAAAAGGGAGTGTCAGGGTGGGACACCGTGGCTCTGCGAGAAGAAGCTGGGTGAACAATTAGGCGGGACCCTGGGTGTGGAACTAGGTCCAGACGATGAATGTTTCCTGAGATTCAGCTTGGCAAGTGAGGATCAAGCTGAACTTGAGGATGTGGCACTTTAGGAAGCAGTGCTGGAGCTGGGAATGGTGCCTGTCATTCAGAGGTGGGTTGGGAGGCTGGCTGAGAAGGCTAATCATGGGCAGAAAAGGGTGGGAGGTGAGGGTCGAAGGGTCACGGAGACGGAGACCACTTGTCTTCGTTTGCCCAGGACTTTCTTGATGTGAACACTGGAGGTCCCCCATCCTAGAAATGCCTCTGTCCCAGACAAACTGGCTGGTTTATATCCCAGCAAATGTTTAACTCACCAGGCATGCCTCAGTTGTCTCAGGACCCTTCGTTCCCTGCTTCCATTCATTCATTCATTCAACAAATTTTTATTGAGTGCCTACTGTGCGCTAGAGACCATTCCAGAAGCTGGGAAACAGTGAAGGCAGATTCCTGCTCTTATATTGCTTATTGAGCAGAACTGGGTAGAAAGACATCTCAGCGAGTAATTCTGTGAGTGCTGAGTGCAAGGGCCATGCTGTTTTAATCACTGATCATCCGGTGAACAACACTCAGTAAACTGACCGACAAGATAAATAATTAATTTTTTTGAACTAGTTCGTGAGTAAAGTTTAAGGTGTCAATGTGAAAATGTGTGGCAATCTGATCTAGCCTAGTGGGTAACTTTGTGGCACTCTGGAATGACTTCTGGAACAGTGTAGAGGGGCAAGTGGTGAATGGTGTGAGATAAAGGCTGCCAGGGCCAAGAACATGGGGACATGCAAGCCATGCGCAGCCCTGCCAAGTCCCTTAGCTGACCTCGGACCTATCTCATTGACTGGAACCGGGTCACAAGCCAACTGCTAAAATAATCAACAGGAAGGAGAATAGGACCCACTAAATAATTCACTTAGGATTTACCTGAGTCATGGAAGGGACAGATAGACAAGAGAAAAAAAAAGTCAGGGCCCTGCAGCATGAGAAAAGAGCAAAAGTGAATGATGGCATCAATCACAGCTGGGTGTTAAAGGATTTTAGGTGGAGGAAGAAGAGAGTCAGATTTATTTAAGGCAGTTCTTTCTCCCCTCCTCTCTTCTCCCCTCCCCTCTTCTTTTATTATCTTTGTCATCCTTGCCTCTCCTTTTTCCCTTTTTTCTTCCTTCCTTCCTTTCTTTCTTTCTTTCTTTCTTTCTTTCTTTCTTTCTTTCTTTCTTTCTTTCTTTCTTTCTTTCTTTCTTTCTCTCTTTCTCTCTCTCTCTCTCTCCCTCCCTCCCTCCCTCTCACCCTCCATCTCTCTCTCTCTTTCTCTCTTTCTCTCTTTCTTTCTTCTCTCCCTCTCACTCTATACCCAGAAGACTTCCAAAGGCAGAATGAACTTTCTTACCACTGCTGACCAATCCTGACCTGTCCACCCAACCTGTGACAGTGGTGCGGACCTGACTTTGACATGTGTGTAGCCATGGTGAGCCGGGCATCTCAGTACCCAGGTGGGTGGAGTGGAGACAGAGCAGAGGCGACCCACACGCTCAGCACACCATCTCCAGCCAGCCCGGTGCTTACCTGACTCGCAAACCCTGCTACAACCAGCCCTCAGCGTCACTCAGAGACTTTGCATTTCTAATATGAAACAGACACAATTTATGGTTTTCTATCTTAAAAGACTTACCCTATTTTTTCCCAATCTCATGTCCCAGAACCTAGACTCCTTATGGGTTGCAAGTTCAACTTGGTAGTTTACCTTTAACACTTAGCAGTCAATCTTTGATCTCTTAGTCTAGATTATTGTTGTTATTACTACTACTACTACTACTACTACTACTACTACTACTATTTCAATACCATTCATCCTGTTTCTGCTTCACTCTCTGCATTTGTAGCTCTATTACCCTCCTGTTCTTACTCTCCCTCATTCTTTTTTTTTTTTTTGTATTTTTCTGAAGCTGGAAATGGGGAGAGACAGTCAGACAGACTCCCGCATGCGCCCGACTGGGATCCACCCGGCACACCCACCAGGGGCAATGCTCTGCCCACCAGGGACGAAGCTCTGCCCACCAGGGGGCGATGCTCTGCCCCTCCGGGGCGTCGCTCTGCTGTGACCAGAGCCACTCTAGCGCCTGGGGCAGAGGCCAAGGAGCCATCCCCAGCACCCGGGCCATCTTTGCTCCAATGGAGCCTCGGCTGCGGGAGGGGAAGAGAGAGACAGAGAGGAAGGAAGGGGGGGTGGAGAAGCAAATGGGCGCTTCTCCTATGTGCCCTGGCCGGGAATCAAACCCGGGTCCCCCCTCACGCCAGGCCGACGCTCTACCGCTGAGCCAACTGGCCAGGGCCCACTCCCTCATTCTTAAAGACCGTGGGAGTGGACTGGATTTTTCATGCTCTTATCTCTACCTAATACCTGCTTGCTGACTCACTCCCTGGCCCTCTGCTTCTCCTGTGCTTCTCCTATGTTTCACCAAATTCTGTTGCCTGGCGGTTAAGTGGTCCTATTGGCCCAGTCCCATCTGGCTACCATCCTACATCTAACCCACTTCTGGGAGCACGTATACTAATATCATCTAAGGTTGTTCCTGCATGGCCTCCAGACTCATTAACATTCAAATGTGCTGTCATTTGGAATAGATGAGAAGTCATTTTATTGAAACAGGCGTTTTTCTGCCTAGCACTCTTGGACTGAGTCTTCCCCTCAAAATACCTGTGGAAAGATACAGGGTTGGGGATGGAGAAGAAATGTCCTGACACTAAATGCCAAGACTGACGGCCATTTCAGAAGCTGATTGGAACTGCTGTACAGCCTTTGGTGCTGAACGCAACTGATGACTGAAGCAAGTTGTGCTGCTGTACCCAGGACAAATCTACCAGCCTAAAAGAGATCTCCTCCTCCAAGGTCTGTCCCAGGCTCAGAGATTCAGCAGTGCCCAGGGCTGAAAATCAGGCAGCCATTTCTCTATGACTATGACTACTTTCTGATGTAGCTAAAATATTCTTTTTCCTTCCCACATAACCCTCCTCCCAACCAATGTCTTTCCTTCTACATTTGTTAGAATCCGCGGTCCTCCCAGTAGGGCAAATTAGGGGTGGCACAAGTGTCTCCTGGGAGTCAAGGTCCCAACAAGTAAAACACAGTGGGTGGGAATGGAGACACAAAGCAGAAAGTAGTTTTTCACGTACTCCAGGAGTTTGGAATGCTGGGAGAGGAGGAAAGCAATGGTGACAGAAGAAAATCCTAACTCAACCCCGCAGACCCACATTGGGTAAATGCCTCTTAGACACCAGCAGTTAGTATGAGTCATGCATAATTACTTCCTCCTCTTCCTCCAACTGAGTACAACTGAATACGCCTGAGTGGACCCTAAGCTGGACCCACACTGATCCACTCATCTTTTCAGCTGGGAAGCCTTGGCTCTGCACCCATCACACCTTGTTCTGGGATACGTAAGTTGCTTGGGGCAGACACTGTTGGTTGATACTACAATCATATCTGCTCTTTGCCCTTGAGGCAGAGTCCTGGCTATTAGTCTGTTGTCCGTATCTATGTATCATGATTCAGGTAAACCTTAATTATACTGCTCACAAAAATTAGGGGATATTTCAAAATAAATATGAAGCGATGAATTATCCCCTAGTTTTTGTGAGCAGTGTAGTTCAAGTCTGCTTCCATTCTCCTTGCTAGCGAATCTCTTAGTGGGGACAGGAAGGTGTATTTTTATCTTATGTAAAGAGATGGACTAGGGAGAAAAATCTTTTTCCTTGTCTGGAAGGGATTCTCAAAGTGGCTGTAGCCATCTCTGACCATGAGAGGAGGCAGCTGTATTTTACGGATGGCACAGTCAAAGGGTGGAAGAATCTGGGTTCCTGATCATGGAATCAGCCTGCTGACTTATGAATCTAAGAACGTCCTTGAATCCAGATCTCTTATTATATGAATAAAATATACTTTCTGAAGTTGACTCAATTTGAGTTTTGTAACTTGAGATGTGTATTAGTTTGCTCTTGTTGTTGTAACAAATCACCACAAATTTAGTGGCTTTAAAGAACACAGTTTATTATATCACAGTTCCATAGCTCTGCTATTTGGTGGGCTTTGCTAGTTCTTTCTTTTCTGGGGGTCACAAGGCCCAAATCAAGAAGTGAATGGGGCCCTCTTTCTTCTTTCTTTTCCTTTCTATTTATCTAGGAAAAAATCCAGTTCCAGGCTCATTTAAAGTTGTTGCCAAATTCAGTTCCTTGTGGTTGTAGGACTGAGGTGCCTGTTTCCTTGCTGGCAGCCAGCCAGGGGTCATTCTCAACTTCAAATGCCACCTGTGTTTCCTAACTTGTGGCTCCTATGTACATCTTCAAATCCAGTGAAGGTGGGCTGAGTCCTTCTCACACTTCATTTCTGATTTCCTCTCTCTTTTCCCTCTTCTGCTGCTTCTCTCTGAGTGAAGCCAGATGCATTTCACCACTGTTAAGGGCGCAAGTGATTAGATTTGACCAACCAAAACAGTCTAAGATGCCTCCCACCACAGCATCCATAATCTTAATCTATCTGCAAAGTCCCCTTTGCATTAGTTTCCTATGGCTGCTATTACAAACTACCATACATTTGGTGGCTTGAGACAACACTAAAATTAGTTTCCTTGCAGTTCTGGAGATCAGAAATTCTAAAATCAAGCTGTCCATAAGGCAGCATCTTTTTCTGGAGGCTGTAAGAGTGAATCTGCTTCCTTGCCTTTAGCTTTTAGAGGCCACCTGTATCTTGGCTCCTGGTCTCTTCCTCCATCTTCAAGGCCAGCAGCATACCATATTTCCCCATGTGTAAGATGCATGTTTTTTTGAAAAATTTGGGGTCTAAAATCTGGGTGTGTCTTTACAGTCTTTTGTAGATTTTTTACTTGCATTTCTCACTTTTTCTTACGGATAAGGAGTTGTATGAATTTTATGATTTCTAAAACTTGAGTTTAATAGCTTTATGTAATATATTTTTCCCCCAGATTTTGGGCCCCAAAATTAAGCTGCGTCTTATACATGGGATCATCTTATACTTGGGGACCTAGGGTAACTTCTTCAAATTTCTCTCTCCCACCCCTCTTTCCATCACCAAGTCTGCTTATCTGACTCTGACCCTCCTGTCCCTTTTACAAAGACTCCTGTGATTACAAAGGGCTCACGTGGACAATCCAGGATAATCCCCCACCTCAAGATCCTAAAGTTAACCACATCTGCAGAGTCCTTCTTGCCCCTGTTAAAGTGCCATTTAAAGTTTTGGGGATCAAGACATGAGGCTGTTATTGTGCTTTCCACAAGACAGATGGATCAAGGCGGCTACTATAACACATTACGATAGAAAATATGTGCACATGTCTGAAAGTTATTCTTTCAGACACATTGACTGTGGTGGGTTGAAGAAGACTTGGCCTTGAAGTTTTATGGAGAGACTGTCTTGAGGTGAAGGGTGGTGTCATGAGAGGGAAAGAGATCATGCTGCAGAGAAAAGCGGGCTGACCGGGAAGAAAGCACTACAAGGAAATGATGCTAAATTAAAATCTATGTGAGGAGCAACGAAAGACTGAACTGAAACTCCAGGAAACTGAAGTGAAGTGGGTGTCTCGAACCGTTCTCTTAGGACGAAGTGGAGAGTGGTAAAGTGGAAAGCAACAAGGAAATGAACATCCCCAGGGAAATAGGATAAAATGGAGATGGTGCAATCAAAGTTTCTGAAGGGAGAAGCATTAAGATTAGAAGTCAAATGATAAACTGGAAAATGCTGGCCACATGTGGTAGAACAGTTATAGAGATTCATAAAAGAAAACTTTTTCAGTAGTGTACGAAAATAGGTGAAATACTCAAATGGATTACTATATAAATGAAATATGATGCCTAATACAAATGTAATAAAATTTCAACCTCTCTAACCATCCTGCAAATGCAGATTAACATGAAACATTATTTATTATTCAGCTACCAAATGATATAAAAAATACAAACGTTTAATTCTGGTAAGGATGTGGTGACCTGAATATTCTTATAAACAGTTGATGTGGGGTATAAATCAGACCAACTTTTTTAGGGGCAATTTTGTAATATGTGTCAAGAATTGTAAAAATCTTTTATATGCTTTCCTGTAAAATTTAAATTATAGCCTAAGGAAGTAATCAGAGTTATGAAGAAGATTTATGTTTAATGATAGTCATTGCAGTTATCAATAATAGGTTAAACACATAAAAACTCTGAATGTCCAACAATGAGGAATACCTAAATACATTCTTATACATCTAGATTAGGGGTTGGCAAACTTTTTCTGTAAAGGACAAACTGTTAAATGTTTTAGGCTTTTCAGGCCATTTTGTCTCCATTGCAATGATCCAACTCGGCCACTGTAATGTGAAAACAGTCACAAACTACATGTATGAGTCTACGTTCTAATAAACTTTATGAAAACCAGGCCAGATTTGATCCATGGGTCACAGTTTGTCAGCCTCTGATTTATATGACATGTTTATTAGCAACTGTTAAAAACCTGTGTTTTCATGAATATTTAGTGACTAAGTTAAAAAAATAAGTTGGGAACCAAGTAGAACATGATAACAACGTATGAATTAGAAGAAAATTTGGTAAGAAATTATGTTAATGAACACTTTGGTATATTTCCTGTAATCTTTATTTTCTTCTTTATATTATATATATATTTTTGGGAGTCTTTTCCAAATTTTCCCCAAAATAAATGCAGTTTAGTTTTATAATCTAAAATAATTGATTATTTTTCTTTAAAGCTTGCTAGGAGAACACATAGAAGCAATGAGAACAGTTCTATAGGGATGGCAGAACTATAGAATGAACTAAAAATACTTCTATGGTGTTTAAAGTTGATTTAATAAGGGTATTTTAAAATTTCAAAAATAAAAGAAACATACTAATGTTAATGCAGACTCTAGTTGTGTTCACAACAAAAGGGTAACTTAATTCTACTCGGAAACCAGGGCTCTGTGAAAAAATAATATAATGACTGTGAGACAAATTAACCCCAGAGGCAGAAATGTGATTTAACCAGAGACCCATTGCATTTATTTTCAGAATCAAATTTCTTCTATTTCCCTGCTAATGGCCATTTGTCTCTTTATATTTTTAGGGATATAAATATCATACTATTTTCTGATGCTTAGTAGGTAACTTGAGGTGGCATCGGCCAATGCAGATGAATTCCCCATTTAGGGTAAATTTTGAATGATGTTGGTGACAAGGGAAATGACCTTTGCTAAGCTGTCCTCATGGCCAGGCACTGTGTTGGGGCTTTATGCAGGCGATAACATTGAACCCTCACCTCCAAGTCAAAAGGAGGATGCTACTATCCCAATTGTACAGATGAGAATGTTGATATTCACAGGTGACTGTCTAAACCGCATAGGATATGGGTCCATTTCTGTGTGACACTCGCATCCTTGTTCTCGGACTACATTCTACTCCATGCAATTAACAAGCATGTTTTGAAATTTTGTACCTGAAATAATTTAGGATACTAAAAGAGGAGACAAATTTAAAACATTTTTTCTTAACAGCAGATTTTTAAAATGTACATTTTCTTTCAAGTGGCGGACCTTGAAATTGGTTGTCACATTGACAAAGATTGAAAAGAGAATTAGTGTAGCGATGAAGACATACCTGTGGCTTTAGTTTGCTAATATGTAATAGAAATAAAAATGCCTTCTGTTCTCACAGAACTGCTGTCAGACTTAAAATGAGGTCATAAGAATGAAGATTATTCTCAACCATTAACTGATCAAAACACTTGGGGAATTTGTAAAAGAGACGGATTCTCTCTGCCTTTGACCCTGAAAGGTTAGGTTTCAACAAGTCTAGGGTGGAGTCAGGACTCTGCATATTCATCAAGTTCCCAGGGGATTCTAAGGTGGTCCAAAGACCACAGGTTAAGAAACACCAGGCTGGACACATATCAGGGGTGGTCACTTGCCTAAGAAATTATGTGCAGAAGTATGTGGTTACAGGTTCAGGCTGAAACGCTATGATGCGTCTTAAAGATACCTAAGTGAAGAGGCTGGGTTGTAAAACTTAATCCGACCCCACAGATGACCAGTTCAACCATGAGAGTGGAGAATGCATGTGGGAACCCATTCCCAGATAATATATTTTGGGGAAGATTATGGCCAAGGGATGTGTACAAGTCATTGAGGAGATGTTCTGCTTCTGCAAATTGACCAACTTGAGCAAATTTTAATTTGCCTTCTGGTTTTACTGATTTGTGTATTAATAACATGAAAACAATGTTTAATCTCAAATAGGGATGCACAAGATTATTTCAAGGAAAATAATCAAACATGCTAGCAAAATGATTTAATAACACTTTGCCAATAAAGATAAACATTCTTCCTGAATTCATTTCATTCGAAAGACTTTCCAAATTTTTGGAACAGAAGGATTACAGCTGGGTAAACTTGGAGGAGTTTGAGCGTTGGCATGGGATCTGGAGGGAATGGGCGTGTTTGGTTTGTGGGGTGTGTGTGGCAATAGAGATGGGGTCTCAGTCTGATGAGGATGATTCCATTGCCTGGAATCAAGATTGACTCAGTAGGGTATTTGAATGAGCAAGAATTTGTTTTCAAGGGACTCTCTGGTCTTAGGACCCTTGCCTTTCCTGGGAGCCAAGTGAAGGAAATAGTGAGTAAATAGTGCCTTACTGTTCGGTTTGCTCCCAATTATCCAGGGCAGATGGCTTAGTGGGAGGCTTTGACCTGGAGCTTGAAGACTATGTTTAAGTTCCAGCCTGTCCACTTACCAGGTTTTTGCCCCCTTGAGTAAGGCAGGTGACCTGTACGAGCCTTTGTTCCTTCATTTATAAAATATAAATAGTGAATAACTGATCTATAAAATTCACAGGGCATGTATGAAATCTCAAATAAAATGTTGCAGGTCTGCATAAGCTTTATAAATACTATGCAATATCTATGTATGACATTTTAAAATAATGACTAAGAATAGTGATGACACTTACAATAAGTGTTATTGTCACAATGTCCAGAAGAGTATTAATTTGTTCTCCCCTACCATATGAACCAGAGGCTGGAGAGAAAAGGGTCTCTCTTATGAAGCAGACCCCAAAAGAGCTCATCATAATCAAAAAAGGAATAATAAAATAATCAAAATAATCATAATCATAAAATAATCATAATCATAATAAAAAAATACCACAGGAGTTTTGCATATATTTTATGGGAGGCAGAGTTGTTTGTGTAATCTGCCAGGGGTAGGGGAGGTGGTGGGGTGCCCCAGGGGTGCTGTTGGTAAGGGAGTCTCTCAGATGCCACTGTTCTTTGTAGGTATGATGGCTTCTGTTATCTTCAGGGAGTATGTGGGCAAGTGGTGTGTTGGGCAGACACCAACTTCAGGGAGAAGAAGCAACTTTGGGCAGAAAATGAAGCAGCAGGAGATCTGAAGCCAGATGTACTTCAGGCTGGCACACTGATGGCTCTTGATCTGCTCAAACATATTTTCTGTTTACAAGGCAGCAGGTAAAGGACAGGTTGTGTCATTTGCAAAGTGGAGTTGATTCCAAAGTGGGCATGCTTTGTAAGCAGTTTGTGTAAGTGGGAAGAATGACAATATCAAGTAAAACTATAAAACCACAGAGCCCATTATTAAAATAATGTCTAATTTCTTAAGTATATTAGAAATTTTAATAATCACAAATCACTAAATGGAGGTACTTGGATTTCTATAAGCAATAGCTATGGCAATTAAATGCGGTAATGGTGGGACATGGTGGTGTGTTGTGTGAGTGTGTGAGTGTGTGTGTGTATGGCCTGGGTGTGTACAAGACTGAGACCCAGGAAAGTCACAGCAACCCTGTGTGCTTTTACATTATTAGACTCAAAAGATAAGACTGCATATTTTTAACTTCAATTCTTTTAAAATTTAGTCTTTAAAAATTTAATTATGCAAGTTATTTAAATGGAAAGAAAAAACCCTTAAACAACATTCCCATTTTTTCTCTTTTTCCTCATGTTTGTATAAAATTTTCACTACCACCATATCATGAATACTTAACATACTCCTTCCCTGTTTATAAAGCCATCATTACAGATGGCAACACAACACTTGAAGATCTCTATCTCTTAGGTGTGTCCTTACTTCGGCAAAGGGAGGGGGTCTGGTTGCCAACGTTCCAGAGATTTATCATCCTCTGCTGTGGCTTCTCCTTCCTGGTCCCCTCTGGGAGGCCATGAGGCCATCTTGTCTGCCAGGCTGGTTTTGGCACACTGCTTCCTGATCCATCGACTGTCCAACGGGCCCTCTGGTGCTGTAGGATCTGGGATTCAGGCCTGTGTGGTAGTGGTGGCTGTGGTGGGCTGTGGTGAGGATGCTCAGGCCCCTACGTCCCATCTGATTCAATATGTTCCCAATCGTAAAAAACATGGCACAGGCCCCATTTTCACCTCTCCCTCTGTGTGTTTATCTTGGGAGGAGGGTGGTGAGCAGGACCTGTGTCTGAAGTCCAGTGAGGCTTTACAAAGGGGGAAAATAATGTCTAACTTCCAAAAGTATCCCCAGATATATCGAGAGCAAACTTGGGAGTTCTGAGCATATTTCTTTAGTCTACATGACAATACAGGACATGACAATACAATTACAGAGGGAGCAGGCGGAACACCCCTCTCCACTGGACAAAGAGCTAACTAAGCTGTGCGTGTCTTTGTCGCTGTCAACATTCCAGGAGTGGGATGGGGGAGCAGGGAGCTTGAAGATACACAGGTACAGGGGGTTCATGCCTCACTTCCCAGGAGAATAATGTCATCATAGTGAACTCCATATTCAATGTGGCCCTGGAGCAAGATGGCACCAGACGCCTCTAGATTAGATGTAGGGAGATGTCCAGGGCATGGGTCTGAAATAGTCCCTGCTCGTGGAATGTCCTGGTTTCCAGTGAGCAGGCAGAAGCCTGGACTCTGGACAAGGAGACTTAACATGGGTCTTTGTGACTGAACACAAATGCAGTGAACTGTGGAATACAGCAGCAAGTAACAACTGCTTATTCCCAAGAGACCGTGACCAATGAACCACACGTATCAGTGGAAGCCAGCCTAGAGCCCGGGCTGGAGCAGCTGCCCACATCAGAGACCAGCGATCCTCAGAGAACAGCATGGGAACCAGGTGTCCTCACCCTGCTACCTTGGCACTGCCTACATTTCCTCTTGTGGACAGCCCACCGGATGAGCTTCCTGACATGTTGGTTTTGCATGTTTTCGATCCTACTACACCAATATTATTGGAGGAAGTATATTTTTTTCTCAAAGTGAATACTTGGAATGTGACCCCATCCTTCAGATTTATAGCTATTGCCATGTTTGGTAAAATGACTGTTACTCTCTTCTGGTCATACTTGGAATATGTAGGTGTGCTTTACTCACCTGATTCTCCTTCAGTGTTATCTGTCCCTGTTCCTTACACCCAATGAAGGTCCTGACGCATCTAAAAATCTTCTCATTTTGTTGTACTCGCTGAACAAAGTTGGCTGGAAAGAAGCCGATCCTGTCTTCAATTTTCCCCTGAAAGGAAAAAAGGAGGCATGCATCCACAATTCATGGTAGCTACAGCCTTCATTGTCATTGTAGTAACCGAATGATTTCTTTCTTTCTTTCTTTCTTTCTTTATTTATTTATTTGTATTTTTCTGAAGCTGGAAACGGGGAGAGACAGTCAGACAGACTCCCGCATGCGCCCGACCGGGATCCACCCGGCACGCCCACCAGGGGGCGATGCTCTGCCCACCAGGGGGTGATGCTCTGCCCCTCCGGGGCGTCGCTCTGTCTCGACCAGAGCCACTCTAGCGCCTGGGGCAGAGGCCAAGGAGCCATCCCCAGCGCCCGGGCCATCCCTGCTCCAATGGAGCCTTGGCTGCGGGAGGGGAAGAGAGAGACAGAGAGGAAGGAGGGGGGGGAATGGAGAAGCAAATGGGCGCTTCTCCTATGTGCCCTGGCCGGGAATCGAACCCGGGTCCCCCGCACGCCAGGCCGACGTTCTACCACTGAGCCAACCGGCCAGGGCCAAATGATTTATTTTTTAGAGAAAGAGAAATACTTACTTTCCACCAATCTTCGTTGGAGTCTTCTAAAAGAGTAATCATGTCTCCTGGTCTAAAACGAAGAGTGAAGGAGTTGAGTGAGGAAGCAGAGGGGGATAAAACAACCATAAAAATGATATTTAAAAGTCAGATGTAAGAGTTTTTCATTTGCACAAATAATCCTACAGTCAATAGAAATAAAATAAACACAGCTTTTTACCAGTTTTCCCACCTGTGAAAATAGCTTTGTTCGATATTGAAAGTAAAGTGTCATTTCTATGCTTTATTAAAAAGTAATCCTGATCTTTACTTTCATATATAAGTTAATCATACTCGCACTGTCAAAAACTCCAATAATTTGACATTGGTAATTTTCTAGGTGAAAGTTGCCCTTCAGATTCTGCCTCCAATCCTCCTCTCCTTGCCCAGAGGTGACCACTGTTGACCACTGTTAGTGGTTTCCTGTTTCCTCTAGACCCTTACCGTACACTTCCACTTATATGTAGATCCAGATAGATATGCATTTTGATTTTTCTTTTGTTTACTACAGACATCTAAAATAGTCATGATCTTTATCACTATCTATAGTTTCTCAGTACCCTCTTAAAACCTACTCTACTTTCGCTTAGCTCTACTTTCCTGGTCTGCCACCTTTTATATTGGTAAAATTTGGAATTTTGTTCTAGACTTGTATGTATGTGTGTGTGTGTGTGACATCATTCATCAAGTATTGACTTTAACTGAAGATGTACAGGCTGTTGTTGATGTGGTGGTGATTTGCCGCTTCTTGTTTGATTTTCACATCTGCGCGTGTGTTTCAGTGTGTGGATGTGTGTTTTAATTCCTTCTACATTTTTGGCATGTCTGCCTTATTTCATTGGGCCAAACAAGTCATGAGGCCAGTCCGGACACTAGGGATGGGGTAAGAGGAATCACGAAGTCTCATGGATACAGGTTGGGGTGAAGAATTTGGGTCATTAATGCAATCAAGCCACCAGAGACCCCTCCTGCTCCTCAATGAACGTGCTGTGAGTTCGACATCTCTTTGTGCTCCTACATCTAAAGGTGCTTTTTTCCTGAGCCTGCTTGGTCCCTGGTCATCTTCATTGTTCTCAACTCAGGGCTATTTCCTAGGAAACTTCCCAGATTTTGGCGTCTCTGATAGCATGGTCTCTCATTTTCTACGACTGTTATGAATAAGTTCTTGCCAAAAGATATTTCTCCTGACGTTTTAAGGGATTGAGGCAAGAGGGGAAGCAGATGTGTGTGCTCATTTTACTCCTCTGATTCAATCTCCTCTGCTGTCATTTTCAATTCTCAGTTCATATCTATCCACGTAGGGGATCCCGACTAGAACAGGCTTGTTGCACCTGAAACATTAAACACAACTGGCATTTTGGTATTTCAACAGTCACAGTTTTTCATGCTGATGCCCCAGAAAGGAAGGTGGCTAAAAATTGCTCTTTTCCCAGGTGAAGGATTTAATTAAGCAGCAAAGATGAAAGTCGATGTAGAAAAATCTTTCTAGCTCCAGCAGATTTTATTTAACCTAGTAACCTAAGAAACCATGTGTTAGTATCAATGACAAAGACTTTGCTGGTGGTCTGGTAGAAACTGTAAGTGGAAAATAAAACTGGAGATTGGGAGGGAGGGGCACCTCTTCTAAGGGTCCAGGAGGAGGCTGCCCAGATCTAACCTCTATTTTTCTAGTCTAGATAGGAACTCAGTTCTTATTGTGCCCCGAGGTGGGCTGTCCCTGCGTGCAGGACCCATGTTAACAAAACCACACATTAGAATAAGACACTCCTGGGAATACAAGCTATAATTTTATGAGAAATACCAGACATACTCCCGACATTCTGATGGGGTTTCTGTCTTTTCCTAAAAGAGAGCTCCGCCAGAATCAGAAAACTGCTTGGTGAGTGAGGAGAGAGTTACATTCATCTACTTATTCCTTGTTTGTTTTTATTCATTCACACATTTAACAAACATTCTGGGATGCCGATTCCAGAAGAGCTATTTTACCAGTCACGGGCTATATATACTCTGGTGAATCAAGTCCCCATTGGAGAAAATATTCTAGTGAGAAGATGGATAGTAAACAAGCAAATATATAGTAAAACACTTAATAAACGTACAAATAATAAATATATATATAATGTGTATATAAATTGTGATTTCAGGGCAAGGAAGGAAATAAACAGCATGCAGTAGGCTCCTGATCTTAGTCCATGCTCTTGCCATCTGGTGGAGACAGCTAATGCCTCCTTTTCCCTGTAGGGAGGATCTTGCTCTAGGGCAGCCTTTGAAGCCAAGACAGCCTCTCTCTGACATCTGGGCCAGCTGTGGGGGTTGTGCTGCCCCATACCCCTGCCCGATGTCACTTATCAATCTCAGCATGCTCCATGCTGAGCCTGCGCTCAGACTGTAGAATTCTTTTCCACGCTGGGCTCCAGGAGGGGGATCGATCTGAGTCGGCATGCAAGATAAAAACATTCTGTGTACTATCATGTTTTCAACTTTTTAAAAACATGTCTTGACCCAGTTTTGAAACTCTGGGTGGAGACTGGAGAGTTCCCCTTAAGGAACTGATTAAGTCAACACTCCAATGGGCTCTCTCTCTAACCACTTTGCTTCGGGTTCTTAGATGCCAGCCCCAGCCCTAACTGTCCCAGAGGACTTAGAACCCGTGGAATTATTCAAATGAGCTAATTCACAGGGAGCCTGGGAAACAGAGCTCCCCCCAGCTGCTGGCCACCCCTGAGCTGCCCTCACTGCTCCAGCCTGCTGTGACCTGACTCTCAGGGGCAAGCCCATGTGGCCCTGTGGCAGCCCCGCACTCCCCACCGGAAATTGTCTTCTCAAACTGGTCCTCAATTTAGCTCTCTTCTCCTTCCTGTGCTGTAGGGGTGTTATGTCCTGCCAGCAGAACGCTCAATCCAAACAGTCTGCCCACCTGCTCTCTACAGGGAGAGCCTTGCCATTGTTCACAGAAGAATGGAAGCCCAGTGCCTGGAATTCTCCTGGCCCTGGTTGGTCCTAGGATGGACCCCGCCCGTGTATAACTCTCTGCCTCCAAGTGCCTCATGCTTCCGTGGCTGAGTGGGCCCCATTCCAGGGAACATTCTTTCTCATTTTAGTCCATCACCCTCCCAGCCTTTTCGAAGAAAAGTCCTGCTCTGCTCTGACAGCCGTTCTCTTTCTTTCTGATGACTTGGTATCCCTGATCCAGTATATATACATTTTACAATTTAATTCTATCTTTATTTCCAAATTTTTGAGGATGAACTTGTCAGGCCCCCAAGTACTTAAAAGGGTTGCCTTTGCTCAATTCAACAAGAATACCCTAAGTTTTGGTACAAGTTCCTGCTTGCACTGTAGGTCAGATTCTATACAGAGCGTGATACACGGTAGGACACAATTTATAACAATGAGAGCATCCGTTTCCCATCTGGTGCAGATGATCAGAGCCCCGCAGCTGGCCGCTTCTTTTTGTTCGCTCGGTGAAATTTTGTCTTCGGCCCAGAGGAAGTTCCAGGTTGGTTACAGCACGATGTACAGAAAATCTTGAAATAATGAGGGAACCGTGAGCTGTCGCCAAGAGTAAGAATAAGGTAACAAAAGCTAACTATAGAATTGTGGTTTAATGGCGAAAGGACAGAGTTTCTTTGTGAGTGTATCTGTGTGCTCATGTGTCTTTGCCCGTGACCTTGACGGCTACTCTCTGGGTTTGTTCTCAGCGGTCCTCTGCCTCCCTCATTTCTCAATTTTCTCATTTCCTCTATCGCCAGGTAAACTGGTTTCAGGGATTCGGAGGGCACAGAATGCACTGCTTCTGTGAATGATACATGCTGAGCCCAGCCAGCTAGAGGGAATCTTCTGCAAGGTGTCATAAAGCTGGCTGGCTTTTCTATGGGCGGGAGTTCCTGCAGGGTGGGGCGTGAGTTGTCCTGAGGCCCCCGCCCCACCCTGCCCTCCCCGGGTCTGCCTCTCTTCGTTCCCCATGTAGGGCACAGACTCCTAGGAGAGGGGACACCGACGTCCTGTGTTGGAGGTCATTGCTTCTGAGAAACACCTTCCCCTCTGTCTGTGACAACCTGAGCCTTCGGATCAGCCTTCCTTTGGAAGCACACGGACAGGCAGGCTGCTCTGGGCCCTTCTACACTTTAACCGTGCTTTCAATATACTGCAGACATTGGAATACCAAGGACATTTGTCTTTCTCTATCTTGCTATCTCTGCCTATTAAGCTGGAGGAAATTACACGACACATATTTCTTTCTTGAACGCTTATGACAGGTTAGGTTTTGGGTGTGCACTGAGTGTATGTAGAGGAAAAGATGTTTCTAAGTATCAGTTTTCTTATCTGTAAGGAGAAGATAATAATAGCTCCTATCTCATCAATACTTTTCAGGACTGAGTGAGCTAATATCAGTAAAGCACATTTAGAGAAGCCCATAATAGATGGTAGCTATTATTGTTGTTAAGACGTAGTAGATACCACCCTGAAGAGGTTGCTAATTTTAAAGGGGAAAGACATGTCGACTGGTAATTTACAGTAAGTGTGACCACTGAAGAGAACTCTGCTGGGGGAGGGGCACAAACAAATGTGAAATTGACCCCGTACGGAAGAAAACCAAACATAGTCCTGATTGGGTAGATCAGTTGGTTAGTGCATCGTTCTGATACACCAAGGTTGCAGGTTTGATCCCTGGTCAGGGTACGTGCAAGAATCAACCATTGAATGCATAAATAAGTGAAGCCACAAATCGATGTCTCTCTCCAATCAATCAATCAATAATTCTAAAACCCCCAAATACATATGCCTTTTTAAGACTCAGCTCTCACAATTATATTAATATAATTACGTACTATGCGCAACAAATAGATAATGAACCGTATTCACTTTGCGAAGCTGCTGTGCGGATTAAGTGAGAATGCCTATGTGGAAAGCCTTCAGCACTGTGACTGGCATACAATAAGGGTTTACGAATTCTAATTTCCTCCTAAAATGTAATTTTTCACTTGGACATGAGAAGACTTAGTGCTTATTACTTTTTAATTGAGTGTCCTCTTAGGTTTTTGGCAGGGAGAGTTGGGTAATGAGATGGCCTTTGAATTCTTGTCTAAGTGGCTTCAGATACTAATCTTTGGTGTGATTCCGAGCTTCCAAAAAGCTCTTCCCTCTCTCCCTTCCCCATACCGCTTGCCCCTCTGTAAGGATCAAGAAAAGATCAAATTGTTAGATTCAGGAAAGTGTGCTGGGATTGCTAGAGTGTAGACGCAGAGACAGGAAGGTAAGGATAGGGACCCTGTAAGGCTAAGAACAAAGGAAGACAAACGTTTGCATTCCATTGGTTAGAGACCCTTATCAGAAGTTTATGTTTGAAGTTCGCCAATGAGCTAGACCCAGCCACTGTTGCTATGCTATGTGCAACTCCCTTAGCGAATAAGTGACCGCTATTTTTGCTTCTGTATTTATGCTTGCTTACTTAGGATATATAAGGAACTAGCTGTAAGCGCCCGGGGTGGTTCCCATTTGCAGCTCCTACTGAGTAAGGTGTCTCCGGACATCAGGGAACTCGCCCCTGTGCAGGTAAAACTGGCCAATAAAGTTACATCTATACCTACCTCTGAAAGTCTCCGACATTTGTTTTTTTTATTATACCCGGTGGATGCTTCACCCTCCACGTTAGGTAGGGACCACAAAAGTGTGGCAGCGCCTGGGGGCCTGCTACCTCGGGACTGACTGCAATAGAGTGGCTGAGGAGACTGAAGAGGACAGCCTGGAGGGGGACGGCCGTGTTCACAAGTGAAGTGGGCATGATGTGTAGCATTTTCCCATTTGAAAGAAGGTTCCGGGAGACTTCACCACTAATAGGCAGGGTTTGAATCCATTACTAACACCCCTAGATCAAGCTGCCTCTTGTATGGCCCAAACCTTGTGGGAACTCATCAGAACTGCCCGTTTCACTCTGCAAGTACTTTGAGATATCTAATCCTCCTCGCCCCTTCCCATTCATTAGGCAAAAAGATCCCCAAATGAAGCTTAGAGGGACAGCAACCATAGTCACTCAGCCAAAACAGGTGTCCTGGAAAATAAGAAAAACAGGCTGAGAGGAACAAGCTGCTCCATTCATTTCAGATCTACCGCTTAATTTTTCACTAGACCCATCTCTCAATTCCCATATCCGGGTCCAGAGCCTTTTGCAGTCTGAGAACATGGGTAGGTAGCGAGGAACTCCGGAACGTTGCAATTTGATTTTGCCTTACGCCTGGTGTCCATAAGACTGCCTGCGCTTTGCCAAGTGCAGACACCAGATCAGATCCAGAGGGGAAGCATTCAGCTAGAGGGCCATTGGGATGGGATTTGGTGAGTGTTCCTGGACTGTCCTGGATCACGCTCTCCAGAACCTAATGGAAAGAGGCATTTGAGTGAGAGGGAGGCTGCTAAACACATTAGTGACATTCGGGGAGATCTGGGTTTCCTGACACAGTGCAGCACGAGAACATAATACACATCAGAGACTTTCCTCAAATAGCCTTAATTGCATTTTGATATCCTGGTGCCTGTGAAGATTATTTTTAAATCAAATTGGTGCATTAGAATTACATTTAGTTTTAATTAAGTTGATGCATTTGCCAAGCAGTAATGTACTTAGAGGATAAAATCGAGGCACCAAGGGAGTCTTATTCTCTTGTTCTGTCCCCAAGGGCTCTCCTCTTCTTACTCTCTGGCAGGTGTATAAAGCCTTCCAGAGTCAAGGACATCATCACATCAGTGACAGGCCAAAAATCCGATGAAGACCAGCGGACTGAGCATCAGGACCAAGAATCAGGAAACCTGCATCCTGGTTTTAGGCCTGCCACTGGCCTACTAGGTATTTTTGGATAAGTCACGGTTGTTCTGAAATCTGGAAGATAATCGGCATCTAGGGAAATATATATATATATATTTGTATTTTTCTATAGCTGGAAACGGGGAGAGACAGTCAGACAGACTCCCGCATGCGCCTGACCGGGATCCACCCGGCACGCCCACCAGGGGCGACGCTCTGCCCACCAGGGAGCGATGCTCTGCCCCTCCGGGGGGTCACTCTGCCGCGACCAGAGCCACTCTAGCGCCTGGGGCAGAGGCCAAGGAGCCATCCCCAGCGCCCGGGCCATCTTTGCTCCAATGGAGCCTTGGCTGCAAGAGGGGAAGAGAGAGACAGAGAGGAAGGAGGGGGGGTGGAGAAGCAAATGGGCGCTTCTCCTATGTGCCCTGGCCGGGAATCAAACCCGGGTCCCCCGCACGCCAGGCCGATGCTCTACCACTGAGCCAACTGGCCAGGGCGGAAATATTTAATATATATATATTTCCAAATGGCATTTGACTCGCTAGGCTTGGGTGAAGCCCAGGAATCTCTGTTTTAATAGTATTCTCCAGAAGGTTCATGTGACTTGTCAACAAGTAGGAACCATCCTAACCATCGTTTCCTCCTCTGTGAAATACTACTCGATCAGGTAACCCAACAGATTTACTAACAGAACACAAAGGGGTGTCAGGGAAAATTGTGAAAGATTTAAAAATGGGTCCAAAAAGATGATTGATCTGGGTGTCTAGTTCACCTTTCCATGTCTGCGAGCTATTATTTTTCATTTTTGCAAGTTGTAGAAAACTGATGATAATGACTCTTCTCCATAGAAATGCAACTGACTTGTGTCTGGGTGAATATAATCAATTATTACCCTGTGAATACTGACTCGTTTTCCATGGGTTTGTACATTCGCGTCGGCACTCCTGATTACCTACCTATGTACGATGCTTGCATTCTCCTCTGAACCAGATGTGACATAATGCTGGTCCTCTCCTTAACTACCGAGTCTCATAAAAATTTTGACAGGTGTTCAATTTCTACTTGTATAAGAGTCATGATTTTTTTATCTTAATTTAAAAAGATGATCCTTGAACAGGAGTGACTTTTCATGAACACGTTCTATAGATCACAAGCTGCCTGGTCTAATCAATGATCTCAGCAATCCTAATAGGCTTGGAAGAAGTGATGTGAGTGGCTAACATGGGCTAAATGAACACACTTGTCTGAACCTGCTGATTAAAATATAATTGTCGCCTGGCCTGTGAATTGTTCCCCCAGCAGAGAGTGGACGCTCACTCGCCATGTGACGAGTGGTAGACAGATCAAACAAATCTTGGAAGCAGTCATACGAGGGTTAAAATCAGTTTAAAATTGACTTCAAATGGTGTTTTGAAAAAAACCCAGAAGGAGATGAATTCAGGCCATCCCATCTCCAGAGGTTCCTATGAATATTAGCTAACGAGACAAAAAGTTGCCTGGCTTCATTCAGACTCACCCATGGAAAAATCTGAGGCTCGCTGCTTCCAGGAAAGTGTCTGGTGAGGCAAGAATCTAAATCATTATTTGGGGTTACAGAAGACAGGAGGTTTTTTCTTTGAAGTCTCCCAAATTTGGTGTTCTGACACACACTGCAGTGGCAATTAATTTGTGTCTTTCTTAGAATTTAATAATATTGAAAAAGCAGTTTCTGCTTTCCCTCTCTTGGCTCGTAAGCCTTTTTAAAAAAAAAAATTTTTTTTATTCTCATTGGCTCTCCTATGAAACGTGGCCATCATCATATAAATCTGTTTGGGGAGAACTAATAAAATGAAAGTGGCTTAGATGTGGGAAGCCAAAATGGATTCTTTGGGATAAGCATTATATGGTCACTAAAATATGCATTTGAACCTTTAAGTCTTTTATTTACTCTGGATCTTTTATTTCAGAGCTCTTCAGATGTGTAGGGGCTTGTGTTTCCTTGGAGTTATTTACATCTGCTCATTACTTATGTGATATATCCACTCGGCAAAGCCATAGAAGTCATTGTTACTGATTTTTAAAAGGTGTGTTGACGCGAATAAAAAGCAATGGCTCCCTGGCGTGCGGGGGACCCGGGTTTGATTCCCGGCCAGGGCACATAGGAGAAGCGCCCATTTGCTTCTCCACCCCCCCCCCTTCCTCTCTGTCTCTCTCTTCCCCTCCTGCAGCCAAGGCTCCATTGGAGCAAAGATGGCCCGGGTGCTGGGGATGGCTCCTTGGCCTCTGCCCCAGGCACTAGAGTGGCTCTGGTCGCAACAGAGTGACACCCCGGAGGGGCAGAGCATCGCCCCCTGGTGGGCAGTAGCCCCTGGTGGGCGTGCCGGGTGGATCCCGGTCGGGCGCATGTGGGAGTCTGTCTGACTGTCTCTCCCCATTTCCAGCTTCAGAAAAATACAAAAAAAAAAAAAAAAGCAATGGCTCTGTAAGACTGCAGACTTCTGAACACAGAAGCAGTGAGGGTAACGGGACTGGGCATGTTGTACAGATGGAAGGCAGGATTGACTTTCTTTAACATGCGTGTGCTAATGACGTGTGTGCGTGCCTGTGCGCGCGAATGCATGTACATTTGAGTTGGCATGAGTGCGCGAATGCGTGCTCACGAATGTGTGTGACTGTGTTTGTGCAGATCCCTCTGAGTATGTGGGAATGCGTGGGCACATGTAAGCGTATCACACACACAGACTCACTCACCCACTTGGCCAAGAGGATAATTGGACACGTGGCCGATGTGACGGCATGAGGCAGTGTGTGGTGCTAATGCTGTCAATACTGATTGTAATGGGGTTCTCCGGCTTGTATTTTAAGTAGCATTTTACTTATTTATTTAATTACTTTATTATTTATTGTTTTTAGAGAGAGAGAAAGTGGGGGGGGGGAGGAGAGTGAAATATAAACATTGATTTGTTGTTCCACTTATTTATGTATTCAATGGTTGATTCCTATATTTGTCCCAACCGGAGATCAAACCCACAACCCTGGTGTATTGGGTCGATGCTCCAACTGAGTTCCTGGCCAGGGACTCAAGTAACATTTCAAAGAATTTTGCTCATGACTTAAGCTGGCAGACCATGCAGTATAATTTTCTGAATTCTTTAAAAAACACATGGGTTATCTTCCTGGTCAGGGCACACAGGAGAAGTGCTCATCTGCTTCTCCACCCTTCCCCGTCTCCTTCCTCTCTGTCTCTCTCTTCCCCTTCTGCAACCAGGGCTCCACTGGAGCAAAGTTGGCCCGGGCACTGAGGATGGCACCATGGCCCCCGCCTCAGGTGCTAGAATGGCTCCAGTTGCAATAGAGCAACACTCCAGATGGGCAGAGCATCGCCCCTGGTGGGCATGCTGGGTGGATCCCGGTCGGGTGCATGCGGGAGTCTGTCTCTCTGCCTCCCCGCTTCTCACTTCAGAAAAATACAAAAATAAAACAAAACAAACAGGTAAGGATGTGCAACTAGAAGTCGGTAGAGAGATCTGGACTGTTGGCTGCTGGCAGAAAAAACTTTCTTTATTATTGAGCAGATAGAGAGCAAACGCTCGCTGAAGCGAAGGGTCACCTGCTCTGATCTACAACTGTCGGCTTTGCCCGTTGGGCCCTCTCTGCCCCTCCCCTCCCACTCCCATCATTCCCTGTACCTTCGCTTCCTGTTCTCTTTCCTGAGGCCTATACCCTGTGTGCACCCCTGGAGCAGAACTCAGGTGGATAGGAATGCCATCTTGTTAAAAGGAATTTTTTCCTTCTACTTTATGGTTTAAGGGAAAAAAAAAATGAGAATTCACTAAGCCCCAGTTCATTCACAGAATTATACCGAATCCCCAAAGCATTGCCTTACACATTCTAAATCAAGCGCCTGGCTTTTCAAATAGGAACCCAGAATCTCTTGGCAAAAGAGAAAAAAAAAAACGTAAGTATGATTTATCACTCCAGTCTTGCAGTCTATGTAATGCAGACATTTCACTCCTGGGAAACAGTCCTGTGTGCCTCGAAGCATACTGTAAACATTTGATTCGTGACCAGACAATTTGATTTTTAATGGCCTGCAACTGACTAAAATAAGCACAAAAAGTCATGACCACCACCAGGCAGATAGACGTTATTTCTCAGCAACATTCTACATTTATCAGGAATTTTATTTTTTTCATCTGATGACTTCAGATAATTTTCTAATATAAAACAGTGAAACTTGCACAATACGAGGTGGTTAAATTCTTTAGATATTCAAATGATAATCTCAAAAAGAACAAGGGATACTGTATTTATTGCAAAGTCAATGTATGTCATCCTCGCCTTCGTCAGCGGAGAGTTCACTGTGGACCATCTGCTGACGGGCAGGCACCACCCTAGGAATAAATGCTGGCGGGCTCTAACCTCGGCGCGGGTTATATCTCTGACAGAACAGGGCTTCGCTTGGTCAACTGCATTTCCTCCTGTACCGGTGCCAGACTGCCCAGCCGCTGTTTATAACTCCAGCCAGTTCAGCACGGCCAGGGAGAACAATCAGATATGTAAGGGCCTAAATGTCTGCAGATATCCAAGGAGCCGGGAGCCAGACCTTGAACTCTGCTCTGGGAAGGCCCAAGCATCACTTGGAAGCAGAGCACAATGGATACTGAAGCAGAAGGCACAAGTCTGAGGATGCAGAGAAGCCCAAGTAGCCCTCGGCTGGAGAGACAAGGCCCTCCGAAAGCCGTCTGAAAGGAATGACTGGTGACTGTAACTTGGCTTCTGTGACACCCAGACGAGTGGAGTCCACCCCAAAGTGAGGCTGTTTCACCAGTGACATGTCGATATTTTCAGCGTTAACTTTGCTCTCCATTCTCTTTCGGCTTGGAAAGGAGTAGTCTCCAAGAGCCCATTTGACTAGAAAAGCAGCCCTCTCTATCCTGCTCTCCAATTGGAAACCACCAAAGCCTTCCCCCAGAACACGTATGTTTTAGGGCCGTGAATGAAGGAGGGAGAGTAAGGCCTTTTCTTGGAGACAGGCCAGTGAACACACCATGTTATAAGAACGGAACTCCCCAGACTGAGTGTTTATAGTGACTAGGCACTGTGCGACAGGCTTTATGGATACTACCCATTTCATCCTCACAAATATCTTGGGGAGAAGATGTCGTTCTTATTCTTTTATTCATAGGGAAACCGGAGTAATGAGGTTTTTTTTTTATAAATGGCTTAAGGTCATACAATAAGATCTGAGCACAAGACTGACTCCAGCTTCACTACCCTGGATGCACAAAGAACCACAACTGTAGTCAAGAGATAGGTTCAGATTTCCTGAGGGTTCCCAAAGTTCACCTTACTGTCTCCATGTGTCAGTTACCATGACAATGGGTCCTGAAACGAAAGCCTGTCTCTGAGTGTGAACCAGGGGGAGTGCCAGTCTCCAACAGGAAACACAGATGGTTTTAGTTTGATTCTTCAATCAATATCAATCTGGGGATCAAATACATTTTTTGTCTGGATTCCCTATTAGACCTCACAGGATGCCAAGAGCATCTGATGCTCAACTTTTACGAAAGCTCGCATTAGCAGTTCTGTTGGCCATGTGTTAGAACTGTGCTTTGTAAAGTGTGGTCCCGGGTCAGCAGCATCCAAACTACCAGCAGACCAGTTAGAAATACAGTCTCAATCCTCACCCTGGACCTGGTGAATCAGAAACCCCGGGGCTCGCCCAGCAAGCTGTGTGTGAACCAGCCCTGCAGGTCATGGGATGCACACTGAAGTTTGAGAATTGCTCTAAATCTCCCAGAGGTGATACAAAGGGAATTATTATTATTATTTTCATTCATTCTTTCCTTTTTTCCTTTAAAAAATGTTTTTTTACCTCATCTCCAAATCTTCATTCTCTTGTGGTTCAAATTTGTACAAGGCAACATAGGTGTTCATCTGTAATGGGTCTTTGGAAAGAGGTTCCTGAAAGAGATAATAAAAGAAACATTAGAGAAAGAAGGAGGAAGAAATGGAGAGAATCAAGGGGGAAAAGAAAAAAAAAATGGTGACGTTAGTGGAATGTAATTCGTGTATGGCTCTTAGTGTTAAACAGCTATGCATTATTAAAGACTGTGTTTCAACCACTGGTTTATTTTAAATTTTTTAGCTGAGATAGATTTTATTACAAACCAGTTGAAAACAATCATGTAAAGGTCTTTATCAGAAATACTAAAATTTTCTTCAAATAATATTTTTTTTCTATAGTTGTTCATGAATGGTGACACACACAGGTTTGACCCAAGGAACGAGAATATTCTCTCTATAAAAAGAGGGACATGTGACTAGGGGTAAACAACAGTCACTTCCTAAAACTGACCTTTAAATATTTTTTGTTTTTTCAATTACAATTGCTATTCAATATTATATTAGTTTCAGGAGTACAACATAGTGGTTAGACATTTACATAATTTATGAAGTGATCCATAAAATTGGTTTTTTATCAGTTAGCCTAAAATTTGGTATCTAAAATATCAAAGGGAGCTGGGTATATTTTTGTGGCAATTAGTTTATATATGCCAAAATGTTTGTGACAATTTATTTGTGATAAAAAGCACAGATTTTGACCTCAGGTAGATTTAGTTTATATCCTGGAATCACCATCTACTGGCTATGAAACCTTGCAACAATGATAATATAGGTGCTGCTGAAGCAAGCACATCAACAATGATAATAAAAGCTACTGCTTTGATAGCTTACCGTGTGCCAGGCATGTATGTGACATGCATGGGCATACTGGAGCCTCACAACAGCCCTGCCAGGTAGATTTTATTATTATCCCCAGTTTGTAGACTATGGAAGACTACAAGTGTTATATAAATATTAGCTACTATTATTAACCAGTTAAATGGAAATGCAATATAAATGTTTATACTTTGTAATACATATAATAAAGTAAAAACTACATAATATATGACATAATTGTATAATATATATAGTATGAAATAATATGTAATTGTATATTATCTTCAAATACATGATGATGTAACAAATATATGCTATGGATAAAACAAACAAAAGCTGCACACAACTATATCCTTTTTATCTGATTCACTTAGATAAAAGCTTAGATATCTTTTATTCTATTGATTCTATCAATTTATTCTATTCTATTTTATGGATTCTATTCTAATTATATACAAATGAACACACAAGTATAACAAATATATATACTTGTGTACTATAAAATATAGTCCATATATTATGTAGTTATATAATTACATATTATGTAATTTATACACTATAGAGTCTGTATCTACTGGTATGTAACATGTACAGGAGGTCCACGGGTTATGACACAGTTCTGTTCCTATGTCAGTAACGTAACCAGAATTTTGGTGTAAGTTGAAACACACCCTATCCTAAGTCACTTACCTATCCTAACACAGTTGTAAAATCATAATCTAGAACAGCGCTTCTCAACCTGTGGGTCGCGACCCTGGCGGGGGTTGAACGACCAAAACACAGGGGTCGCCTAAAGCCATCGGAAATACATATTTTATTTAAAAATGTATTGTATAATAAATATGTATTTTCCAAAATACGTATTTTCTTTAAAAATGTATTGTATAATAAATATGTATTTTACGAAATACATATTTTATTTAAAAATGTATTATATAGTAAATATGTATTTTCCGATGGCTTTAGGCGACCCCTGTATTTTGGTCGTTCCACACCCGCCGGGGTCGCGACCCACAGGTTAGAACCGCTGATCTAGAACATAAAAATACAACTAAGCCACAGAAAAAGGAAAAGGACATAAATATACTGTACTGTACACTGTACTGCATATTCATCTGCCGTGCACAACCAAACTAGTTTGCCCATGGAGTCCGTAAGTACGACGCTAATGGTGTAAGCTGAAACACTCACATCTCAGTTTTTTAAAGTTTTTATGGGAGTGAGCATTGTAAACTCGAAATGTTGTCCACGAGACTGTCGTAACCCGAGGACTCCATGTATGTGGAAACAACCTGCTTCTGAGACAACCATAAATACCTGGTGGTTTATGTCCTTTGCTTGGTCTCTGAAATCGTCAGTGCCATTTTCTGGATACGTAAACACTGCAGGAGACAAGAGAAAGCAGGAGCTTTATGAATCCTGTCACCATGTTTTGGAAACATGTTTGAAAGGTGTGGCTTTATTATTCCCGGTACCACAGATTCTACCTTACTTCTCTCTGCCCTCTCCTTGTTCTCAGTGACCCGGCTTTCATATTGTCTTCCATGTGACGCTTCCCCAGGTCCCCCAGGCAGCAGGCTGCACCGCCTCCTCTGCATGCCCACACCCTTGGACACGCCTCCAGCTAGCACACAGCCTCTTGGCTGCCTGGCCCTGGTGTGTTTACAACCCAGACTCATTTGGTAGTGCTCTTCTCCTGAACAGAAACCACGCCATTCGTCTTTGTTGAATGCACCAAATAATTTGTTATGGGATGCAGAGTGACACAGGGCCCAAATTAATTATATTTGAATGACCTTTTCTAAATACCAGATTCTTATATCTATTTTCAATGTCTTGATTCTAGAGCCGTGATGGCGAACTATAAAATATAAAAACCGCCTACTTTTGCAGTGCTGGTCAACCTGATCCCTCCCGCCCACTAGTGGGCATTCCAGCTTTCATGGTGGGCGGTAGCGGAGCAACCAAACGGCACTGCAATTGGCCCACCATGAAAGCTGGAACGCCCACTAGTGGGCGGGAGGGACCAGGTTGACCAGCATTGCAAAAGTGGGCGGTTTTTATAAAAAGGTTCACCATCATGGTTCTAGAGGTTCTTAATGATAACTGCATTCTATTTTGAAAATGAAAGCTAGAAAGCTCTATCACCTATTGCAGTTAGTGCTTTGACAATCTCCACTAACAGTCTCCCGAAAATGGACTCAATTACTGTGATGTAAAAACAAGAGCTCCTGGCAATGTGCCGATGCTTAGTACACATCGGCTCTTTGGTTTATAGTTCCAGAGTCTGTGGATGCAATTCTATTATCCCTAAGAGGCCAGTGTGTAGTCATTGGAGGAGCTCTGGTTTGTGGGTAAGTGGAAAAGACCTAATCCTATGGGAACTTAGCAGCCTTACTGTTTGGACACTCAGCTTAGTTTAAAAAGAGTAGAAGCGAGCAATACTTTTCTCTGGTATAATGCGATCACCTAAAATCCTGGTGTAAATCTTTGATTCCATAAATAGAGAACTGACTACTTCTAAAAGAACGTTAAATATTGGAATGGAAACACCCAAAGAGAATCTTCCTAGAAAATTCTTGATTGGAGCTCAAAAGGGGACCTACATAAGGTACATATGCAATGATAAATTTCGACTGTGTTTACAATTTTGTAATGTCACATTACTTAGCTTTTTATTGAATATCCATTAAGCATCTGGCTCAAAATGTGTATTATTTTGGTGAACTACATTAAAAACCATTTGTAGTGACCCCCAAGTGTGCTTTCAGCAGTATGGTTGCAAAGAGAAGCAAACAGTGCCAAAATTAAAACCTATTCCTTCTGGAGTCAAGTCTAAGACTTTGATTTGAGGGCAAGGAATAAAGAGAGGTTATTATTTTACCAAAAAATATATCGTACACCTTTTAGGTTGGTGCTTTCAACTTATTAATTTCATCCACGACAAGTATTCAATGACTATGTCCCTTATGCACACGTGTTTTCTTTTTTTTTTTTTTTTTTTACAGTTTTTTAAAAAAATATTTTATTTATTGATTTTTAGAGAGAGAGGAGAGAGAGAGAGAGAGAGAGAGAGAGAGAGAGAAGGGGGAGTAGTAGGAAGCATCAACTCCCATATGTGCCACCACAGGTCAGGCCATGTTTTTTTTTTTTTTCAATTAAATATATTGGGGTAACGTTGGTTAATAACATTATAGAGCTCACAAGTGTACTGTTCTGATACATCATCTGTATACTGCATTGTGTGCTTACCACCCAAAGGCTAGTCTCCTCCTGTCATCACATATTTGACCCCCTCTGACCTCTTCATCCTCCCCCTACTCGCTCCCTCCCCCTACTCCCTCCCCCTCTAGTAACCACTACACTGTTATCTGTGTCTGTGAGTTTGTTTGTTTTGTTTTATTACCCACACATGAGTGAAATCATATAGTTCTTATCCGTTTGCACCTGACTTATTTCACTTAGTAATGTTTTCTAATGTAACAGACATAAAATGAATCTTTCAATTTGCCATATCCCCAGAAGGGTCTCTTCTGTTACTTTCCCACATTCTGTCTTTCCTGTTGCTTTGCAGTCCTGTAAGGCCCATGCCCACCACTGTGTTTTCCAATGAGATGATTATTATTACTTTTTTTTATCTTTAACCTGGTAATGCAGCCAGTTACATTATTGGCTTATCAGACATTGACTCAAATTTGCATTCCTGGCATAAGTGCAACTTGGTAATTATGCATTATCTTTTAAAGAGACATTACTGGATTCAGTTTACTGAGATTTTGTTTTAGATTTCTGCATCCATGTTCAAATGGGACAGACACCAGCCCATGCTTTCCCTCTCTCTTACTGTCTTTGTTATATTAGCCTCATAAACTGAGTTAGACAATGCTGTTGTCTCCCCTCTTTGACACGTTTTGTTGTCCAGAAAGAACTAATGTCATATGGAAAGTTTCTATTCCTTATATGTTTGGTAGCATTTACTTATAAAGTTGACTGGGCCTCGTATTTTCACTGTGCAAAAATGTAAAATATTGATTCCATTGCTAACATGATTAGAAGCAAATTCAAGTTTTCTATTTCTATTCTTGAGTCAGACTTTGGTCATTTATATTTTTCTTGGTATCTGCCTGCTTTATAAAATACTTAAAATTTATTGGTATGAAGTTGGTAATAAACGTTGTTCATTTTCCTTTTGGTCTCTGTTATATTCATATTTTTTAATATTGCTTTTTGTTTTGTCTTTCTATTTTATTCTTAAAAATTGTTCAATGTTGTAAATTTGATTTTTATAGAACCACTCCAAGGATTTATGATCTATCTTCATAATTTAATCATTTCTGCTTTTG
The DNA here is from genome assembly GCF_036850995.1 of Saccopteryx leptura. Classification (NCBI taxonomy): domain Eukaryota; kingdom Metazoa; phylum Chordata; class Mammalia; order Chiroptera; family Emballonuridae; genus Saccopteryx; species Saccopteryx leptura. Next base: position 15,947,168 of record NC_089512.1, read on the forward strand.
TCTTCCTACTGCTTTCTGTGGCTTTATTATTTTTTTCTGACTTCTTAAAAAAATGCTGCCTAGATGATTACATTTCAGCATTTTAAAAATTTTTTAATAGAATAGTTTTAAAGGTAAATATTCTAGTCACAACTTTAGCTGAATTCCACAAGTTTTGATATGTAGTGTTTTCCCTATTACTTAGTTTTAAATATATTACAATTTTCATTATGAATTCTTTTTTAACACAAGAGCTTTTTAAAATGTTCTAATGTCCCGCCTGACCTGTGGTGGCACAGTGGATCAAGCGTCGACCTGGAACGCTGAGGTCGCCGGTTTGAAACCCTAGGCTTGCCTGGTTAAGGCACATATGGGAGTTGATGCTTCCTGCTCCTCCCCCCTTCTCTCTCTCTCTCTCTCTCTCTCTTCTCTAAAATGAATAAATAAAAATTAAAAAAAATGTTTTAATGTCCCAAATTATGGTTTTTTTCTACTTATCTTTTGACTATTGATTTCTATAGTAGTCAGAAAGAAGTGTTCTATATAATATCAATTTTTAAAGCATGCTTGTTGCCTGGCGGGTGATCAATTTTTATAGTTGTTCCAAAGGTTCTTAAAAAGAATGTGAATTGTCCATTTGTTAGATGGAATGTCCTTCTTAAGTCAATTGGAATTGTCATGTGTCCTCAATTCCTCTATGTTTATATTGAATCTTTTTGTCTATCTGACACATCAATGACTGAAAGGCATGTTAAAATCCCTCACTATAAAGGGGAATGTCAAATTTCCTAACAGTTCTATCAATTCCTCTCTTTTCTATTTCTGAGAGAGAGGGACAGACAGGGAAAGACAGACAGGAAGGGATAAAGATGAGAAGCATCAACTCCTAGTTGTGGCACCTTAGTTGTTCATTGATTGCTTTCTCATATGTGCTTTGATTAGGGGGCTCCAGCTGAGCCAGCGACCCCTTGCTCAAGCCACTGACCTTGAACACAAGCCAGAGACCTTGGACTTCAAGCCAGCGACATTTGGGCTCAGGCCAGCAACCATGGGGTCATTGTCTATGATTCCACGCTCAAGCCAGATGAGCCTGCGTTCAAACTGGCAACCTCAGGGTTTTGAACCTGGGTCCTCAGTGTCCTAGGCTGACGCTCTATATCCACTACACCACCACCTGGTGAGGCTATCAATTCCTCTTTGAGTTTCTGTTATTTAAAGGCTATTAAGTGGATACAAGTTCAGAATTTATATCTTTTGGTGAAGTGAACCTGATTATGTAGTGATGCTCTTCTATAGTAATGCTTTTTTTTTTTTTGGTCTTAAAGTTCATTTTTTTTCACATATATATAATCTTTCTTTTGTTAAATATTTGCCTATAGTAACTTTGAAAAAAATTTAATTATTTTTCAATTACAGTCGACATACTGTTAGTTTCATGTGTACAACATAGTGATTAGACATTTATATAACTTTCGAAGTGATCACCGCAATAAGTCTAACACTCATCTGATACCATCCATACTTATTATAATACTATTGACTATATTCCCTCAGCTGTACTTTATAACCCTGTGACTGTTTTTTATAATTACCAATTTGTACATATTTTTCACCCCCAAACCCTCACATTTGTCAACCCTCAAATTTGTTCTCCATATCTATGAGTTTATTTCCGTTTTCTTTTTTTCTTTCTTTCTTATTTTTTAGATTCACATATAAGTGAAATCAGGTGGGTCTTGTCTTTCTATATCTGACTTATTTCACTTAGCATAACACCCCCTAAGTCTATCCATTTCGTTGCAAATGGTCTAGCTACTAATTGTGTCTTGCAAAAACACACCATAACATTTGCACCTGTAATTTGGGACTTGTCCACTGGAGGGGGGACCAGAACCAGGGGGATCTGCCAAAAGAGCCATTAAAATATTTGCTTCCTTATTTTGTGTGACAACTCAAAATTTGAGATCTAGAACCAGTGTGTACTAAAGGCTAGGGTAGATTTTACAAAGATGAGGATGCCGTTTTTCTTTCTAGGAAAAATTCTTTGTTTTAGTACAACATAAAGTACTATTGGGCTCTGTAATATTCTCAAATCAATGTGATTAGCCCAGTTCTTTTATTTATTTATTTATTTATTTATTTATTTTTTGTATTTTTCTGAAGCTGGAAACGGGGAGAGACAGTCAGACAGACTCCCGCATGCGCCCGACGGGGATCCACCCGGCACGCCCACCAGGGGCGATGCTCTGCCCACCAGGGGGTGATGCTCTGCCTCTCCGGGCGTCACTCTACCGGGACCAGAGCCACTCTAGCACCTGGGGCAGAGGCCAAGGAGCCATCCCCAGCGCCTGGGCCATCTTTACTCCAATGGAGCCTTGGCTGCTGGAGGGGAAGAGAGAGACAGAGAGGAAGGAGGAGGGGGTGGAGAAGCAAATGGGCGCTTCTCCTATGTGCCCTGGCCAGGAATCGAACCCGGGTCCCCCGCATGCCAGGCCGACGCTCTACCGCTGAGCCAACCGGCCAGGGCCTAGCCCAGTTCTTTTAAAAGAATGTTTCTAAGAATCTGTCTTGCTGTGTCCTTTTCCCTCTGTTTCTCTTCCAGGTAAGTTAGGATCGTGTACAGTTAGACTGAAATGCAGTTATTGAAAGCAGTCAGTAACATCATCATTTGGCCTCTTGAGCTGAAATAGGAAGCGTAGGGTCTTCTGCTCCCTTTGCTTATTACCTTGCTTCTAGTGGAGTTTCTGGCAGTGAGAAGCAAAGCTGAAGACCAACAACTCACCCCATCCATATTTCTGATGCTTCTGGGAATAGTGTCGAAACAACAACCAGACACACTCAGACCTGCCCAAGATCTTCTATAAAGAAAAGGCAGAGACTGTACTATTAACAGTAGAGATATAAGCATAAATTGTATTCTTATACCATTTATTTCCAAAGGTGGCTTTGGAAATATTCCTCCAGGATTTCACATTCCACCTGGCTGGCAGAAACAATATCTGTATGCACTGTGCATAATTTCGGACAGAAATGAAACACATAGAGTGCAGAACTGCTTGTGACTAGAAACCTAAGCACTGCTCCTGAAAAGCCAATACCATCCTTCCCATGATGGTGAGAGGACTAGAGGGAACCGGGACCCCCAAAGCAGGGTGTTTTCTCTGTGTTCTTTCTCGAACTGCACGGACAGGGGATTCAATCTCATCAAAGAAAAAATTTCTGAAGCAAATTGCTGCATAATTAATCTCTCTTGCTTCCAAGGGTGCATTGTAAAGAAAGCTACCGCTGATCAAAGGAATAGCTAATAGAGCTCCAAAGCTTTTGAGACGTTTATTGCTTGCTAAATTCTTTTAACAAATTCTTTGAGTAATTCTGTAAAAATGCCCCTTGACATAACAGAGATGGTGAATAATCAACTTTGAGTATATTACTCCGTGCCTTGGTTTCATTATCTAATGCAGCGGTTCTCAACCTGTGGGTCGCGACCCTGGCGGGGGTCGAATGACCAAAACACGGGTCGCCTAAAGCCATCTGAAATGCATATTTTACTTAAAAATGTATTGTATAACAAATATGTATTTTCCGGTGGCTTTAGGCAACCCCTGTGTTTTGGTCGTTCGACCCCCGCCGGGGTCGCGACCCACAGGTTGAGAACTGCTGATCTAATGGTATGTGTTGTATGTGTGTGTGTTTACTGGAGGAGAGGGGATTGACTCCATGACATCTACCATCCAAGTACTAACCAGGCCCGACCCTGCTTAGCTTCCGAGATCAGACGAGATCGGGCGCGTTCAGTGTGGTATGGCCGTAGACGACTCCATGACGTCTAATCCTGCTTCTCAAACTTGAACAAGATTCCTACCCCAGATTCATACATAAATCCTGATAACGGAGGTGTTCTGGAACAGCCTGGGAGTCAGCATTTCTAACAGGCTCTCAAGGCTGCTGGTCAATGGGCCTCACTTGGAGTAGGGAGGCTCTGAGCTGCATTTCGGACACTTTATGACCTTATGATGACTTAATTGATAGCAACTGCACTTCCTATTGATGATCCCTATATAAGTGACAATTCTTTCACACTGTAAAATCCTATAAAGACTGCTTTTTGAGTAAAAGAAACCTCCAGGGCCAGAAAAAGACCATAACTACTAAAGGAATGGGCAAGAGCAGTATCACCAGAGCTGGGCCAGGATGGCTGAGGCAGAGAGATAAGTGGAGGGCACACGCTGGGCAAGAGTTTGGAGCAGCAGGTAGGATCTGCTGGCAGATTAGATACGGGGTGTGAGAAGGAGGGGGAGTCAAGGCTGATGCCCAAAGTTTTGGCCTGCTCAACTAGTAGAATGCATTTCTTATCTACTGAGTGGGGACAACCCGGGACGAGCCGATGTGGGTGGGTGAGTGAAAGAGTCTAGAGTCCAGTGTTAATTAAAGGTGCCTATTCCACATCCAGATGGCCATATTCTATAGGCCTCTGGTCGGCAAACTGTGGCTCGTGAGCCACACGCAGCTCTTTGGCCCCTTGAGTGTGGCTCTTCCACAAAATACCACGTGCGGGCGCTACCTAGATAAGGAATGTATCTACCTATATAGTTTAAGTTTAAAAAAATTGGCTCTCAAAAGAAATTTCAATCGTTGTACTGCTGATATTTGGCTCTGTTGACTAATGAGTTTGCCGACCACTGGGCTAGGCTGTTGGTGTGCGGATGCAGCAAAGAAGGCTACTGCTGGAAATGAAGTTTCGGAGTCATCAATGTATACATGGTACTTTCACCCATTATCTCATTTAAAGATCACAGCATCTTTTGGGTTTGATGATATTATTATCCTCATTTTACAGATGAGTCGACAGAGGTTGAGAGAGGCTAGGTCACTGCTTTATAGCCCCATAATCACCAAGTGAAGTCCAGCAGTCTGGCTCCAGAGCAAGGAGCGGCCAAGGACCAGATATGTCCAGTGTGGTCAGGGTTGAGGAGGCCATCGCATTGGTGAGAAGTGTCAAGGAAGGGATACAAACAGAATTCAGACTCGGAGACAGAGCAGCTGACCAGACCTGGAGCATTAAGCTGCAGGCATGTCTGGTTTATATACTGGTCTCTGGTGAGTTTTCCCCAGATGTTGAAGTCCGGAGTTGCTGACCAAATTCAGCTACTGGACCTGCAAGGCTGCAATGGTCCTGCCATGTTACTGCCAGTTGTGAGGGTTCCCTGGTCATGGGAAGTCTTTAATTTGCCTCTCTAAAGGCACACCTAAATGCTCAGTGTGTGTTTGCATTCACCTAAAGTGCAGTTTCCCTCCATGATGTGAAAGGATCCTTACCCTCGCAGCGTGCTTTAGCAGATGTGTGCAGGATTGGCAAGGGGGCCGTGCTGAAACGGATTTCAGGGAGAGCCATGGGGGAAGCTAAGCACGTGCTGCCTTGTGGGGCTCCAGTCACCGTCCTGACCGGATAAGGGACATGCATAAATCCCTAGAACTGAGGAAGTGAGAGTAAGACTGAGCTAGCTGCTGACAAAGCAGCTATGGGATACTGTGTCCCGTCTGGAAAAGGCAGGGCGAACAGTCGAGGGGAAATCCTACCCAAAGGGCACAGCCTCCCGCTTCCCAGGCAGGCGTGAGAGTCGGAAGGGGTGATCTCTGCTCTGAGGATGCACTCAGCCCAAGTAAATGACACAAGTCAGGACGTGCAGTCTTGCTGGATTATGAGTGATTTAAGGACAGCGTTTAGGAACCTATGTACCTTTGCTGGTGACAGTAAATGCTTCATAATTTTTTTTTTTTGAATAAACGAGTGGAGATTAATTAGTTGTTCCCATGAGAAAACTCAGCAAGATACACTTATACGAGGCTGGTTATGTTTCCTTAAGCTCTGCTTTTAAGAGGCACTTCTTTCTTAATGTTAGCAAGCAATAGAATGCAGTTAGCATTTAATAACTATTTTAGAAATTAGTGTAACAGGACTTAAGCTATTAGAAAATCAAATGATGTTAATAAAGAATGTTTGTGCTAGGTTGCACATACCAGAGACTTTGTTATCTCAGCTGAGGAGGAGCCAAGGGTGAGTCCCCGACTCCCTTCTTTGATGCCACCACCCACTTGGTGCCACCACCTACCTGGTTTGAGGTACTTCAGGTGGAACACGGACTAGCTTCTCTGCGGCTTTGCTGATCTTATGTAGGTGAGTGGAGGGGGGCGGACTAGCTTCTCTGCGGCTTTGCTGATCTTATGTAGGTGAGTGGAGGGGGGCGGACTAGCTTCTCTGCGGCTTTGCTGATCTTATGTAGGTGAGTGGAGGGGGGCGGACTAGCTTCTCTTTGGCTTTGCTGATCTTACGTAGGTGAGTGGGGGACACGAAGCCTTAACAAAAAGTCTGGAAGTGACCCCTGAATCCCATTATAGTCAAGTCTATAAGGCAGGAGCACTCAAGAGACAGAACTCAGGAACATGGTAGTCAAATCCCTGAAAGTCACCAGTGACGACGCCCAGTTTCTCTCCAGAGAAGGTTGAACAATCGCCCAGATTGAACTCCAGAGCTCGCTGAGAAAGCGAGGTCACTGGGAATCTACTTCCCCTGCCCCCTGACTCGGGCTAATATGATCTGCAACTTGTGCTGGGGCCTGATTGGTCTCCCAGCCCGTCACTCACCGCTGTTGCTACGCTTCCGTAGGTCATACCCGCCTCCTGGCCCATCGGCTTCCTCAGGAACCTCCACGAGATCTGAAGTCTTGGAGAAAAGAGGGAACAGCACAGAATGAGCCATGGGCATGTCAGGGGGGCAACTGAACAGATTTCCATGTCGGTAGAACAGCGGAGGCAGAATTCTCACGAAGCTGTGTTAAGAATTCAATCACTGCTGTCTTGTCTGTTTGACTAACTTTAGAGAGGCTGTGTTTTGCCTCCTGGGCACTGTTTCCCTGTTCTTAGGTGTTTTTGGCAGGCTCAGGGCTTGGCACATGATAGGCACTCAATGACTGTTGGATGACACGTCTAAAAGGTCACAGTGAGGCTTCTCCCCAGGAAGAGTCAACAGCAAGAAATCAGAATTCCTGCCCGTACCCTTTCAATGAAAAATTTCAAGAGAACTGACACTCTTTCTCTAGGTGAGTTTCAAATATTAATCGTAGAGACTAAGATGAGCGATTGAGGGATGCATTACTTAGGTATGATTAAATGCGGTTTCCATTGCTGCAAAAATCAGTTGTTTTTGTAATATTTATTTTGCCCTTTTTTAAAATAAAAGAAGTCATAGTCAGCCTTCCATGTAGTTTACAGAACAAGAACAACAATAATAGCACTCTACATGGTAATGGTTTTCAATCATCTATCATGTAAGTTCTTTGTATACACCATCTCGTTTATTCTTCACAATAATCCTGTGCTAGAGCGATTTTTCAGATAATGAGAAGCCTAGAGAGAAGTAATAATGCTACTTGAGGTCCCACAGTTGATAGGTGGTGGGTCTGAAGTTCAAACCCCAGACCTCACGCTCTAAGCACGGTGCTTCATCCAGCGATGCGTTGAGTGATTCACAGGGCTGGTGAGAGGCTTCAGAAGCTTCGCTGTTGGTAGCTTGAAATCGGTCATGGGAGGAGTATTTACACAATGAAAACTGGCAAACACTACACCTTTGAGTCCAACCCCAGCTGGTGGTTAAACATTTACTAGCACATCATTGATTTCAGATTGCTTCTTTCAAAGAGCCAGATGCCCTCACTTCTATCTGCCTGGCTCTATAAAAGAGAAATTTAGGGGCCCTCAAAGGCGCATCACATTTTAAAAACATTTTGTTTATATCTTATCAGAGAAGAACAAGTTTCCCTTCCTACCTTTCCCGGTCAGCTCTAGAGCACTTTAGGACTACTCTCTGAGATTCATTTTTATTGCAAAAATTTAAACTTGAAGATTTTTTTTTTTAGCCATTCATACTTTCATGATACATCAGAAATAAGAAGAACAATAACTGTCACAGGATTTCTGAGTCATTTGCATCCTGCTCCTTTGAAACTCACGATTTCTGAACAAAAATTGCTATTAGTATGTTAATTTAATCTTATGAAATTGAAGATTAGTCATAAACTAGCCTGTTTAACCTTCAGGAAGTTTTCTGAATTTGGTTTCCACAGCCCTTCCCAAAGCCATCAAGCCTTTTATAGTCAGCATTTGAAAGACCATTAAAAGAAACAAAGCGATTTACAAACAGCCAGGCAGTGACTTCTCCACAGTGTAGAGACAATGTCAAGCAAAGTGCCTCTGGAGCCCTGGAAGGAAGTCAGCCCGTGGGGCCAGACTTTGCTACGGGGGAAACGTTCAGGACTTAATACAGCAAGGATGGCAAGGGGCTGAAATTCATTATCATTTGCCCCTGCAGAAAGGAAGCAACATCATTTTAAAGTACCAATCAATTGTTTCTGCTTTCTTCCATGAGGCAAGTTGAGCTCCGGGGGAAAGAGAGAAGTGACAGATATTTAAGCGCAATTGGATTTGCCTTCATCTCCCCGCAGGTCTTAGAGCATCGCTGTCACAGAGCGCAATTCCAAGAGATCTTTACTGATGGAACCAGAGCCAGGAAGCGTTAAGTGGACTGTGACAAGTGGACACCTTGTTGACATTCAGGAAACTCTGCTTTTTGCTCCTGAAGCCGGTCTGGAGGGTTCAGACCTGGCTAGAAACGAAGCTCTTTTAGACACGAAAGCAGACTGGAACAAATTGTCTCTCTGATGGCCTTGCTGCTTCTTAGCACGAGCCGAACTTGTGGAGATGGAAATAAATGCTCATTGCCTGCTGTGAGCGTTTCTGAGGCTGTCTCGTCCTCATCAGTTCGGGAGGGCCCCCACAGGCGCAGCACCTGGGGTGGTGTGGACATGTCAGGCCATCTCTGGGGAAGCCTCCTGTCCTCAGTCACCTCCCCGGGGGACTGGCTTTCCATTTGATTTCCCGGGCCCGTTCAGGATGCAGGTCAGGGTGGATAGAGGTCTCCCTGCTCTGACCAGTGCTGTCTGTGCTTTTCTTTTGGATTGCTGGGTGGTAGCTACAAAAAGTTGTGACTTGCAAGGAGGGGGTGATTGCAGGGTGAGAGCCAGCGCTGTGTGGCTTTGAGGGAGGTGACTTGTTGGCAGCAATGGTCCACCGCACTCTCCTGAGGAAGGCGATGTAACGTGGTGTGGGGTGTTAGGGATGTGGTTAGTGTTGTTTAACCTCTAGACTTCAGATCCAGGCTGGACGGGTGAATGTGTGATTCAAGAGCTGGTCCCACAGAGAGGGAGGAAGAACACGTGGGAGCAGGCACGAGAGAATAGGAAAAAGGAAGAGGAGGGGCTGGCAGGGGCTGGTTTCTGAGAAATAAGTGTAAGTCTTTTATTTAATCCAATGATTCTTAAATGTTAATGTGCATCAGAATCACCTGAAGGGTTTGTTAAAACACAGATTATTGGGTTCCATCCATCCTCAGATTTTCTGATCCTGTAGATCTCAGAGGAAATGTATTTGTCTTTCTAACAAGTTCCCAGGCAATGCTGCAGGGACCACACGTTGAGGAACACTGAATGAACTCGCTGCTGGCTTTAGGTTCGTCTTAGAAGTTCAGAGAGTTTGACTGAGGAGGGTGTTCGTTCATTTATTGATTGATTCATTCATTCACCACATACTTAGTGAGATTCTGCAACAGACTGGGACTGTAGAGGTCAGTGGTTCTCAAACTCGGAGGGTGTCAGAATCCCCTGGAGACCTAATAAAGCACACACAGGCCCAGGCTCGTTGAAGCAGGACATGGCCTCGGCCTTCTTCAGTGAATTCTGGTACTGACCAAAGTTTGATGGAAATAAGAAGTGAACAAGAGACCTTGCCTTTAAGCGGCTTAGTCTAGTTGAGGATGGGACTGCAGAAAAGAGAGAGAAAAATGAAACCAAAAAGTGAAAGTTTCCAAGCAGTGTGTAAATCAGGGGTCCCCAAACTTTTTACACAGGGGGCCAGTTCACTGTCCCTCAGACCATTGGAGGGCCGGACTATAAAAAAAACTATGAACAAATCCCTATGCACACTGCACATATCTTATTTTAAAGTAAAAAAATAAAACGGGAACAAATACAATATTTAAAATAAAGAACAAATAAATTTAAATCAACAAACTGACCAGTATTTCAATGGGAACTATGGGCCTGCTTTTGGCTAATGAGATGGTCAATGTCTGGTTCCATATTTGTCACTGCTAGCCGTAACAAGTGATATGACGCGCTTCCGGAGCCGTGACGCGTGCGTCCCGTGTCACCGGAAGTAGTACTGTACGTGAGCAATGCTGCGCTTTGTGGCACATCCTGTGCTCCTCTCACTGACCACCAATGAAAGAGGTGCCCCTTCCAGAAGTGCGGAGGGGCCAGATAAATGGCCTCAGGGGCCGCCTGCGGCCCGCAGGCCGTAGTTTGGGGACCCCTGGTGTAAATTATTATGAACCCAAGGAAGGGTTCATATGCTATGTGAACCCGGGGAAGGGGTGCCCAGCCCAGACCAGGAAGAGAGGTGATGTCTGCACAGCGGCAGAGACCCAGTGTGGGCAAGCTTAGTGACCTGAGAGGGTCTGGCTATCCAGAACGCGGTGCACTGTTCCTGAGCTGTGGGCTCTGAGGTGTAGAGGCTCAGCATGAATTCAGGAAGGGAATGCAAAAGCAGATAATTACAACACGATGACCTGTATTCTATAAGAAAGAAGGTTTTTGAAGGCTTGTGGGAGGAGCAATTCACCATGCTTGGGGAGTCCAAGAACTCTTCACAATTTGTGTAAAAACCAAGCTGGGTATTAAAGAATTTCAAGTTGGGGGCTAAGGTATGCAGGTGTTATGAAGCTTGTTGAGTTCAGAGGAAGGAGGATCTTTAAGGTAGTGACAGTCCTCATTTGCCTTGCTGAACAGTTGGGGCATAAAAGAGTCCATAGAGTGCTTAACTGCATGAAGTTTTTCTTTAAAAGATGATAAAGCTGGAGGTATTGCTAAGAGTAAACTGTAAAGGAAGAGAGTACCTTTGTGATAGTCTGGGTGTGAGATAATGAGGTTCAAACCTCGAGCATTGGTAATAAAAAGGACCCATTTGGTACGCGTCTCTGAGTTCTGAAGTATAGAGCCTAGTCACCAAGAGAGTATGAGTTTAGTTTGGACGTACTGATTCTGAGAGGTCTCTACAGCAGGCGTCCCCAAACTATGGCCCCGCGGGCCGCATGCAGCCCCCTGAGGCCATTTATCCGGCCCCCCACTGCACTTCCGGAAGGGCCACCTCTTTCATTGGTGGTCAGTGAGAGGAGCACTGTATGTGGCGGCTCTCCAACGGTCTGAGGGACAGTGAACTGGCCCCCTGTGTAAAAAGTTTGGGGACCCCTGCTCTACAGACTAGCCTGGCATTTGGAAAAGAGGTTAGCATGGCAAATATCTAAGGGAGGCTTCAGCTTAGAGATGGATGGTTGGGCAAGCGGAGTGTGAAAAAGGTAACCAGGAAGAGCATGGAGATCATGAGGACCAAGCCAAAGCAGATCCCTGGGGACACCCCAACAAAGGAGCGACTGGAGGACATGACAGGGCAGGCAGGCTGAGCAGAACAAAGCGGAACCCTTGAGTGATGCAAGGGTTTCCTACGGAACTGAGAACGGACAATTGTTAAAGGTGGCTCTTCTCAGAGGACAAGAATGGATTACAACCTTCCTTGTTTCAGTTAATAACTCCAGTTCGGAGAAAACCCAGCTAAAGCCTAGATGCCGAATGAAATAAAATAGCAACTTCCACTCACTGAGTGCCAATTATGGCAGGCCCTGTGCTAGGAACTTAACTTATACTATTATTATCCAACCCACACAGCCATAATGCATTTGTATCGAATATAAATTCTATCCATATATACCCTTGTCTGTTTTCATTACATTTAGCATTATTGCTAGCCTCCCTTCAGTAAATTAATTAACATTATCATTGGGACTGCCGATTTGATTTATAGCTGCCCTAGGGAGTTCATCAGGATTATGTATCTTAAAATGTCACAAACTATATTTTCACTGTTTTGAGGCAATGGCTACTAAAGCTAAACATCTTCCATCTTTGCAATGAAATCCTTCAGAACTTACACGACATTGTTATTATAATACCCTTACCACATACATGTTACGTTCTTATTGCTAATAAAGATAGGAAAGACATATAAACCTGTATTTAAAAATGCTAAATAAACCACTATCATCAGCTTTTTTCTCTATCAGTTTGATCTTCAGAAATAAGTTGTGATTTCTGAGGGTATAGAGCCATGTCTTCCATTTTTTTTTTGTTTGATTACTTCCTTTAATTTATTATTTTTCATTACGGTTGACATACAATATTATATTTGTTTCAGGTGTATAAGCCAGTAATTAGAATTTATATCATTTACTGAGTGATCTAGTTATCAGGGTGACACCATATGTAGTTATTGTAATATTACTAGCTGTACCCGGCCACGCGTTGCTGTGGCTCAGTCTGGTTAAATGGAAAAGAAAGAAAAGAGAAAGTGCACATTTCTAATATGTTTAATTTCACAATGCTTGTGGGTATACAATATTTTTTGTTGTTCCATTGTCTATGCAGATATAGAGATTGTCTGGCTTGCTGAGTCTAGAACACGCAACATATAATTGTCCATGTGAGAAGCAATCCGTGTCTAGATCTAAAGCGCACAATTCTAAAGATTGGCCCTGAGCTTTGTTGATGGTGATTGCAAATGCCAATCAAATTGGGAATGCCAATCTCTTAAATTGAAATGGCATATCCGTTGGAATCATAGGAATGTGAGGAATGAGGACATCTTCACCTTTGAAAGGTCCTGTCAAGATTGTTGCTTCTACGATGTTGCTCATTAATTTTTTACAGCACACAGACTCAAACACTTCATGTTTTACCATGAAATCCATCAGTGATTTCAGCTTCTGTCTGAAAACATGTGCTGTGATGTCATGCCTATTCACCGGCGATTGGCCAGGAAGTAAGAGCTGTTGTATATTGTCCCAAGTTGGATTGCATGTGGATGTGATGACATGCAATCACATTCAGGACAATCATAGTGACAAACATACGCAATTGTATCTTAAGCATACTTATGCATATGATGTGGACTGCCTGTATATGAAGATGGCAAAAGTTAGTCTTCCAACATTAGTTGTATTACCATCATTTACAACTGCATCTCGCAAATGAACGTATTCTTCAGAGGGAAGCCTGGTCTCATTCAAACAGATGAATATCAAACGTTCTGTTTCAATTTTTGCATACATATCTCTGATGTATTGGTGAAACAATTGATGGCATTTCAAAATGTGATTGTTTTAATTCTCTCAAATCATTAATCGGTATGAATAATAGTTCTTTGTGATTCATTTCATATTTGTTTCTTTGCCACTGACTGGATTTATCACCTTAACATTGAAGTGATATCCATCGGCACCATCCCAAAAAATGATTGGAAATTGCAGGGCATTGTAGCATCAATGAGTTTCTGCAACTTTTGTCAATTGATTGTTTCTCCAAAGAAGAACAATATCTCTAGGTTGGAATTGATCTCCAACTATAACAATTGCCACTTCATCTATAGTTGGAGCGTTGAATCTTCGCACATGTTCTCCAGCAGCCATTTTGTCAGCATGAATAACAATCTTGTGTGTATCAGATGGCATAATGTCAATTGCTGTTTTGAACAAATGCACTAAATTGTTTTGGTTTTTTTTTTTTTTGTGAAGAAGCTCTTGCAGTTGGAAAACGATGGACCTTTTTATGCCGGTAGAAATTCTGCAGCATGCATTCAATTCATCATTGCCATCACCGATGAAATACATTTGTAGGAATTTATGTTGACCATCTGGGAACGGAAGCAGGGAGCCGGCTTTATGATAAATTTGTCCTTTCACTTTGAAAGTTGGCATGAATTGAGCTGTTACGATTTCTGCGGCAAACAACATAATTTGGAAGCATGAGTTCTATTTCCTGATGTTAGATAGGAAATGCTTTGATTTAGCGGTATATCTGGCAAGCAAAATATTTAATGGCTCTGGCGGTTCTCCAAGTTGATGCAGTTTAATTTTTCCAGTGGTGCAACACATTTCTTTCATTTCTCCATTAAATTTCAGAGCCTTGCAATAAGGACACACTTTAGTCATAGTGCCAATGAGAACATGCCGGCTCAAACTATAATCATCAGCTGGGTTGTACCGGAATGCAAGGCGACTGTAATTGCGTGATTGCTGAGAACGGAGTCGTGTTTGACACTGATCTGCTGTTTCTCATTGACATCTTTCAGCCACTCTCAGCCTGTCACGTTCATTCTGTTGAGAACAAAGCAGATCTGAAGCTGCAGAATGCGATCACCATGCTTGCAACTGTGCATCCTCAAGTCTGGCTGCACGTAAATGGATTGTAAATCGGAAACATTGAAATGGAATTGTAAAATATTTAGTATAGCGTGTGTTACTTTTACATCCAACAGATGGCGCTGTTTTCTAAAAAAAGCATGTTTTTACCTGTCACAGGTGTGACATCTATATCTATATAACAGTACATATATAAAAAAGAGCACGCATTTGAATGCAATGTTGTGTCAAAATTTCAAAACAATCGGTGAAGAACTTTCGGAGATTTAAGATTTTGAACAAATGAACATTTACATTTTTATTTATATAGATTGACTATATTCCCTACTCTGTACCTTACATCCTTGTGACTACTCTGTAACCATCAATTTTTCTTTTTAATACCATTACCTTTTTCATCCACCCTGCCCCCTAACCCCTCTCCTAGGTTGCAACCATCAAAATGTTCTCTGTATCTATGAGTCTGTTTCTGTTCTGCTTGTTCATTTATTTTGGTTTTTAGATTCCACACCTAAGTAAAAACACATGACATTTGTCATCCTTTGTCTGACTTATTTCCCTCAGCACAATACTCTCTAGGGTCATCCATGTCGTTGCAGATGGCAAGATCTCATTATTTTTTATGACTGAATCATATTCCATTGTATACATGCCCCATTTCTTCTTTATCTTTTCATCTATTGATGGACATTTAGGTTGCTTCCATATCTTGGCTATTGTAAATAATGCTGTAATGAACATATGGATGTATATATCTTTTTAACTTAGTGTTTTGGGTTTCTTTGGATAAATACCAGAAGTGCTATTGCTGGGTTCTTCTTTGTCTCTTGTTATATAGCCTTTGCTTCAAAGTCTATTTTGTCTGATACAAGTATTGCTACTCCAGTTTCTTTTAGTTTCTATTTTAATGAAATATCTTTTTTCATCCCTTGACTTTCAGTCTGTGTGTGTCTTTCAATCTGAAGTGAGTCTCTTGAAGACAGCATATGTAAGGGTCTTGTTTTGTTATCCATTCAGCCTCCATATGTATTTTGATTGGAGTACTTAAATCATTTGCATTTAAAATAATTGTTGATAGGTATGTATTTTTTACCATTATATTATTCATATTTTTATCTTTTCTGTTTTTTTTTTTTGTGTGTGTGTGACAGAGACAGAGAGAGGGACAGATAGAGACAGACAGACAAGAAGGGAGAGAGATGAAAAGCATCAAGTCATAGTTGCAGCACCTTTGTTGTTCATTGATTGCTTTCTCATATGTGCCTTGACCCTGGGGCTACAGCAGAGCAAGTGACCCCTTTCTCAAGCCAGCGACCTTGGGCTTCAAGCCAGCAACCTTTGGGCTCAAGCCTGCGACCATGGGGTCATAACTATGATCCCACATTTAAGCCAGCAACCCCACAATCAAGCCGTCAACCTTGGAGATTCGAATCTGGATTCTCCGTGTCCCAGTACGATACTCTATTCACCATGCCTCTGTCTGGTCAGGCTGTTTTTCTTCTTCTTCTTCTTTTTTTAAAGACTTTAAAAAATGTTTTTATTTTAGAGGAGAGAGAGAGAGGGAGAGAGAGAAGGGTGGGAGGAGTAGGAAGCATCAACTCCCTTATGTGCCTTGACCAGGCAAGCCCTGGGTTCCAAACAGGCAACCTCAGCATTCCAGGTTGATGCTCTGTCCACTGAGCTGCCACAGGCCAGGCCTTACTTCTTTTAAAAAATATTTTATATATTGATTTTAGAGATAGGAGAGAGAGAGAGAGAGAGAGAGAGAGAGAGAGAGAGAGAGAGAGAGAGAAAAGGCAGAGAGGGAGGAACAGGAAACATCAACTCGTAGTAGTTGCTTATGTGCATTGACCAGGCAAGCCCGGGGCCTCAAACCAGAGATTTCAGCATTCCGGGTTGATGCCTTATCCACTGCGCCACCACAGGTCAGGTTTTTCTTCTTCTTTTTAAAGAAGACCTTTCAACATTTCTTGTAATACTGGTTTGGTGGTGATGAACTCCTTTAGCTTTTTCTTGTCGGGGAAGACTTTATCTTTCCTTCTATCCTAAATGATAGCTTTGCTGGGTAGAGTCATCTTGGTTGTAGGTCCTTGCTTTTCATCACTTTGAAGATCTCATGCCACTCCCTTCTGGCCTGAGATGTTTCTGTTTGAAAATCAGCTGACAGTCTTAGGGAGCTCCCTTGTAGGTAACTAACTTCTTTTCTCTTGCTGCTTTTAAGATTCTCTCTTTTGTCTTTAACCTTTGGGATTTTAATTATGATGTGTCTTGGTGTGAGTCTTTTGGGGTTAATCTTGTCTGGGGTTTTCTATTCTTCCTGAACTTGTGTGTCTATTTTCTCCATCAGGTCAGGGAAGTTTTCCAACATTGTTTTTACACTTAGGTTTTCAATTCCTTGCTCTCTCTCTCCTCATCCTGGTAACCGCATGATGTGAATGTTGGTGTGCTTGAAGTTGTTTCCGAGCCTCCTTATACTATCCTTATTTTTTGGATTCTTTTTATCTTTCTACTGTTCTGATTTGTGTTTTCTCCTTCCCTATCTTCCACATCTCTAATTTGATCCTCTGCTTCATATATCCTACTGTTGATTCTCTGTAATGTATTCATTTCTAACTGGCTCTTTTTTATGTTTTCTATTTCCATTTTTATGTTTCCTATCTCTTTGTTGAAGGTCTCAGTAAGTTCCTCTACTCTTTCCCAAGTGCATTGAACATCCTTATGACCAGCAGTTTGAGCTCTGCCTCTGGTAGATTCCTTGTCTCCGTTTTGTTTAGCTCTTCTTCTGGAGTTCTGTTCTTTCATTCAGGACATACCCTCTCCCTCTCCATTTCGGCAGCCCCTCTGTGTTTGTTTCTAGTATTAGGTAGAGCTGCTACATCTCCTGAATTGTTAGAGTAGCCTTACATAGTAGGTATTCTATATGGCCTGGTGGCATAGCCTCCTCTATCACCCAAGGTGGGCACTCTAGCCAGGTGCACCTCCCCCCCTCCATGTGGGCTGTGTACACCCTCTTGTTGTAGTTGAACCTTGATTGCTGCTGGCCCCTCACAAGCAGGGGTTTACCCCCAGGCAGCTCACCTGCAAGGACTGGCTGTGACTACTGCGGAGAATCAGCCGTGTAGGGGCCAACCCCACAGAGCAGGTCTACATCAGTGGGACTCCGGTGCCCGCTGAGTCTGCCACCTTGAGTGTGTTGCTTGTGGAGGTGGTTGGGTGGTGTGTGGCATGGTCTGAAGCTGTCTACCAGGTGTGCTGGCTCTGGGACCTCCTTGAAGGTGCAGGCCAAGGTCAGCGGCCACCTCTGTTCTGCCCAGGGTCACCCTGCATGAGCTACAAGGTGGTTTGCAGATGGCTGGTACTTGTGTGCTGGGCTTGGAGGTGCGTGGGAGAGGATAATCTGCGAGCCAAGGCCAGCTGTCACTAGTGCTTAGTGAGAGGTACAGGGTACTCTGAGGCCAGATGCTGCTTGTTTGAGAGATTTTAGGAAGGTCTATATAAACAGCCAAGACAGGCTGTTTATATAGAAAAGCCAGGAACTGACTTGGGTGGGCCAGCAGCTGGGTGAGGCGGGGTCTCAGGGAATCATCAGGGCGGGGCAAACAGAGTTAGCCATGTTGATGGAGACTCAGTAAGGTGCCTGTCTGCCAGCTCTGTGCGGGGAGGGCTCATTGGAGGAACACTGGCCTCTGCCAGCACTTCTGCCCGGGAGAAAGCTGTTCCCCCAGCTCTCATGCTGATGTCAGACCTTCAGTTCCTCCTCGGATGTCCCCTGCCGCCTTTCAAGCTGCTGGAGCTGAGAGCAGGGGCCCTTTAAGAAGAACACCTGGGGCTCCTTCAGCCCTCTGTCTCATTCAGCCACAATCCTGCTGGTTGTCGCAGCCATAAATTATGGGGACTTCTCTTTCCAGCCCTGCAGTGGGGCTGGGACCCCTCACTCCTCAGGTGGGACCTCTGTATCTGAGATATGCCTCCTGACTTTTAACAGTCATATGTGGGTGTGGAACCTGCCTTTTTCGTCTCTGCCTCTCCTACCAGTTTCTACCTGGCTTATTGTTTATAACCTTAGTTTTGTACTTCTGTTCAGTTGTATGTTGTTCTGTACTACAACTATAATTTTGAAGTGGTTGTGGGAGGTTCTGAGTACCACATTTACCTATGCCACCATCTTGACCAGAACACTTTTGTGTTCCGTACATTGCTAGTAATTGTAAGCATTTCATTCATTTTTGCTAAAGAACTAGTTGATGTCAATTTTATGTTCAGCAAGGAAAAAGAGAAAGAATCATTTCTGGTTCCTCCCTCTTAGAAGTTAGTAGGGTGGCTTGACCAGGCAGTGGCCACAATGGATAGAGTGTTGGCCTGGAATGCTGAGGATGTAGGTTCAAAACCTCAAGGTCACTGGAATGAGTTCAGACTCATCTGGCTTGATCTCAGGATCACCAGCTTGAGTGTAGGGTCACCAGCTTGAGCATGGGATCATAGACGTGACGCCATGGTCGCTGGCTTGAGCCCAAAGGTCACTGGCTTGAAGCCCAAGGTTGCTGGCTTGAACCCAAGGTCACTGGCTTGAAGACTAAAGTCATTGGCTTGAGCAAGGGGTCACTGGCTCAACTGAAAACACCCCTACCACCCCCCTACCCTGTCAAGGCACATATGAGAAACAATCAACGAACAACTAATGTGTTGCAATGAAGAATTGATGCTTCTCATCTCTCTCCTTTCCTGTCTGTCTGTCCCCCCCTTACAAAAAAAGAGAAGAAAAGAAGTTAGTGGGATGTATGAAAACAGGGCTTTCTGGAAATTTAAAGATGGCTTCTAGGATACCCATATGTCATTGGCCAGAGGACTTATAAACCTGCACCTACTCACCCACTTGACCTATGTACCTACCACACATTACAATCTCTTATTTTGAAGATTGACCTACCCCCAGTGAGGGATCTGCTTCATTCAACTCAGCCCCTGAGAACCCCTCCCGGGGATCTGCCCACCCTTCTCCCAAAACCCACCCTAATCACTGCATGTTGGGAGGACCCTGTGGGACAGACCATTTGAAGTCTTATCTGTGTTTTGCATAGAAGTCCCCAGTCTAGCAGAGGCTGTAACAATGGAACCGATAACTGGGTACAAGTTATCCTAATTGGAAATGTGAATTGGAAGATCCTTGTCTCTTTGCAGAAGAGATGGTGGCTCTCAGCATGAGCTGTAGACTTGTGTGGCAGCTTGGGGCATTTATAGAAATTCTGGCTGGGACATCTAGAGGCAGGATGATGACATCAGGTCACAGAGAGGCACAAAGCACTCATTTTAGATCAGGGAAAACATAGGAGAGGTGCTTGGGTAGGGTAAGTGCCCCACGGAGAGAAGCCCCACTAAGTCACGGGTCACGTGCCTCGGGGAAGGGGAGTTTTGTGTGAAATCAAGGGTATACCTTGCCATAGAGAAAAAGGACTGAGAAAATGTGAGAATGGTTGTATTGTTTAACTGGGATGTAGCAAGAGGGAGGACCGGGTACAGCTGGGACTCCCTACTTCTGCCTGTTGTTTGAGTCAAACATTTTGGTGCTGACTGACATGTTATCTATCTAACATTGGTGGGAGGGTGATGGAGAGGGAGTACACCAAAGAGGAAGCCCAGGAGCTTGAAGCCAAGAGCGAAATCTCGAAGGAGGAAAGTTATACGCTTCCTGAGTGTTGTCAGGAGAAAGTTAACCTTTCGTGGCCCGAAGCCCTTTGGGTTTCCCAAGGGAGGTAGCCTGACTCTCAACAGACCCGCCCTCATGATGCATTTAGGTGGAAGCCTCACACCCCAGCGCCTGAGCCCCACCCTGCCCAAGAGCACCATGGCGGATGAGGGAGGAAGAGGACAATTACAGAGGTTCTGGGAGGTGAATCCGAGCCACTGCCGGAGCTGCTCTTCTTTGTCCTCTGAGCCAGGGAGGTGCCGAAGCGGAGGGTCTCGTAGACAGGGTCCACCTTATTGCCACAGGCTGCAACGGAAGAGAAAGCTCTCGGTCAGGAATGCAGCCAACCACCTAGCTCATGCCCCTGGGTTGCATCATGCATCACCCAGCACATGCACCTGAGATGCAGGGTCTGCACTAACACCTAAGATCATGGGGCTTTCGGGGTCCTAGCTTTCCTCACATATGTGCCCTCAAAACAGGTGCCCGTTTGCAGGTCCCTCTGCTGCACCCAGCACTCTCTGCTCCCAAACGCTTCCTGGTGGGTCGGTCTTCCTCTCTCCGTACTCATCTCCAGGACTCCGGTTTCTAGTTTCCTCCCACAGACCGGCTCTACTTCCTCCATTGGAGGCTTGGCTCTCCCAGGGATGAAGCTTTGAGGCACAAAGTGTGTGGGAGGAAGCAAGTGTTTTTGAAAGAATTTGACATTCCCCGGCTGCATGAAATTCTAACGCAAAACATTGTCGTTTATAAATCTTTAGTTCAAAACTTGCCCCCCTCACCAAAAGGCCAACATCAAGCTAGAGATTTTAAGAGAGAAACAAATGGAAGTACACCGAAAGATATGGTTAAAGAATAAATTCTAGCCAGAAATATCTGTAAATATAAGACTTTTTTTTGTCCTTATTAAAGAATAACTGATGGTCACTGAATTCCTGCAGAGCATTAGTCTATACTTTATCTATATATAAAGTGTGTGTGTGTGTGTGTGTGTGTGTGTGTGTATATATATATATATATATATATATATATATATATATATATATATATATTACAATGTTTAGGGAAAGCAGCCATACTGTCCTCATTCTATAGGGTTTGACAGGTTGGGTAGCTTGTTCAGACACACATTGGTCAGCGGGGAAGCTGGGCTTTGAACCAGGTCTGTGGGATGCCACACCCTCTGCTCTTTGCACTACATGGAGCTGCTGGTGGGCGGGGTAGCGTATTAGCAGCCTCTTGGACTGGGGTGTTGTTTGAGCTTCTTCAGGGAGAGAATGAATATTCCTGCTGAATTTGGTCCAATTTATGTTTCCCTTCCAGCACAATACACAGACGATCATAACCATCAGCCACCAGACAAATGCACAAACACAACCCATGGGTTTTGCAGCCCCAGGAGAACAGCTGTCATTAATAGCTGACATTGCCACTCAAAACCCAGCTCCGCCCATCAATGTCCCGACTCACCAATGGGCATAACTTCCTTAATGCACCCAAATTGTTCATGAATGAGCAAGGGGGAGCTGTAGTAACGCCGAAACCCCTTTGGCTGGAGAGAGAATGAGAAAGAGAAAGGTTTAATGTTACTGAGGAGATGGAGAACACCGCGTAAGAACTCTAAAAATCAAACTAGTTGGTTTTTCGAGGGGTCCCTCCTTGTTTCCCTTTAAGACGCTGACTTGTCCTGTACTTTACCCTGGAAGGCAGCAACAAGCAAGCCACACAGCATCCAGAGAGCAAGCCCCAGCCCTGCCCTGTCCTGCCCTGCCTCTCCCCTCTCCGCAGCCCAGTGCGGCCTCCCTCGTGTCTGCGCTCCTCATCTCCCAGAATGCAAATGGACCATTGGCCTTATTTCACTATGGCTTATTATTGTGGTTTGTTAAAATCATAAAAGGCCTGGGAATGGGGAAGCAGACCTCAGAGGTCGGCCTGAAAGCCTTTGCATGTCGTCTGATGAGCTCTATCTACCCTGAACCACGTGCTTTGTGTTCTATAGATTCCATTGTTTTTCTGATGTCTCATCCATGGTCTTTGCCTTGGCTTGTGGGTATCACCACGGAAGGAGGAGGAAGGAAACAGGTGAGGTAGTGTTTTAGAGAAGAGGACATTGTCAGAGTAAGTTGATGATCTCTCAAGAACTTTGACCTACTATAACCCAGTGTGAAAGAAAACTTAATGGCTCAGCCACTAAGACAGGAATTCCACAGCCCTCTCCGATGTTCCTGGCAATCGTGTCCTCCTTTGTTCGGACATTGCCGGTAATGGAGGGTGAGTGGGGGGAGCTCTCCCTAGCCCTGGAGGCAGGCCTTTGGTGACTGTATTCTGAGTGTTAGGCCTTGGGACCTACTGCTCGTAGGCCTTTTCCTCTGGAGTCACAGAAGACAACAGAAGCGCTCTTTTGTGTGACAGGTCTAAATTTTTATTATTATTTTTTAAGACAGCTGTCACACCCTACATATGTCTAGGAAAGAAATTCTTGGTTCCTTATACCAGTGGTCCCCAACCTTTTTTGGGCTATGGACCGATTTAATGTCAGAAAATATTTTCACAGACCGGCCTTTAGGGTGGGATGGATAAATGCACAAAATAAAATTATGCGACTGGTGTAAAAACTGTGGTATTTTAAAATATTTATATAATTGTCGAATTTATGAGACAAGTGTCACGAGTGAGTCTTAGATGGATGTAACAGAGGGAATCTAGTCATTTTTTAAAAATAAAACATCGTTCAGACTTAAATATAAATAAAATAGAAATAATGTAAGTTATTTATTCTTTCTCTGCGGACGGGTACCAAATGGCCCAAGGACCGGTACTGGTCTGCGGCCTGGGGGTTGGGGACCACTGCCTTATACCATTCTGTGGCCACCCTAGTTTTAACTATGTGTGGCACCACACTACCTAATGAAGCCCACACTCCTGAGATGGTATAATCAGTCCAGATTGGGCCAGGGTTACCCAACCTCCTTTGGTTTGGCCATCACGATTCTATTACAATGTTGTAGATTTTTATCACTCTCTTCACTTTCGGAAGGGTGGTTATTCTCTATGCCATGCATGACATCTGCTGGACTGTCAGCCAATTAAGTACCAGAGTGACCAACTTCCTTAGTTTGCCTGAGGCCGGAGCATGCTTCCTGGGGTGCTTAACTTTTAAAACCTGGACAGTCCCAGGCTGTGGGGCTTCCAAAGCTAAAACTGAGAAAGTCCCACTCTGAGACAAGCCAGTCACCCTATTATGGACACTGAGTCCTTTTTCCATGTGGAGCATTCATCTCTTAGACTGACAAAGCTCCTCCTCTGCTCTATCCATTTGCCAACCAGGAAGCCAGGTTGGCAGGCCACGGACGCTGGGGCTGCCTCCCTGGTGTCCACTTCTCAAGGGGGCTGCAGGGGAGGAGTTTGAATGGAGTCATCTCACAGGGGCAGACGAGTGCCCGTGCAGGGGGTTCTGGGCTCGCTCCTGGCACACGCCCTTACCAGCTTGCCCATGCACCGCTGGGGTGCCAGGCCCTCCATGCACTTGTGGTGAATGCTCATCTTGCAGGCTTTGCAGCGCAGCCCGTGCTTAGCGTTCGTTCCTGTCAGACATGGACATGAGCTCGGTTAGGATACAGTCTACGCTTTGCAGGTGACGACGATGACGTCACTGGGAAAGGGAGTACTTCCATAACCCAGGCAATTCTTCTTGTCTGTGGCTTTTGCATGAACCTTTCAAAAGGGGCAAAATATTACGGTAGGTTCTTTTACCCCCTCCCACACTTCCTCCTGAAGGCGCCCGAGTTAGATTCCCCCCACGTCTTTCCTACTCGTTACTTTGGAGAGTCTTGGCTGCCTCCCTGTTCACTGTTCTCTCGATTCCAGCTAGCTAATCTCACTTTCTCTGCTCTTGAAACAGGTCAGCTGTTTCTGCTCTTCTGTATGTTCTGCTGATAGCGTGAGTCCCGAAACTGCGCACTTTCACCGGAATTCCTATCATCGACTCCGAGTCATTGGGTAAACGCTCAAAAAATTACCATTGAAGGGGGAACAGATATTCCACTGTGTACCACAGCTGACTACAGATGCAAAATGAGGATATCCCATGATATGTACAAGCCACCGTCTTCTTCACCATTGCCTCCTCATCTATACCATCGTTATCTCTTGACTGGACTCATTTTCAATTGAACTGGCTTTTATGTGTTTCTGTCTTCCTACAATCTGGGTAGTGTAACCAGAGTAATCTTTGAAAAATGTATTCATCACTTCTGTCTCTTGTTTACTCATCTTTCAGTAGGTTTGCCTTGCCTTTCTGAGGTTATATAAAATGTTCCCCATGATGGTGAGACTTTGTATGATTTGGTGAGCGCCCACTTCTCACTTTACCTCGGGCCAACCCCTCTTGTTCACTTTTTCTATAACTCCATGATCTCCTTCAGGCTCCTGTAAAGTACAAGTTCTTTAATGCCTCAGGGTCTTTGCACATGCTGCCCTGTATGCTCGGAATGCTGTTTCTATCACTCTTCACTGGTCTCACCACTCCTCATCTTTTTGAGTTATTTGCCATTTCTTCAATGAAGCTTTCTTGGAAACAGTCCCCTTCCACTGTCTAAATTATCTTTTTCCTATTATTGTTTCTCCCAGCACGGTGTCACAGTATTTCTTAAATCACAATTACTTATTCAAGAGTTTGTTTTTGTCTGCCTTTTCCTCTGGGTTATGAATGCAATGAGGTGGAGTTCATTTGTCACGGCACAGCCCGCTCTGAGTATGGTGGCCAATGTATTCAATAAATTACTACATAAGTCCTTCACAGTCACACATGTATTAAAACAGGGGCGCCTGATTTAGATAATAAATTGCAGTTGATTCATTGATGGTTTAGCGATGACATTCAAGAGCTGGAAGAGAACTTGAAGACTGCTCATCTATTTGATTTTGTTTTACAGATAAGCAGCCCGAGGGTCTAAGCAGGAAAAGGTTTGGCACCAGGTCAGAGAAGGTCCTTCCTAGTTTCATCTTTCACTGCTTGACCCAAATATTTTTCTCCTTTTATTTGGGTTGCTTAACCTCCATGAAGGTGTACTTGGGGATAGAAAGATAACATGCTTGACCTATGGTGGCGCAGTGGATAAAAGCATCAACCTGGAACTCTGAGGTCGCCGGTTCGAAACCCTGGGCTTGCCTGGTCAAGGCACATATGGGAGTTGATAATTCTTGCTCCTCCCCCCCTTCTCCCTCTCTCTCTCCTCTTTCTAAAATAAATAAATAAATCTTAAAATAAGAAAGATGATAACATAACAGAGTACAAAAACCTGATATTCAGCTGAAAAAAACAACAGGCAAACTTTTCCCTGGGTGAGGACCTAGGAGCCCTTCAGGAGGTTAAACCTGAACATTCCTTTCAGAACGGATTCATTCAAAACAGAGCGTGTCTGCTGCTATAACCACAGAGAGCCAAAGTGATGCATAAACACACCCTAAATTTCTGGGTATGTGTGTTTGCGCATAAATGCTAGTTGGAAAGCCAATTTTTTTTTTTTGAGAAGAACAACTTTTAAAGGGAATGCCTTTAAAAGACTGTCCTTTGAAAGCAATCGCTTATTTTTTTGTTTGTTTTTGAATCAAGAAATGCTATTGGTGCCCTTTGTGAAAATGCAAGTGAAAGCTTCAGAGGGCAAAGTTATTTTATTGTGTGCCGAACTCTGAAATAGCACCATTATATATTAAAGGTGGTTTTCCTTCAGGCCTGAACACCGTAATTGCAGTTTCCCTCGTCTGTTCTAATGCAAGCTACTGTTTTATACGAGTCAGACCATCAGCAATTATTTGGTTTTAGGTGTTCCAATTTCGACGCTGGAATAATAAGAATGAAGAAGAAAGTTTGTATGCTGTGGCTCAGAGACCAGTTGAAAGGAATGGCTCACATCACAGCAGCGGTGTTAGTTTTACTGCAGCAAGATATGGGAAAGTGATGGTCTGACATGGGCTATTACAATAATAGTGACCTCCATCACAGAGACATCACTGAACATGACCCTGATGCCTCAGTAGAGTGAGAAAAACATGAATTTAAATTCAAATCTGTCTCATGCTGGCTTTTTAAACTTAAGAAAACTACTTAGCCCTGGCCGGTTGGCTCAGTGGTAGAGCGTCGGCCTGGTGTGCAGGGGTCCCGGGTTCGATTCCCGGCCAGGGCACACAGGAGAAGTGCCCATCTGCTTCTCCACCCCTCCCCCTCTCCTCCCTCTCTGTCTCTCTCTTCCCCTCCCGCAGCGAGGCTCCATTGGAGCAAGGATGGCCCGGGCGCTGGGGATGGCTCCTTGGCCTCTGCCTCAGGCGCTGGAGCGACAGAGCGATGCCCCGGAGGGGCAGAGCATCACCCCCTGGTGAGCAGAGCATCGCCCCCTGGTGGGCGTGCCGGGTGGATCCCGGTCGGGCGCATGAGGGAGTCTGTCTGACTGTCTCTCCCCATTTCCAGCTTCAAAAAATGCAAAAAAAAAAAAAAAAAAAAAAAAAGGAAACTACTTAAAAAATAGAAGAAAAGTACTAACATTTCCTAGAACCTCAGCTGTGTTTCATCAAATGGAAATAGCACTGCCTACTCTCAGGGTTTCTAATAGTTATAGTGTCAAAATATATGCAAAGGGGATTGTATGGGTTGAAATACTTAGAAATATAAAGGTATCGCTGGACTTGGAGCAAACATAATAGACTGGCCACAGGGTTTTCAACACATATTCATACCAAAAACCTCACTAAATAAAGAGTCCAAGAATTTAAAAAATGATATAAATCCCAAATAACAAGGTTACCAAGGAGGGCAGCAAGAGTAGAAGAAAGCTCAATGTATATTTGGAAGCTAGAGAGCAATTGGAGGACTGATAATGAGTTTAGCAGAAAAGAGGAAGATTGAATTTCACAATCGCAACTTGGAGACTAGAAGACCATGGACCTTCAAAATCTATGGAATTTCAAAATTATGAGAGGAAATCATTTTTGACCTTAGAATTTTATATCTAGCCAAATTATCAGCAAGTATAAAAACAGAATAAACACCTATTCAGAACTTCAGGGATTCAGAATATTAACTTTCCACCTACCCTTTCTTAG
Organism: Saccopteryx leptura; assembly: GCF_036850995.1. NCBI lineage: Eukaryota > Metazoa > Chordata > Mammalia > Chiroptera > Emballonuridae > Saccopteryx > Saccopteryx leptura. Next base: position 15,974,287 of record NC_089512.1, read on the forward strand.
AAAACTAAAGAAGGATGTGCCTTAGAAAGGTGAGGGAACAAATCAAGGAAGAGGAAATTGTCAGACTGAGTGCAGGACCTAAGGACTGACACAGAGAAGTAAATAATATGTCCAAATAAAAACTCTGCAATAGCCCTAGACAGGTGCTGCAAAACGAAGAAAGATAGTAGACTTGGGGAAAAAATATAACTTCAAAGTTTATGCTTTTGGGGTTTGAATATAATAGATATGACATTTGATAGATATAGGGGAACATTTAAAAAATATAGGTGCATAGAAGTCAAGAAAATGAAAGAGTAATTTCTACTCTGACGAAATAAAGCCTGTATAAGGAAAGAAATATAATCATAGTCAAATGCTTGAATCCGAAGTTTGCAATAATCCTAATAATATATAAATTAACTATCTAGTTGACACAAAATTGTGATGAAACTACTTAGACGACGAGCACAAGAGAGCAAAGACTGGGATATAACTTTCTTTGAAAGGTGAGAGCAAGGGAGAAGGAAACAAGCAAGGCGGTGTGGGAGGGGCGAGAGCTGAATGCTCTCTCGTCTTCCGTTGTAGAAAGCCAACAACTGGGTGACTAATCAATAAACAGTAGGAGAAGCGCAGCGTTGAGGAGTACTGGAGAAAATGCCAGATGTCGGATTACAGGCTCCACTGCTCTGGAGCCCAGTGCAGGCTTTTGAAATCACACAGAAGGAAAGTGTGGGAAGCAGAGTCCTTCCCATGGCAGACCTGACTGCCAAGCTCTCTAAGCTGGTGATTATTCACACAATCAATAACGCATTAGGAGTCAAGGTTGTAAATGCATTAGCTGATATAAGGGTACACTGCTCTTTCTAGTTTTGACATGCATTCATTCAGGGACTTATTATTTTTTTTGTTTTGAAAATATCGATGTCATAACTACCTTTAATAAAAACAGTGTTCTCATCTTGCTTGATTCTTTTACAAAGAAGATTGGAGCCGGATAGGAGAAGCATGAGGAGAAGAATACTAGTGCAGAAGCAGGACAGACAAAACTTCCGTGCATACATTGTGTTCCAGCTGCATGCTCATATCTGGCTATGTGTGTACTTACATAAATGTGGGTATGTTTGTACTTGCATATACGATATATAAAGACACTATGGCAGAGCGGAAGTTGGGCTCAAGGCATCTAAAGGTTTAGGTGTTAGTCCTTAGCTCTGAGACATTGGACAGGGCACTCGATTTCTGAGCCTCAGTCTCCCCATCTGAGAAAGGGTGTCATGAGCACAAAATGGGGAAGCTGAGGGGCCCTTTCTCTGGTAAGCACAACTCCCCATGCAGAGATCAGTATTGCTAAGGCTGCAAAGTGTGTTATCTGCATATCAGAACAGTGACTTGCCCTGAGGGCAGGATTTCCAGATTCCTTAGGGTTTACCTGGACGATTGGTACTCAGGACTAGATCAGGCATGAACCAGACAGAGCAGAGTCCACATCCTCCCCTCCTGTGTGTCCCACATCCAACTCCCTCCCTTGGCACCCAATTCACAAACGAGTAAGTTGATCCTTGTTTTGCAAAGGTTTATTTCAAATTCCTTTTGAACTCAAACATGGTATCAAATATTAAAGAAATATTTAACTTATAGAATAATTCACTCCATTGTTCTTTTATAAATGAGATTTATATTTATCAATGACATCAATGTTTTATTTAAGTAATATTGAAATATTTATATATAATATATCATATAATAATTTTACTTATGTATGAATAAGTTAACTCTTTAAGGGCCTCTAACAACCTGAGGCAGACCAAATTGATAAATTGTAAGAGTCTTACCCAAATGAAGAGAATGAGAACTGTGTTGCCTGACCAGGCGGTGGCACAGTGGATAGAGTGTCAGCCTGGGATGGCAGAGGACCCAGGTTCGAGACCCCGAGGCTGCTGGCTTGAGTGTGGGATCAGAGACATGACCCCATGGTTGCTGGCTTGACCCCAAGGTCACTGGCTTGAGCAAGGGTTCACTTGCTCTGCTGTAGCCCCCAGGTCAAGGCACAAATAAGAAAGCAATCAATGAACAACTAAGGAGACTAAGGAGCCACAACGAAGAACTGATGCTTCTCATCTCCCTCCCTGTCTGTCTGTCCCTATCTGTCCCTCTCTCTGTTTCTCTCTCTGTCTCTGTCACACACACATACACACAAAAGAATGAGAACTGTGTGAAAGCCAGTGTGAATCATCAGTGTGCACACCGCTGACCCCTCAGCTCTCTGGAAACCTGTCTACCGTGCAAGGGGAGGCCTTCTTCTGGAGCTGTCCTCCAGAATTCTGCATCACAAGCCACACTGGGATAGGTCTGAGAGTGAGGAAAGAATATTTAAAAAAAGAAAAAAGCAAGACAAAAATGAACGGGTATGAACTCTCATTCACGCTATAGAAAAATGGGCCACTGAGATATCAAACTTCAGGGTTCTGATCAGACTAGGATTTGGGAAGCTTGGGCCAGCGTTGTGGAGAAGCTGTCAGATGAGGATGTCAGTTCCACTTATATGGTGGGTCCCTCCCTTGCCCTCATTTACCCCTCTGATTTTAAGGAAATGGGGGGAGAAAAAAGAGGCTAAGGGCTACAGAGAACCATGGAGCTTAGACCTCTCTGGAGCTTACCCCTGCGGAGGGAGAGGGGACAGGATGACTCTCCTGTCCTTGCTCTCTGCTGCTCACTTCTCCCCTGCTGAGCACACCGTCAGTGTGACCCCCACCACAACATCTGAGCAATTGCTCATCGTCTAGTATAGTCTTTTCAAAATGTACTTTGCAGGCTGATCAAGCGAAGACATAATTACCAGGAGAAAGAACAGACACCTCCCAATTCCTTCTTTGAAAAACACCTATATTCCAAGAATGTGGAGATTTTGGCAGCAGAATGGAGGATCTTCCCTGAAGAAAACCCTTCAACAGTGCCAAGCCTGGACAACATTTTGGAAGTTCCTTTTGTTTTTGTTTTGTTTTGTTTTTCCTTCTCAAGAGTTATACTAGGAGCCAGAAAAGCTCCGTGAAGGGTGAGAGAGTAAATATTTTAGGTTTTGCAGACCACGCGGTTTCTATCGCATCTTTTAAACTCTGCTGTTGAAGCATGAACACAGACATAAATACAGGAATCCAAAGAGGATTTTCACTTTTACAAAAAATTCCGTGACCAGACTAATGTAGTATTTTTTAAAAGCGAAGCGGCACAAAGCGAACTTTTGGCAAGCGCGTGATACTCTTTGATTTATGCCACTTCAGCTCATAAAAGATTTAATAGGAACGAGCTACTCAACCTACAGTTTCCCCATCTCAGTTGATGGCAACGTGATTTTTCCAGTTACTTGCACCAGAAATCTGGGAAGCATCCCTGTTTCTTGTTTTTCCCCAGGCAGCCCATGTGCAGAAAATCCCGCTGGGCACTTCCTTCAAAATATATCATGAATCTGGACCATTGTCCATTCTTCCTGCTGTATCTTGATCTCTTACCTGGATGACTGTAACAATAGCCTGCTAACTTTCTTTTCTGCTTCAATCTTTTCCCCCATTCCAGGAAGGTTTGTTCTTCACCTAGCAGCCAGAGTGACCCTTTGCAAATACAATTAGGTTAGTTACTTTATGGAGTAAAAGCCAAAGTCCTTGATGGTCAACAGAGTTGCACAAGATCTCTGCCCTCCTTTCCTCTTTGCTCTTTATGAATTCTGCTGCATCCCATGCTGGCTCTTAAACTTATCTCATGGGATACAGCAACCTGTCTGTTGCCATGGGACTTCTGATCTTTCTCACTCTGCTTAACGTTGTTTTTTCCATATCACCTACAACCTTGGAAAACTCCACCTGTCCCTCCATCCGTCTGTCCATCTGTCCATCCTTCCGTCCATTTGTCCATCCATCCAACCATCCAACCATCCATTGTCTCTCCAACTAAAATGTCGACTCTACAAGGGCAAAGATATTTGCCTGTTTTTTTCACTGATGCAGCCCAAGTGCTTATAGCAAACCTGGAACAGAGGAGGTACCTCATGAATATTTGTTGAATGAATTTTTATTTAAGTTGGATAGAAGACAAAGATGTCTGATATTATTAATACTCAGCATGCTATTATTAAATAAGAAAAAAAAAGGCATTGAAGGGATGCCAATTTTCTCCAAATAGTTCTGCAAATATACAAGAATTCTAGCTGAAATCTCAATGAGATTTGGGTGGGGACTTCACAAAATGATTCTAAAATTAATGTTTAAGAGTAAGTGCTTGAGAACAGCAAAATAGTTTTGAAAAATAATCTATTGTAAACCATGATAATAATTAAACCAGGGAGCTACTGGTGCTGGATAAACAAAATAACCATAAATGAGAACCTAAAAATATACCTAAGTATCTTTAATAATTTAATGTTTGATAAGAGTGACTTTCAAATCAATGAAAAGAGGAATTATTTAACAGATATTGGTGAGCCACCTGGCAAATTATTTGGGGAAAACACTAGTTAATTCATAGTATATTCTGGACAAAAGTTTGGCTGGGTTAAGAAATTTATATAAAAGTTGAAACTAGTATATTAACTGAAGAAAATATAAAATCAGTTTATTTATTCTTTTTTTTTTTTTTTTTTTGTAATTTTCTGAAGCTGGAAACAGGGAGAGACAGTCAGACAGACTCCCGCATGCGCCCGACCAGGATCCACCCAGCATGCCCACCAGGGGCGATGCTCTGCCCACCAGGGGGGTCGCTCTGCCATGACCAGAGCCACTCTAGCGCCTGGGGCAGAGGCCAAGGAGTCATCCCCAGCGCCCGGGCCATCTTTGCTCCAATGAAGCCTTGGCTGCGGGAGGGGAAGAGAGAGACAGAGAGGAAGGAGGGGTGGGGGTGGAGAAGCAAATGGGCGCTTCTCCTATGTGCCCTGGCCGGGAATCGAACCCGGGTCCCCTGCACGCCAGGCCGACGCTCTACCGCTGAGCCAACCGGCTAGGGCCCAGTTTATTTATTCTTGTGCAGAGATCTTTCTAAGTAAAATTTCATAAGAGAAAATAATATACCAAAAAGTTGGTAAACTTTATAACATAAAAATACTCACTAGTACAAAAATGAAAAAGTCAGATAAATTGGGGAAATGTTTGCCTTGCAAAATTAAGGGTATTATACTGAATTATATGAGATTAATGAGCATTTCTTTCACATGAAAAAGAAAAGATAAATAAGCCAAAAATATATGGGCCATAATATAAATTGATGGCTTATAAAAGTAATGGAATCGAAAGTTAAGCATTTAAATGAACGACAGATTTAATTAGTAATTGAAGAGCTGAAAATAAAAATAGCAAGATATCTATCAAATATGCAAAGATGAAAAATAATAGAAAGGTAATTATAAGTAATTGGATGTGGTGTCAGAAAATGGTATGATTGTTTTCAGGTTAATTTGGGAACATACATCCAAAGCTTTAAACATGTGGGTAATTCTTTGATACAGTAATTTCAATTTCAGAACTGAGTCTTAAGAAAATAATTAAATATGTTTCCAAAGATTTAGCTACAAAGATACTGCAGCTTTGTAAGTAATGTTGGGAAAATGGGAAATGACTTAATTATCAGAGAGTAAGTTATGAGAGTAAGTTAATGAAAGTTTGGTATGTCCATAAACAAAATAATTTTTGGCTGCTGAGATAATTTTTTAAAAAAAACAATGATTCATATAATATGATGTTCACAATATAATGTGAAAATCAGAGTAAATATTTAAAATATTTAGGAAACTCTTATTTAAAATGAGCATATGCATGCATGCATGTCAAGAAGTCTTACAGGGCACATGCCAAGACATTAATAATAGTTCTATCTGGTTGGTGAAATTAAAACTACTTCTTAGTTCTAGCTTTTATTCTCATTTTCTATAAAGAACCTATTTCCCTCTATAAGATACTATATGTTTTTGAAAGGAAGCGTCTTGGTTTTTTAAGAGTTAATAAAGTCATGTAGAGATGCCAGGAATCACTTTGAGGGTTTTGATTCTGGAGTTTCCATGGTTGGGAATTTGTGGTTGGGTTGGGCGTCCAACAGTTTAGGGAAGAAAGTAGCAGCAACTGTCCTCAACTCCACCTGCCGCAACCTGGCACTTAGGTAGAGCGTTGCCTTGGTCACCATGTCCCGCCATCATTCAGCGGGGCGCCGGCGCCCCCTCCCCCCTCTGCTGCACACCCTGTGTGTGTGCACATGCGCAGCAGGCTTTGTTTTCCTTTCCAGGAACCGCATCCTTCAAGGCTGGGCAGAGGCAGATTAAGGTCGGTTGAGGCCTCGGGCACAGAAGATAATATTGGGCTCCTTACATTAGAAAGAAGTGTAAAGCCTGACCTGTGGTGGCGCAGTGGGTAAAAGCATTGACCTGGAATACTGAGGTCGCTGGTTCAAAACCCCGGGCTTTCTTGGTCAAGGCACATATGGGAGTTGATGCTTTCTGCTCCTCCCTCCCTTCTCTCTCTGTCTCTCTCTCTCTAAAATAAATAAATTAAAAAAAAAAAGTCTAAAAAACTAAAAAAAAACCAAAAAACAAAAAAAAACAACAAGAAAGAAGTGTAAATTTGGGGCCTTGCGGGTCCCTTCAGAAGTCGGGGCCCAGGGCGCATGCCTGGTGCGCCTGTTGTTAAATTGGCCTCTGAGGCTGGGCTTCCTCTAAGTGACTCGGGGCACATTCTGCAGAATGCCAAGCTGCAGACTTTACAGACTATTCCACTTCATCTGTCTCTGATTGACAAAGGGAAAGTGCCTATTTCTCTTTATTGTTTTTTCTTTAAAATGTAATGGATAGCTTTTGATGTTTTGTAGATATCAAAGTACTTTTAAAAAAAATCCAAATTTTCTGCCTGACCAGGCAGTAGTGCAGTGGATAGAGCATTGAACTGGGATGAAGAGGACCCAGGTTTGAATCCCCGAGGTCACTGACTTGAGAATGGGCTCATCTGGCTTGAGTGCAGGCTCACCAGCTTGAGCATGGGATTGCTGGCTTGAGACATGATTCCATGGTCGCTGGTGTGAGGCCAAAGGTCCTTGGCTTGAAATCCAGGTCACTGGTTTGAGCAAGGGGTCACTGGTTGGAGCCCCTCGGTCAAGGTACATATGAGAAAGCAATCAATGAACAACTAAGGTGCCGCAATGAAGAATTGATGCTTCTCATCTCTCTCCTTTCCTGTCTGTCTGTCCCTCTCTCTGTCTCTCTCTCTTGCTTAAAAAAAATCCAAGTTTTCTGAGTAGAGTTTCTCAGCATCAGCACTCTGGACATTTGGAGCCTGTAATTATTTGGTGTGTGTGTGTGTGTGTGCGCGCACACACTAGGGCAAAGGTAGGCTGTCCTGTGCATTGTAGGATGGTTGGCGGCAGACCTGGCCTCACCCTTGATGTAGAAACACCTCCTACTGAACTATGACAACCCCAAACATCTTTAGATATTATCAGATGTCCTCAGGGACAGGATTGCTAGATAAACTGTAGAAGAGTCCAGTTATGTTTTAATTTTTTTTTTTTTTTGTATTTTTTGAAGCTGGAAACAGGGAGGCAGTCAGACAGACTCCCGCATGTGCCCAACCAGGATCCACCCGGCATGCCCACCAGGGGGCGATGCTCTGCCCATCTGGGGCGTCGCTCTGTCGCGACCAGAGCCACTCTAGTGCCTGGGGCAGAGGCCAAGGAGCCATCCCCAGCGCCCGGGCCATCTTTTGCTCCAATGGAGCTTCGGCTGCGGGAGGGGAAGAGAGAGACAGAGAGGAAGGAGAGGGGGAGGGGAGGAGAAGCAGATGGGCGCTTCTCCTGTGTGCCCTGGCCGGGAATCGAACCCGGGACTTCTGCACACCAGGCCGACGCTCTACCACTGAGCCAACTGGCCAGGGCCAGTTATGTTTTAATTTAAGATAACAAAGTATTATTATTTTTTTTAACTTTAAGGATATCTCAAATATCGCATGAAACAATTGTGTCCTAAAAACTGTCTGCGACACACTTACACTAAAAAAATATTGATTGTTTTTCTGAAATCCAAACTTAATTATTGGATGTCTTGTCTTTTTATTTGTTAAGTCTTGGACCCCACCTGGGAGGCAGAATCGCCCCAGTTAAGAAACATGGATCTAGGCAGGGGTCCCGAAACTTTTTACGCAGGGGGCCAGTTCACTGTCCCTCAGACCATTGAAGGACCGAACTATAAAAAAAAAAAGCTATGAACAAATCCCTATGCACACTGCACATATCTTATTTTAAAGTAAAAAAACAAAACGGGAACAAATACAATATTTAAAATAAAGAACAAGTAAATTTAAATCAACAAACTGAACAGTGTTTCAATGGGAACTATGGGTCTGCTTTTGGCTAATGAGATGGTCAATGTCCGTTTCCATATTTGTCACTGGTAGCCGTAATAAGTGATATGATGTGCTTCCGGAGCCACGATGCGTGCGTCCTGTGTCACTGGAAGTAGTACTGTACGTGAGCGACGCTGCTTGTGGTGCCGCCGCATACAGTACTCCAGGAGCACAGGATATGGATCCTGTGCTCCTCTCACTGACCACCAATGAAAGAGGTGCCCCTTCAGGAAGTGTGGCGGGGGCGGATAAATGGCCTCAGTGGGCTGCATGCAGCCCGCGGGCCATAGCTTGGGGACCCCTGATCTAGAGTGACCACTATTTCCAACTCTCTTTTACAGCAGAGGTAACAGAGGCTTGGGGAGGGATGTCCGTGGTCTAAGGCCACTGAAGAAAAGGGTGCATAGATGAGATCTGAACTCAGGAATCCTGATTACAGATCCTCTCGTCCTTCTTGTACACAAAAGAACTGACCCTTTTTATTCCGGAAAGGCTGACAACTGAGAGACAGGGTCATTCATTTGTATGGGGACTATGCTCAGGATTCCATGAATTAAGAACTTTCCATAAGTTCTCTCTTAACACTACAATTCTTTAAAGTTAGTTATTAGTCCACATTTAACAGATGAAAAATTAAGCATCAGAGAGTTAAAGTAATTTATCCAACGTTATTTAGCTAGTAAGTGGTAGAGCTGGAATTCTAAAGCAGGTCTGACTTAGTCTACTCCTGACACTGCATCTCTGATGGGGGTTCTTTGCCGACTTATTTCTTTCCCTCAATGAACTAGATATGACTGAAACCTTTTCTGGATGCATCAGGGTACTAGATCTGTGATGCACCACATTTGGAAACCAGGGATGTAAGAATGAAGTGGTTCAGAACTCTTTTTAAATACAATTTCAGACCAAAGCCAAGTAGTGTAACCACCTGATTTGCCTGCTGGATATGGTGCCTCCACGTCAGGAGTCCACTGAAAGAACAGAGAGGCAGCGGTTCACTGGGATAAATCTGTCGGCTATAGATATATCATCAGCCTTTGAGAAATTAAGAGCTCACTCTCTTACATTTTTCTTTTAAGGAAAAGATGGCGTGTTTTGCTTCTTTGTACTCAACAGGAAGGTGCTTCTAAGAATTATGAGGTTAGCAGGGAGTGGTGAACTCCTAATCAATCCTCTAATACCCAACTCAAACGCCATATTCTTTATGGAAGTTTCTTTGACCTCTTCGTCCTTGGGTAGAACTATTGTTTCCTTACTCAGGTTTCCCTAGCACTTTGTATATGCTTTGGTTCATATATTTACACATATACCCCTATTTATTTATTAGGTACCCCATACTTATTATCTGTGAAAAGAGTAAAATGAATATCTATGGAAGAGACAAAGTTAGAAATCTTATAAAAATTCAAAATTTGCTCTTTTTCTCCATTAATTCTGTACTTCATTTTCTCAGGTACATGAAGACTTCTACACAATTCTTAGTGACTTTCTGAGTTAAAAGTGTCACAGAATTTAGGTAGGAAGAAACCTTAGTGCCTTGCAACTTGAAGTGTGGCCCAGAGTACAACATCATTGGTATCACCTGAAACCTTGTAAAAAATGCAGAATCTTAGGACCCAACTTGGACCCAATTAAATCAGGATACGCATTTCACCAAGATTTCCAGGTGATTTGCATGCATATGCAATTTTTGAGAAATCCTACCTTTGAGATCAGTAGTCTAGGGATAGCAAATACATAGTATATGTGTTAAAGGAGCCCTTAATTTGTGTACATGGCAGACATTTCTAATCAGTCACAGTAATTTTTGCACTGACTATGGTGCAGCTTTAGAAGCTTCTCTGGGCAATCAGTGTCAATCAATTAGTGTGAAAACTATTGTGTTCTCTCAGATGTAGCCAACTCTCTTATTTTACAGATAAAGAAATTGAGGCTCAAAGAAACACAGTGCTTTGACAAACATTACACTGCTCATTCATGGCAGAGCTGGTATTAAAATACATATGTCTAGCCTTTTGGGCTAATGGTCTTTCCATTGCACCACGCTGGAAGGTTAAGTAGACATACTTTAAACCAGGGTTTATAATAACCTCTTTCTCACCATCCTAAAAGGAGACCTAGATTATGTGTCACTGTCCCCATAGTGGTGTACTGCAAAGATTCTAGAGCTTTGGAATTAGAGCAATACAGCTTAAACTGCTCCCAAACTTTAGAGATCACCCAATAGTTAGAAAGTTTTCTGCTAAAGGGGAAAAAGGGGGAAACATATTTTCCATCACACTTGAACTCTAGTCATGGGATCTTGATTAAAAATAACCCATCCTATCTCTCCCCTACTATGAGTTCAATTGAACAAATGGTTTCCGAGTTCTCTGGGAAATTCAGTAATATAGTAATTCACCAGTGATTTGAAATGCTATCAAGCAGACAAAAAAGGACCATTAAAAACTGTGAAGACCCCCCTGGGTCATCTTTCCTTCCCTATATTCCCCACTATTTGCTACTCGACGACTTTTCCAACCCCTTCTTAGCTTAAAAAATTAATGGCATTCATTGTTTATAAATGCCTCTGTTGATCTTTCCTATTTCGGTTCCTGACTACTAGTGGAAAAACTCTCCCTACTTCCCCCACCCCTCACCCGCGCTGAACTTTAAAAATAGCAGCAGGAGTCGGGTTGGCTCAGAGCTTTGAGTTTGGAGTCCATAGCCTTTACCCTCTGGGTCACCAGTTCACATCGTAATATCACAGTCGCCAAGCTTTCCTTCTGTTAACGTGTGTTTGGGTTAAAATTCTGAAAGGAGACATCCTCCGGGATGACCACTTTCTCATGACCGTCTGGGAAACATCTGAGTTTGACATCCTGACCCCGTTATTAATAACCTCCGCTGTTCTGCCTTCTCTTCTCCGAGGCCTGCGGTTTTCACAGTCTCATTTGCTCTCTTCACAATTATTCTCCTGGCTCAAGGCTTGAGAATTTGTATTTATCCTCATGTCTCCCAAGAATGGATCGGCCAATCTATGCTCTACCCCTTCTGTCCATCCCCGAAGGGCTATACTACTAATATCAACCTTTCATGTATAAAGATAGCTTTGATAATAGTGAACCATTTCTAAAGTTTTATAGTACACAGAGAATACTTATTTATGTCACTTTGTCAGAAATTTTAAGAATTAGGTATTACTTTTTTTTTTGTATTTTTCTGAAGTTGGAAATGGGGAGGCAGTCAGATAGACTCCAGCATGCGCCCGACCGGGATCCACCCGGCATGCCCACCAGGGGGCGATGCTCTGCCCATCTGGGGTGTCGCTCTGTTGTGACCAGAGCCATTCTAGCGCCTGAGGCAGAGGCCATGGAGCCATCCTCAGCGCCTGGGCCAACTTTGCTCCAATGGAGCCTTGGCTGCGGGAGGGGAAGAGACAGAGAGGAAGGAGAGGGGGAGGGGTGGAGAAGCAGATGGGCGCTTCTCCTGTGCGCCCTGGCCGGGAATCGAACCAGGGACTCCTGCACGCCAGGCCAAAGCTCTACCACTGAGCCAACCATCCAGGGCCAGAATTAGGTATTACTTACAATATCATTTGAAAACCACCGGGATTGAGAGAAGGTAAATTAGTTGCGAGGGTCAGTTAAAGTCCTAAGTGCAGAGCCAGAATGCACGTACCCACCAGTGACACCCCCCGCCCTTCGCCCCATGCCATCCCTCTCCCGGTCCCCTCTTGCAGGCCTGGAGTTCGAGTTTGTTTGTAACGATCCACTTATATCAATAGATGCTCATCAGTTCTATCAATGATGACTGTCAAGGGTAGTAAACAAAGCTTTGCCTTTTATAAATCAGACGGGGCAAAGCCCTTACTTCTTCATCTTTGTCGGGTACTAGGGGTTAGAGAACAAGCGTCAAGTGATTCTTGAGGTGATGAGGGAGCGCAGGCATTTCTGAGGAAAGCGGTAATTCAATGTCTGTCTGCTTTCAGAAGAGGCTTGGCAGCCTGTGTACACTGGGTGAGGAGGCAGAGAGGGACAGAGAGAACTTCACGTAGGAAGTTCTCGCAACAGTTCGTGTGAGATGTGTTGAAGTCTGGAACTGGGGTGCGGACAGTGAGGAAGAGAGGAGGGAACTGACCACGGGGACATCACAGAAGTGAAATCGACAGTTTGCTCATGGATGGGCTGTTCAGAGAGAGGGAAGTGAGGACATCCAAGATGGCCTTGAGGTTCTGGCCAGGTGGCTTCGTGCCGTCTGCCCCAGCAGGATGGGACATCAGTCAAGTGGCAGGTTGCACGGGGGAAGAAGGTGCTGTGTTCCACTGTGGACATAGTTAAGAATTTTAGTGTCTACAAGGCATCTGGGCAGCAACATTCTGTGGTGGAAGTGAGAGCCCAGACCTGGGAGAGAGGGCAGGCCAGCGGCAGCACAGGGAGCCAGGGAGCCGCAAAGGGCCGGGTGACTGCACTGCCGCTTTGGGGTGCCGTCACATTTAATCTTTATATCACCTCTATCAGATAGGTATTTTTTCCCCTCTCTCTTTAAAATGAAAATAACAGATGCTTAAAAAATGTTCCTTGAAATCTTCTTTGCAATTGAGAATATCAGGCTGGTCTGATGCAAGATGACGAATGGGATGTAGTTTTCCTTGGTCCAACAGAGTCAGGCTGGTTCATTGTCCCTCCTACGTTTTGACGATATGGGATTCTTGTGACCTCTCTTGATGGCATTGGCATGATTAGCAGGGTGAAGATGGTGCTTAGATCTGCAATCGTAAGAGATCAGGCACAGGCTGCGGGGGGGGGGGGGATGAGTTCTTTAAACCACGATCCTGCTGTGTTAATGGAAACACACACTTGCCGTGTGGTGGAAGGTGGGAGTGTGGGATGTGTGTGAATGGTGTGTACACGTACACACTTGTCTCTGTGTGTATTCATGAACTGGATCGCTGTCTGGTTGTTGGTGTGGGGATGGCAGGGTAGCTAGAGCCTTTTAGATGTTCTTTCCAGGTAGGCTTAGCATGCAAAAAAATAATCCGTGCTTTGTTTTTCTGGTTGTGCGACCAGGCAGTGTTTGGTGAGCTTCAGAGAAAGTGCATTAGGAGGATTTAACTGTGCATTTCTCTCGTCGCCATCCTCTTTATTTAACGATTGGGTCACAATGCGCAGGTGTGACACACACACACACACACACACACACACACACACACACACACACACACTCCTGCCCGATGCTTTGAGCCGCAGACACACACAGAGGGATGTCCCATTTTGCACTACTGGCCCAGTAATGTCATTTTCTGTTGTGGTATGCACGGTGGCTGCACAGGCAAGATGACCATTCTAAAGTAGGTCAGTGGAGCGTTCCCCGTCACGGCAGCTGAAAGGAAGGGCAGGAGGTGCATTTCCAACAGGTCTTTAGATCCCTGTGTTTGTAACAGGAGACGGCTGATTCCTATAGATCCCGAGCTTCCAAACCTGGAACTGCTCATGGGTCCAAAGGCTGGCAGCCTATTGACACCTGTCTGTCACGGCTTGCTCTGAACCTCAAACAGGGAAGCACGAACGAGCAGCACCACAGTCACGTCAAGGTTTTGCAGCTTCGAGTTCAGAAAACTCTCCAAGTGTATCCAGGATTTATACAATAGTGTCTATGTTCTTGTTGACCTGAGCTCCACGATTTCTCCTCCTTTCCTTCTGCCCTGGGTACCATTTTTGTTTCTTCTTGGTGGATGGGACAAGAAAATATATGGAGCCCAGTAGGTCGGAAGAACATGGAAATATATTAATATATTCAGTATACATTTGCTATGAGATTGCTAAATAGCATCTAGCTGGTGACTTATAGGAAATGAGTAAAATTTTAACAAAAGATCATCTTAAATTATCGTTATCTCCACTCTGGTCTGTAACATAGACAGTGAAAATAGTTTATTGTCATTTCTCTCTGCTAAGGTATGGTTTTAAAGGGCTCCTGAAATCTAAAGCTCTTCTTTGGGATACCAGAAAACCTCAGTATTTGTCTGAAAGATTGCTTCTATGCCATGATGCAGGAAATCACCCGAGCACTTGCACACATATAATCTATAATTTCAGAGGGACAATCTCTTTCCTTTCGCTGACTATTTTTTTTTTTTATTCAATGAGAGGAGGGGAGGCAGAGAGATAGACTCCCACAAGTGCCCTAACCAGGATCCATCCGGCAAGCCCACTAGGGGGCGATGCTCTGCCCGACTGGGGCATTACTCTGTCGCTCAGCAACTGAGCTCCCCCTAGCATCTGAGGCAGAGGCCACGGAGCCATCCTCAGTGCCCAGGGCCAATACGCTCCAATTGAGCCATGGCTGCAGGAGTGGAAGAAAGAGAGAGAGAGAAAGAGAGGGAAGGAGAAAGAAGCAGGAGGGGGAAGGGTGGAGAAGCAGATGGGCACTTCTCCCGTGTGTCCTGACTAGGAATCGAACCCAGGACTTCCACATGCTGGGCTGATGCTCCACCACTGACCACATTTTAAAAATAATTTTTCGCAAGTTGACCATTTGAGTCTTCATCCAATGACTAGTAAAATACAGTAAACAGTTCACAGGAACAAAGTTCCGGATTCTCTTTCTTACACTGCTAAGACAGCGGCAGTGTCTGGTAACTGGGGGAGTTAATATTTTATGGAAAGTTGTACACATATAAAGATTCTCTTTTTGACACTTGGTCCCTTTCTTACTCTTAAGGGTCATGAGGTGTTTCATGATGGGGTGGAGGAGAGAGGCAGAGTCGTGTCTTCCTAATATTAGCACATGTGTACATTAAGAAAAACAGAGGAGGAACATATATAGAAGTATGACCGATATGGTCGAGGCTAACTAGACTCTAACAGTTTTTTTGCTTCTTGACTTCCCCAAATTGGTCCCCAAATGGGGTTCAGCTATCCTCCCATCAGTGATCTGGCTTCAGGACATCCTAGTCTGATCACCTCTCTGGATGGGGCTACAAGAGGAAGGCCATTGAGAGCATCATGAGGCTTGTTAAACCCACCATGCTCTCTGAGCGCAGCAGAGACCGCCATGGAGGAAGTCCCAACAGGTCACAGCTTCAAGTGACTGGAGCTCCTTCTCACTTCTTCCAGTTTCTAGATAACTTCTTTTCAATTTTCCTTTGTAACCTCTTGGTCTCCTCACTTGACTTTATGAAGATATCAGCTAGTTATTGCACAGGGCCCAGCATGCAATTGGTACTCAATGTTTGGAGGATAATTGGTTATTGAGGTGACCTAGAGTTCTACCTTCTTCCTTCTGAATCTTCTGCGCTGTGTTTAATAAAAAATCATCATAATTCTGACACTATTTCTCATTGGTTGAGCACTCATTTACCTATGCATTTACTTACTTAACAAATTCATACTGAACTGTTATTACAGAATGGTGCCAAGCTAAGGATACAGTGAACAAACACGACGTACCACAGATGCCACCCTCTGGAGTCGATGCTGCCACATCTGCCATTTGCCTAGTGCTAGTCTATGTGACTGTGTTACATAACCTGTCTCCGTTACTCCTGTCAGCCGTGCCGGAAGAGAAAACATTCTTTGTTTAGTTGCGTTAAACACAAGGCCATTCGAGACAGCCTCTGCTTTTTGTTGGCAATAAAATACAAGAGTACTAGATATTATGATAAAGAAGTCAAAGAAGAAAACTTTCTAGGAAACCTGAAAGGATGTACGGGGAATGTAGAGGAGCCAGAAAAAATATTTCACAGTCAAATTCCCTATCGGAGGGATGAAGGGCGGAAATGACACTACAGATGACTTCATTACTGTCATAAAGCAGCCGTTCCCGGATCTTTGGATTTCATGGGGCTAATTTAGAATGGGGGAGTGTGCTACTGGCTTCAGTAAAAGCAGAGTGGGTGAGGACACGAAGCCACAGAATGTGACCCAGGGACATTGAATAGAGACGGCAAGAAGCTCTGGGTTGGACTCATCACTGATCAACCCCAATCTGCGGGGATTCATGAGCCAGGCCAGCGGGGCCCATGCAACTTGCGCACTTAGGAGGCCTTTGGTGCTCATGTTCTCTTCTTGACAAATATTATGGAAGATATACACTGAACAATTAAGAAACAAAACAAAAATAAGAGCTTAAGATTGGAGATGTTAGGTAAGAATAGAACTGGTGGTACATGTTGAAATCAGATAAAACTAGACATGTCTAAATAGATGTCAAGTCTTGTTATAAAATGTGTGCATATCTTAAGATTTATTCTTAATCAAAAGTCTGAATTGCAAAGCATTGGAGTAACAATAAAAATCTGGATCGATAAGAGGGCTATACTTAATTTACAAAAGCAAGACATGAAAATGCTATTACTGGTGGGACGGAAGCTGGGATGAAAAGTTTGAGGAGCCTATCTGGAATGAGACAGGGATCAAAATACCATATTTATTTATACTTTTTAATAACTTGAGAAATGAAGGATAAAGAGTGTTTTTGAAATCCTTAAAAGGTAATCATTAGGAGGAAAACATATATTTTCCAAAACACAGAAGGTTATAAAAAGAAAGAACATATAAACCACACACAGTTAACAGACAGACAGACACACACACACACAGTGGAAGAAAACAGGAAACACAAAATAGAAATCATAACAGAGAGAAGAAAAGCCAAATATTTCGCTCATGACAATGAATGCAAATCCATAAACCAATTTGTTTAAAAATAAAAATTCAGGTTAGGGAAAGAAAGTAATCTAAATTCCAGTTAAGTATATTTTCAAAAGAAGCACTTAGATGACATGACAAAAAAGGTTTAAAATTAAAGGGTAGATAAAGGCATATCAGGCAAATAGAAAAAAAAACACAACTAGGTGAAAGTATTGCTCTAACAGGAGCATTCATGACAAAAGTATTAAATGTGATAGAACGTCATTTTATTTGGGTATGGATATAATTAACAATGAAGATATCCCTGTAATGGCCTTTTGTGTGCTGAGTAACTATGCATTAAAATATACAACCCAAAGCAGAGATCAAAATGACAGATGAGCAACCAGGACTTCCGTGTCCAGCTTCCTTTTGGGCAGGCTGGAGCCTTGATATCCCTGGGAATGGCTCTCAGGAGGATTAAAGATTTTCCTATGGTTTTCTTCAATATTGTTTTTTAAATTTGCTTTGGTTTGTGTCGGTTACTATCTGAAGGCAGCCTATTGTTTTCACCACTCACTAATTGCTATTTTTTAAATACCCACTAAGTTGCCAGCTTTTCTGAGAACACTGGGCCTGAATTGAAGTCTTAATTCTTGAATGAATTTGCTTTTGCAGGCATTGGAAAGGCTCTCTGAATGGCGAACATTAAAGAGCTACATGCCAAATAGTGTTCAATAGCAGTCAGGAAGAATGAGGGAAAAGTAGATGTTAGGGGAGAGGGCTCTTCAGTTATAATCCATTTGCTCTTCCCTGATAATACTTGGTTTTCAGGATAGGACTTCAAAGTGCTAACGTGCTAAGAATAGTCAAATCTAGGGTGCCTATTTCTGAAATTACTTTTAGAAGCTCTTCCTTCTAGTCTTGAACTCTGCCTCACTGTATCATCCATCCAGCATTGTGCATTCGGGACTCTGGGTGAGTTTGATCTCTCGTCCGGATGGGATCTTTTCAGCTATTTGAAGACAGTGATCATGTTCTCTCTCAAGCCTTCCCCAGGACAAATGCTGCCAGCTCCTGCCAGCATTCCTCATCTGGTCGAGTCACCATCTCCTGAGCCTCATGCGCTCCAGTTTTTCCTATTCTCACTTAATCCTCAGTCCCCCAAATCAGCACTATTCTCTCAAGGGGACCCAATGAGCAAAGAATATAAAGAAATTACTTCTGTTGAACTGGGTATTGCATGGCATTTTTGTCCCCCAGTAAAAAAGTAGCAATTAAGTCACTTTTAAGCAGTTAAAACACCAGATAGTAACAATCCCATTGGACAAACCACTGAGGTCTCTGGGTACTGCTTTTTAAGATGGGTATGTACCACGGCTCAAAGGAAATTTTCTAGTTGAAACAAAATAAAATGTTTCTAGAGAGTGTTTGTATTTTCTTATTTAAGTGGTAAAGCTTCTAACATAACTGTCCAGTTAAATGATTGATGGCACCTCAGAGTTTTAATTCCATTCTGAGAATACAGAGATTTGACATTTGTTTTTATAATATTTTCCTTGATTTCTGTTTGGCCTTTCCTGCCAAGAGACAACTTAATTGGTGAACGGATTTGTCCTTTTAGTCGTGTGTGTGTGTGTGTGTGTGTGTGTGTGTGTGTGTGTGTGTGTGTGTTTCCATTCAAGGTTTGGTTGACCTGGCTTTTTTGAGCATTTGGATGAAATCAGAATAGCTCAGGAAACAAACTAACGGTCAAACAAGAGCCAAACAGAAAGGTCCTGGACTTAGTGTGATGTAATATTCCCTCATGTTATATTGTTTATTATAATGTTAACACAGTATTATAGGTACAACACTTCCCAGGGTCCATCTGCATTTTAAATTCATCCCAAGGGGAGGATGTTTTTATCACTGCATCTTGTAGCATTGGACTATGTTTACAGATGTTGTCATGCTGCTGGTGCCTTGTCCAGATTTTATTTATCGTGCTGATACTCTGAATGTTGGCTGCTCATGCTCACAGGTGCTGTTTTTTTTTTTTCAGAGAATTATTCTTACCAAATAGGGTTCTTCTTGCCTGGGATGTCCCATCCTCACTGCCTCCTGGGGGCGGCCATGGCCAATGACTGAGTGATAGGAAGACACAAAGGCCAGCCCCTTTGTCTCAAGGTGGCACCACTAGGTGACAGAATGTGTGTTCTAGAGCTCCCCATGAGTTGGACCAGTCAAGCCAATTCTAACTGAGACCACATCCTTGCTTAGCTCCCTCTCCTGACCCTCTTGCTTCTCTGATTCCCCTTCCCCTGAGACCACTCCCCACAACACTCATAGGAATCTCTATCTCAGGCCCTGCTTTAGGAATGTTTACCTAAGACAAAGCCATCATTTTCCCCAGCGGTTGCTACTTGGACAGTTTGAAAATGAATGATTCTTGGGCTCTGCATTGACTGTATAAGAAAACTTAAAATTATAGGCAATGAAATCCAGCTGTTTTCCTAAATGTTTGTATAGAAAACATGAGCTCATTTAATATGTTGGGTCTTCTACTTGAACGCCAACTAAAAACATTTAGTTAATTTAATAATAGTTTTGGAAACAACGTACCAGTTGGTCAATTGAAGAACAGAGCTCTTTGGAAAACCTCCTTAATTTATGGAGTAGACTCACCCATTGAGTTAGCTATGCTAATAGTGCATGTTGACTTGTTCAGGTCTTGAAATTTCAATGAGATGCAGATCCACAAGGAAATCCCATACTCTCTAGAAATGAGTCATTGTAGATAATTAAGTCAACGCAAAGACAGAGCTCCACTGATAGACTACATTCAGTTGATGCACAATGAAGATGAGTCCCTCACCCTTAATTCCCATTGCCAAGGCCGAAGGATGGCAAGAGTGGATGTGCTTGGTGGAGGAAGTCTGTTCATCTAATCAGGTACAAGAAGATTGATTCTTCTAGTCTAGCACTGAGTCTTGAGTCCTGTTGACTCAAAGACTGGGGCATCCAGTGCTGGGGCAGACAGGCACACCTGAATGCCTGTTTCTCTTGGCTCTCCAAGAAAACTTGGGTTGACACCTTTATTTGTACAGGTGACCATATTTTCTGGAAAGAGATAGTATAAGGAGGATCATAAAGGGGAGCAATATCCCGAAGGCAAGATTTGATTGGCAGGAAGGCAGGCCACAGTGTCTGCTTAACCCAAGAGGGCATGGGAGCCAGGTTAGTCAGGGAAGAACAGTCTCAGGTGTCAAGTCCAAAGGCAAGGGCAAAGCTGGCAATAGGGAGTGAATTACGGAGTGAAGGAGCTAAGGAAGTAATAAACAAATGGGCAGAGATGGAGGCTGGGTTCCAGGTCTACTTTCATTGGTCCCTTTCTTGTGGCAAATGCGTAGCCTTTCCAGCTTGAAGGCCCAGGCAGTTAGGCACGACCCAGCGTGAGGCTTTGTAAACCCAACTCTCAGTGTCCATGCTGACTTAGAAATCCTAGTCCGTGAGAATGCCAGATTCCTTTTATTTTTAAACAAAATATCCATCAGCTAGAGGCCACAGAAATGAGATTTGATTGTTCCTGGCCTTTATTTTATCATATATAACCTTTGGTTCTTGTTGAAAGGAATCAAGTGTCTGCTTTGATATAAATTTCCAAGACATCATTCTAAGAGGATAACAACAGGGGGTCTTTCCCTAGAATTTAGAATATAAAGATGACCTGTGGCTGGAAAATGCAAATCGTCAGGTGAATCTATGTAGAGAGAGGCTAGGTTTCAAGAATAAAGAAGAGAAAAGGAGCAGCACCACCACAGTCCATTATCACAGAATACAAAGGTCTACGCGTTGTTTCAGGAAGTTAGGACCTTTGCCTGCCTCCACTTTACCTAGATCTCTCCCTCGCCTCCCCTCCTTCTTCCTGCCTTTTCTCTCTCCCCTCTCCCTCCTGCCTCTAGAATCCCCTTTCTTCTTCTCTAGAAGGAGCCTATTATTTGGCTTACTTTGTTTTCTTCTTTGAAAAGAGCGGCATGTTTTGTTGACTGTTCCCGCCGCCCCCTCTTTCTTTCTTCAGATCAAAAGGCAGCCGCAATAGAAAGTTAATTCTAATAAGAGAAAAGTATAGTGCAATTCTCTTCCGCACAGGGTGTGCTTTTTTTGTGTGTGTGATTTTTCAAAATAAAGTCTTTCAAAATTACTGCTCTACTTGAAGGTACACCTAGAATCCTCTTTAGGGCAAGGGCTGTGACATTCCTCAGAGGTGAACTTATTTTCCCTTACTCATTTTAAAAACATGCATTCCTTTTGTCTTTTCACACTGGCCACAATGAGATTTAAAATAGAGACTCACCGTCACCTACTTCAGGGTTATGAATAACACTGCCTAGAAAAGGCCGGGTAGAAATCTGTGTGGAAATTGGAAGCGATGCATCAGACTCGGGAGCTAGGGAGACAGGCACAAGAACTAAGCTGGAGGCCAAGCTGCCTGAGTATTCTGAGCAGGGAAGATGGGGAGACCCCTCCCCGCCATGCTCCAGGCCAGAGGCCAGGCATCACTTCCAGAGAAAGAAGTGATCTTGAAGGGTGATATGGCTCCTAGACTTAGCAGAATCTATCGAGCAAAACAGGTTAGTAATTCAGACGCCACTTTCAGCACCGTGGCAGGTTGACTTATTGACCCCATCTTTCACTCCTCCCTTGTGCCCTTTGTCAGGTGGCTTTGAAGTCCTTGCTATGAAAGGCAGACTACACCTGTCCATTCCTTGACATGGGCTTGACCCGCATTCTTCTTCTATTGGTAGAAGGCCCAAGGCTCGTAGAAGGGATGTGTAACCTCCAACCCAAAGCCTTAGGAAGCTCTGTATGCTTCCACTTGTCCTTGCCGTGAGAGGAACATGATATGGCTAGCTGACTGGTCTAAGGAAAGAGTGAAAATAAGTAATAGAAGATAAAGTAACTGAGCTGAGTCTGGATCAGCAAGACCACGACTGATCCTGGTAAGAGCGTTACGCACTAGAGGTAGAGATGATTTGTTACACAGCATTACTGTGGAGATCCTTGACTGATGCAAGCAGTGATCCTAAATGTGGCCTGTCTGAAGGAAGCATGTGAATAATACTGATGAAAACATGCGACTGTGAATAGATAATGGTTTCCTGAAGATTAAGGATAGCTCTGGGTGTACGGTCACAAGACAGCTTGACATTGCTCCCCAATTTGAATATTCCACCCATTAAATGGGTCCTGGTCAAAGGTGAAGGGAGTTGCAGAAATCTGCCTTTCTGGGCATATTGGAAGCCACAAGTTCAAGTTCAATCATGACAGATATTGGCTTCTTGGGGAAGCAACCATTGCAGGTTTCATTTCAAAGGATATCACATATTCAAGTAAGACCTTTGGGATGACCTATGCCTGACAGAAGTTAAATCACATGCTACTTACAAGGCAAGCCATTCAGTGACCGGTCAAGTGCATCAGTTAAAAGGTTAGATGCTTACTGAAATTTGTCTTCAAACTTTACCCCTTGTTCCCAACCCTTTCCTCTAAAGCAGTGGTTCTCAACCTTTCTAATGCCGTGACCCCGCAATACAGTTCCTCATGTTGCGGTGACCCCAAACCAAAAAATAATTTTGGTGGCTACTTCATAACTGTAATTTTGCTACAGTTATGATTTGGAATGTAAATACCTGATATGCATTATGTATTTTCCGATGGCTTTAGGCGACCCCGCTGGGGTCGTGACCCACAGGTTGAGAACCGCTGCTCTAAAGCGTCACAGAATGAGGTCCTTGGCTCTTCCTATATGGTATTTTAAAATACAGCTGTTCATCTTAAGTCTTTCCCACACCAAACCCTCAGGGTTTCCTCATAATTTTATGTTGACATAAGACTAACCCTTCTGATGTCTGTCTGCTAGACACCCACTTGCATGTCCATACCCTCATAAAATATGAAATGTAGAATTAGAGATAATCCTTAAGGTATATATGAAATGTTGCTATGTGGATGAGACTAACTACTTGTTATCTGGACATTATATTCTCAATTATTTATGCTTATTAAATTAAAATTTTTTTTCTAGCCCTGGCTGGGTAGTTCAGTTAGTTAGAGCATTGTCCTAATACACTAAGATTGCAGGTTCGATCCCCAGTCAGGGCACATACAAGAATTAACCAATGAATGCATAATAAGTAGAACAACAAATGGATGTTCCTCTTTCTCTCTCTCCCCCTCCCTCTCTCTCTAAAATCAATTAAAATTTTAAATATTAAAATATTTTTTTCTGTTAAACTAATTTGGTTTGCCCTCCAAATATCTTTCTTGGCTTCAAGGAGAGTAATAATCATTGTCTTTCTACCATCCCTACTCCCTCATCTCATTTCATCTGGGAAAGGAAAGGGCTAACCATGTCACAGAAATAGCCAGGAGCAAAATATGGGTCATGGTTCTCCATTTTGCGCACCAAACAGAGGTGTCTCTTTGCCCACTTTGAATGAAAGTGGCCTTTCACTATGCGGCATTACAAAGCTAGAGGCTGGAATACAACAGTTGCATGATTGGCTCACAGTTGGGAAAGTAAAGAATCAACAGAGGTCGGTCTTGTGATCAGCCAAGGTTTTCTTCTGTTGTGGTGGTGGACACTGTCCATACTCTGCCCAGAAACCCTTTCCTGGGTGTGCACAGGCGGAAGGATGCCCTCTGAAAGGTGTTCACGCCCTAATCCCCAGAACTGGTGACCATGCTATCCTACATGGCAAGGGAAGACCAGGGTTGCAGATGGAAGTAAGGCCGCTAGTCAGGTGACCTTCAGACGGGAAGATTATCCTGGTTGATCCAGGTGGGTCCCCGGTAATGACAAGGCTCCTTGTGAAAGAGGGAGAGTCAGGACTAAATAGGAAGCAGTGTGAGAAAGAAGTGACCTGCCATTGCTGACTCTGCGTGTGGAAAGGGGCCACGAGCCAACGTGTGGCAGCCCATCAGAGCTGGGGAAGACATACACATGGATTTTCCGCTACAGCCCCCAGGAAGGAAGTCAGACCTACTGAAACCTTGATGTCAGCCCGGTGACAACCATTTGGGGACTTCTGACTTCCAGAACTGCACAGTAATAAATTTGTGTTGATTAAGCCACTGAATACATTTGTTACCACTGAATAGTGGTCATAGCAAGAGACCACTAACACACTGGCAGGAGATGTATGTGCTGGTTGCTGATAACTCAAGATATCCCTTTTCCCCAAAATTTCCTTCAGTAGAACACCCAGGGGGTAATGAACCACCCTGACCTGTGACCTCCAAAGCCCACTGACACTGGGATGAAAGATCCAG
This sequence comes from Saccopteryx leptura, assembly GCF_036850995.1. Taxonomy (NCBI): domain Eukaryota; kingdom Metazoa; phylum Chordata; class Mammalia; order Chiroptera; family Emballonuridae; genus Saccopteryx; species Saccopteryx leptura. The sequence goes on from NC_089512.1 coordinate 15,998,558, forward strand.
CCTCAAGGTGGTACCAGCTGGTGCGACTCCCTTGCTAGAGCTCCCTGCAGGCCAACAGCAAGACTCCAGCTGGGACCTCTTCTTTGCTCCGCTGCTTCCCTGCCCCATGCTTCCCTTCCTCCCCCTTCTCCCGACAGCACACCTTCAATGAATTAGGTGTACATGAATCCAGCCTCAGGCTCTGCTTCTAGGGACTCTGCCCTGAGCCAACTGTCATACTGGGAAGAGCTGCCAGGGCCCCAGGAAAATGGCCCTCAGGGGAAATGTGGGGTCGGGAGGAGGGCTGTGTGTCAGGGTAGAGGCGCAGGAGAGTGAGAGGAAAGGATGCATTAGCTTTTCCCCTAGGGCCACACCGGGCCCTGGCCGCCAGCTTGACTGTCCGAGGCTCTTGACCTTGTGTTCTTCCCTGGAGAGTTCATCACCAAGGCCACAGCTGGAGCGCCCAGGCTGTGAGTGAGCAGGAGCCCCAGTGGGGAGACCTGACCCCCCTCCCGTCCCTCCCGGCCCCTCACAGTGTGCTCTCCGGCACTCAGGGGATTTGCAGGGTTCCATGTCTGCAGTATCCCACTGTCTCCCAAAGACAGTCCACAGCTGGACTGGCTGGGCATCTTTGGATTTTTCATCCTCATTTTCCTCTCCTTATTCCTCTGCCCTTTCACTTCTCCTAGTGGGAGTAATGGGAGGTCCATCCTCGCACCCCCTGAGAGCACACATGTGTCTGTCTCCTTCCCTCTTTCCTCTTGTTCTAGTCAAGTATCAGGATACAATGCTGATCCTGAAGCCTCTAGTGTAAACGTCCTCTGAATCCCACCCACGTGCCCATTACGTCTTCCTCCATCTGTTTGGTCGCTGGGTTTCTGACGGGGGAGCCGTGGAGCAGTGTGGACTGTGGAATCTCCGTGAGTGGGGCTCTCAATGGCACATGTGTTCCTTCTAGCCGGGGCGTTGTAGAGCTCATTCTCTTCATCTGGGTTCAACAGGCTACCGCCCTTTCCCCGAGGCACCATGACGGAGTTCTCTCCGGGTTCTGAGTTGTCATGGTGGCCGAGCCATGTTTTCTGCCTGGTCAGTGCCTCCCTGAGGTCCCGGAGCCCCATCCCATACCTACGCATCTGGGTCATTCACCTGTCACCCACCAAGACATAGCCCCTCCCCAGGATACCCCAAACAGATATCCCATGCACACTGCAGTGGCTACTGGGATGCTCACTTAGGTCCCCCTGCAAAGCTGAGGCATTTATCAAATGCCCAACATTTTGGTCGCCTTTTACTGATTCCTCCTCTGCCAATCACCTTTGGTTAAAATGAGCTGCTTTGTTCAAAGTCACGTCTCCTGTCCAGGGGCTTCCCATACTTAGTGAGAGGTAATGCATGGGCACAAAATCCCAGACCTGTGGCCCTTATGCATGTTGGACTATAAAGGGTTAAAGTTTCCCGGAGGATTGGCTGAAGGTTTTGTTACAAGGATACCACAACCCAGCTTCTCCCCCTGCCCAGGTCTGCTCCCTGTCTGTACCTTGTCACAAATACTATTCCCCAAACACTCCCAAACAGTCCTGCATGTGCATCTGTGAGGTGCCGAGTCTGCTGTGGGGGCCCGGACCCAAGTGATACCACTCTCCCTGGGCTTGCCAGGGGGCGCTAGGACCTGGAGGAAGGGGCAGGGAGGGTCTTACCCACGATCATGTGGTTGCAGACGTCACAGAAAGTGGGTTTCTTGAAGATGTATTCCTGAAAGGCGTGGACCTTGCCACTGCCCGGGTGCAGGCCAGCCCTGGTGGGCGTGGACGTCAGGCTTCCGGGGGCGGGGAGAGGGCTGGAGCTGGGGCTGACCTGGGCCAGCGCGTCCCCTTGCAGCTTCGCATCGCTGTTGGTTCGCTGGAAGAAGTTGTCAGCACTTTTGCTCCGTAGACTCTTGGTCTTGAAAGAAAGTGATCGTTTTAGTTTCTGGAGCTGCAATGCAAGGACAGAACGGACTCTCTTACGATCAGTCGTGCAGACTCATGCTGCGGGGTGGCTCCTGCTCCACCCACCGCCCTGTTCCCACCCGCACCCTCAGACCCGGGGGGGGGGCCTCAGAGATGTCCCTGTGTGGGTGGGCTGATGTCAGTGCCTGGCGGGAATGCGGCAGCCCACCCCCTGCCCAGCCAGATTACCCAAAGAGCTTCCACCGGCCTCAGTTTATGCCCCTGCTCACCCCCCTGCCTCCTCGAGGTCCCGCCAGTGAGCTGATAACATAGCCCATGACATCGGGTTTGCGCACCATTTGTCTTTTGAATTGGAGTCGTGGAAGTATTACATGTACAAATTCTTGGGTTCATAGGCTGGGTCTGGGATGCCAGGGCCTCGCTGGCCTTTCTCTCTCCTGGTCGCTTAGCAGCCATTTGTCACTGTACACAGCAAAGCAGGGGACAGCACTGTCAAAGCTGAATCAATCTGCTCTGCCATCCAGAGGACACAGACCAGAGACGCTCAAGCCAGCTTGGGTCTGTAGCATATGGAGAAGTAACCTGTGTGTGTGTGTGTGTGTGTGTGTGTGTGTGTGTGGTGTGTACGCGCGCATGCGTGCATGTGTGCATTCGTGCATGTACGTGTTTGAGGAGGACACAATGTGGAATTATCTGCTGACACTCTCTGCTCTTCCCCTTGCCCTGCTGCTTGTTTTTGGCCACTTGGCAAACTAGACCATTCCTCCTTTGCCTTTGGGACTCATGAAGAGGCTTGGAAAAGTTCTAACTTCCAGAAGTCTGGGACTGGTCCAGTCCTCACATCGGAGCTAGAAGGATCTTTTGGAAACACAGTTGTGAGCATGTGTTTAAAATCCTTTGTGAGGTTTTTTCTTATCTTAAATTGAAAGAAAAGATCATTGTCATGGGCTCCAGTGACTGGCAAATTCTGGATCCCAATGGCAGCTTGTACCGCCGTTCACCTTGCTCTGTCCACCCCAGCTATCTGGCCTTTTAAAAGTCTCTGGTGTTTACTATGCATTTTTACCACCAGCCCTTAGTACACAGTTTTCTATCGGCTCAGATAAAATAAAAACGAAGCGCTTTGTAGCTCCCTGACCTGTAATAGGTCCCTTTGCCTTTAAGGTCGTTCCTCTTGTAACTGAGTGTCTTTGGGGGCTCAGCCTGCTACCTGGAATGAGTGTTCATGGCCTGAAGCTGCAGAGAGAAAGGTGCTAAGCACATTATTCTGATGAAGGCCTACAGCAGGGTGCTCAAACACCCTAAGGACATATAAAGTGGTTGATCTGGCCCCACACCAAGCCTGTCTACCCCTGCACCAACCCCCCAACTTCTTCTGAAGATCAGAAAGAGGTGCTGATCTTCAGTGCTGGGGGGGGGGGTGACTTCTGAAATGCCATCATTCTGCACCTTTCCCCTTTCCCATTCCTCCTAGTAGAGTGACATGACAGCTGCTCCCCTCAAAGGTGGAATGTGTTCCCCACTCCTTGAATCCTGTTGGTTTGGGGCATCTGATCAATAGAAAGTGGCAGAGGCGACTTTAAGCCAGTTCCAAGCCCAGATCTCAAGATGCCTTGGACGCTTCTGTTTGTTCCTCTTGGAAAGATGCCAAACAGCCATATGAACAAAGCCAACTTAGCCGGAAGGACAATGAGAGACACATGGTCCAGTCACTTTCCATCACTCAAATGAGACCCCAGGAACAGAGCCATCTGCTTCCCTGCATGGAACGGAGGAGTCTAGATGAGATCAGAAGAACTATCCGGCCGAATCCCACTCAAATTGTCAACCCAAAGAATCATCAACTCAAGAGATGCCTGGTCTTTTAAATCATCAGGTTGAATATCTACTGTGTATACACAGCACAATGCTGTTCTCTCCCCTTTCCTGGCATACAGTGGGACTGGACGTTGCTCCTCATTTGATGGTGACTGAGGTCACGTGAGGCCAACCCTCTACTTCAGGGAGCTGTACAGAGGGGAGGCCCTGCAGGGCGTTCCACAGAAGCCCCTGGGGCCAGCAATAGGCAGGGACTCAGCAACATCACACATAGGAAGAAGGCCAGGCAAGACTTTTCTCCTGTGTCTTTCCCTCTGCCCTGCAGCCCAACCCTGCCGGAGGAGCAGGGGCTGTTGAAGAAACAGGAGGATGGTTTGTTATTGAACCATAACCTAGCACATCCTGACGGCTAGAGGAAGATGGAGCTTATTTGGAAGGGGACCCTCCATCTCTGGCAAAGGTAAGTGAGAAGGAGGTAGGAAACAGTCCCTCCTTGAGACTGAGCCACATGGAGGTGAGGACGGGGAGCAGAGAAGGAGCGGAACAGACTGTCCACCCTTCAAGTCCTTCCGGCTACATGCTGGCCTGAGGCTGGAGGAAGGCAGACTTGAATAGCAGGTGAGATTGGAGTCTTATTTTAAACAGGTGTTAGTAAATTAAATGACCAGGAAGTTAAGGGATCTGCCAAAATCTTGTCATGGGCTGTGCAAACCATGGGGAGGGAGCTTTATCAAAGCAAATGCCACCATATTGCAAAATAAAGTCATTTTCTATTCTCCCCCATGCAGACACACACACACACACACACACACACACACACACAACATATATATCTATCAGGACACAGTTGTGAAGGTAGCAGAGGGTAACCTATGAGAGAGCTGAAAATTCTTTTTGTGATGCTTATTTTAATTTTGTTTTCCAAGTACAATTTCCATTCAATATTATTTTGTGTTAGTTTCAGGTGTACAGCACAGTGGTCAGACAGTCACATACTTTACAAAGTATTTTCCCTGATATTTCCAGTACTGAACTGGTACCACACATAGTTATCACAGCATTATGGATGATACTTCCTGTGCGGTCCTTTACTTCTCCATGGCTATTTTGTATTCCCAATCTGTACTTCTTTTTTTTTTTTTTTTGTATTTTTCTGAAGTTGGAAACGGGAAGGCAGTCAGACAGACGCCCACATGCGCCCAACCGGGATCCACCCGGCACGCCCACCAGGGGGCGATGCTCTGCCCATCCGGGGCATCGCTCTGTTGCAATCAGAGCCATTCTAGTGCCTGAGGCAGAGGCATGGAGCCATCCTCAGCGCCCGGGCCAACTTCGCTTCAATGGAGCCCTGGCTGTGGGAGTGGAAGAGAGAGACAGAGAGGAAGGAGAGGGGGAGAGGTGGAGAAGCAGATGTGCACTTCTCCTGTGTGCCCTGGCTGGGAATCGAACCCGGAACTCCTGCACGCCAGGCTGACACTCTACCACTGAGCCAACCGGCCAGGGCCCCAATCTGTACTTCTTAATCCCTTCACCTTTTCAGCCAGGCCCTGGACCTGCCACCCCTCTGGTAACCAGCAGTCTGTGCTCTGTATCTATGCATCTTTTCTCTGTTGTTTGTTTCTTTCGCTCTTTAGATTCCACATGTAAGTGAAATCATGTGGTACTTGCCCTGGAGAAGGCTGAGAGTTCTACATGATACAAATGGAAGGAAGAGAACGGGGCAGGACAGGGCAGCAGGGAGCTGGGAGTGTGGAGCTCACCCAAGTGCTTCACAGGTGACACCCTCTTCATCTTCCCAACCATTCACTGGAGACTTTATCCGCCCCCCCCCCCCAAAGAAATGGAGGCTGAGAGAGGTTAAGAAACTTGTCCAAGGTCACACAGCTTAGGTGAGTAAAGACCAAGGTTCACAATGATGGAGGGTAAATGGAGAGATGGGGGAGAGCTAGTGGAAGTACTAGTAGAGAAGTACTAGTGGTCAGTGAGGGTGGGAAGGGTCGTGGGGTGGGGAAGCAAATCTGCTATGTAGGAGCTAATTCTTTTATTTTATATATTTTAAATTTCGTTTAAAAAAATAAATTTATTAAGTGAGAGGCGGGTAGGCAGAGAGGCAGACTCCTGCATGCGCCCTGATTGGGATCCACCCAGCAAGCCCACTAGGGGGCAATGCTCCACCCATCTGGGGTTGTTGCTCTGTTGCTTGGCAACCAAGCTATTTTAGTGCCTGCGATGGATGAGGCATGGTGCCATTCTGAGCTCCTGGGCCCAACTTGCTCAAATGAGCCATGGCTGCTAGAGGAAGGCAGAGAGAGAGAGAGAGAGAGAGAGAGAGAGAGAGAGAGAAAGGGAGGCGTGGAGAAGTAGATGGTTGCTTTTCCTGTGTGCTCTGACCTGGAATTGAACCTGGGACTTCCACACGCTTAACCGTTGCTCTATTGCTGAGCCAACTGGCCAGGGCCTCAAATTTCTTAAAAATAATCACAGGCCATGCCTTCTCAATCAAAGCAGAGCATCAGACATCACTGCATGGTCTTCTGCTGCCAACACAGGGAAGGTGATGGTGACACCTTTATAGGTGCAGTCTGGTCTCCTTCTGGTGCTCATGTGCGTCTCTTTTCCCTTCAAACCCTCCCACCACCTGCGGTGTGTTGTGCCCCCCAGAAGTTTAGTATGATGCCAAGAAACCTATAGCATTTTCCTTGCCCTGAGAGATGGCGTCTGGAAACTCTGTTAGACCTGCAGACCCTGCCTGCTTCTAGAGCTGGCGAGTTTGCCTTGGAAGCCAATGTGACATTTCTTATTTAAGTGGCCAGATTAACAGTAATGCCTCCAAGTTAAATAAAATCTGAGCACTGAGCTCAAAGGAACATGCTTTCTCCAATGATCCCTACAAGAGCAGAGGCCAGACAGGAACATACAAAACACAGAAATAGAAGCAAATTCTGATAATGGCAGATGTCACAAAATGATTAGCTTCCACACACCACCGCCACAGCCCAGCTCCATTCTATTTATAATAATAATGGTAAAAGGAAAAGATATTCCTGAATACTTTACCATGTGCTAGAAATGACTTTGAATACTTTTATTTATCCCAGCAAATGTATGACTAAAAGATCATTCATTCATTTAAAATAATTCAGTAAATACTTATTGGGCTACTACTATGAGTCAGACATAGCTCTTGGCTTTGGGGATACGGCAGTAAAAAGAGTAAAACCCTTCTCCTTAAATTAAAGTTTTAATATCTAGTGAACAGAGACAGAAAATAAACAAGAGAGTCCTTTCAAGGAACAAGATGAGTGCATTGGAGGAACTCTGAGAGGTCAATGTGTCTGCAAGCAGAGCGAAGAGGAAGAGAAAGCGCGGAAGGGTCAAGGGTCAGCTTCATGCCAGAATTCTCAGGTCATGGCCAGGGCTTTGGAATTTACCCTAAGGGTGATGGTTTTGATCAGGGAAGTGACAGGGCCTGACCCTTATTTTAAAAGGGTTGCTCTGGCCACTGTGTGGACAATAGACCAGAGGAGGGTGTGATGGAAGCAGGGAGACCAGTGGGGAGACAGTTGCAATTATCCTGGTGAGAAGTCATTTTGGCTCAGCCTAATATAGTGATTGTGGTGGCACTTGGGGTACACTTGGAAGGGAGAAGCAGTTGGGTTTGCTGAAGGGCTGGATGTGGAGTATGAGGAAAAGAGGGCAGTCAATAATGATTCCAAAAGTTGTGGCTAGCCTGACCAGGTGGTGGCTCAGTGGATAGAACATTGAACTGGGATGCGGAAGGACCCAGGTTCAAGACCCCGAGGTCGCCAGCTTGAGCGTGGGCTCATCTGGTTTGAGCAAAAGGTCACCAGCTTGGACCCAAGGTCGCTGGCTCGAGCAAGGGGTTACTCGGTCTGCTGAAGGCCCACAGTCAAGGCACATATGAGAAAGCAATCAATGAACAACTAAAGTGCCACACGAAAAACTGATGATTGATGCTTCTCATCTCTCTCTGTCCCTGTCTGTCCTTCTCTCTGACTCTCCCTGTCTCTGAAAAAAGAAAAAAGAAAACAAAAAAGTTGTGACTTGAGCCACTGGGTAGATGGCGGGTCAGTTACTGAAAGGAAGGACACTGGAGAAGAAGCAAGTCTGTGTAGGGAGTGGGGTGGGGATCAGAGTTGAGTTTTGGGTGAGTTTGAAATGCTTGCTTTGAATTCAAGTGTTACTGTCAAGTAGGCAGTTAAATATACTGCTCACAAAGATTAGGGGATATTTTATAGCTTCATATTCATTTTGAAATATCCCCTAACTTTTGTGAGCAGTATATGTGATTTTGGGACTCAGAGGCCGGGTCCAAGCCGCTGTAATACACGTGGGGGCCATGAGCAGGTAGATGGGACTCGAAGCCATGAGACTAGATGAGATCACTACGTAATGAGTGCAGGCACCTCAGAGAAGTGATCTGAGGACAGAGCCCTGGACATCAAGAAGATTAAGAACAAACAATTTTGATGTCAGGAAGAGGAAGGACAGAGAGATCTGAGAAGGAGGGGCCCGTGAGGAAGGAGAAGGACAAAGAGAGGGATGTTTTCGACTCTAAGGGAAGAAAATGATTCAAGGCAGAGAGGCTAACCAGCAGCAGCAAATGAAGCCTGGATGTCAGGTAATATGAGGTGTAGGGGTTGGCCATTACGCCTGGCAGTGGGAACGTCTTTGGCAGACCTTGGTAGCAGCTTTAATGGGACAGAAGAGTGTAGAGAGAGAACAGAGCAGGGCAATGCCCAGTAGGAGGATGGGAGGGCGGCACAGAGGGTCCATTTCAGGTTATCGTCTCATTTTACAGATGAGACAACCAAAACTCAAAGTTAAAGGGCTAGTAAGTTGCAGAACCAGGATCCGTATAACAGTCTCTCTAACTCCAAAGCCCTGTAAGCCAAACTGGACTGTCAGGAGAAGGTTTTTCGACCCTGACCTCTTCTTAGTAAAATTCCTCTGCTTAATGTCCTTTAGTGCCAGCTGGAATTTTAGCAATAATCCATGTGGTTGCCATTCTGAGAGGCACTTCTGTGGCAATTAATGGGGTAGGGGGGTGGGGGAGAGAAATCAGGCGTCATTAGAGCAATGGAACACAGAAAATTACAGCCGGAAGGTGACTGTAGTGGCGTGCCTATTGATTTACCAGTCTGTTCTGCTGTGGCCCATAAAGTTAATTAACCAGCACGCACTTGATCATTGCAGCCAGGATCTGAAGTCTGTGTATGTGGGAAGGTGGGCGGGGGGAGGTTTGGGAGCACACGGGTCTCTGCCCACACAGGCATAAATCAGGAGCAGTCACTGTGTCAGTTCAGTTTCCTGCCTGTTGACATTTAACCGTGAATACGCCTCTGTGTACACTTCCTCTGCTATTGAGGACCAGCACCAGTGACGCACTGACTTTTGCTTCTGAATTGAAATGAGATTATCAGAGAACACCGGATAAGCAACTGTCCAAATGTCTCACCCTGGATGCCCATGTGTGTGATCGGCATCTCCGATTTTTAAAAGAGGAACATATTTTTCTTTTTCACGTTTCAGATTTTCTAAAACAGGGCTATGCCTTCGATTGAAATGCCCGTTTTTTTTTTTTCTTTGTTTTCCTGAAAACCTGTTATTAAATCAATGGATGGCAAGGCAATGGGTGATTTGTCACGCTGGGGCAAGCAAGCAGAGCTGTCCCTGTGAGTGGCCTCTGAAAGCCAGCTCCCTTCACACTCCGTCAGCCATGCGGCGTCACTTCTAGTCCAAGTTCAGCTGCGGTTTGTCAGAGCTCTTCCCACCCTCGCCCCAAATAATTCACCCACCGCTCTACAGGCAGGGAGGGAGTATTGGGGTCTTTAGAAAGGTAATGCCTGTGATGAGGACTCACTTTCTTTGTGTGTGTGCGTGTGTGTGTGTGTGTGTGTGTGACAGGGACAGAGAGACAGAGAAAGGGACAGACAGACAGGAAGGGAGAGAGATGAGAAGCATCAATTCTTGGTTGCGGCACCTTAGTTGTTCATTGATTGCTTTCTCATATGTGCCTTGACCGGAGGGTGGGGCACAGCAGAGTGAGTGACCCCTTGCTCAAGCCAGTGACCATGGGGTCATGTCTATGATCCCATACTCAAGCCAGCAACCCTGCGCTCAAGCCAATGACCTCAGGGTTTCGATCCTGGTCATCTGCATTCCAGTCTGACGCTCTATCCACTGGCCACTGCCTGGTCAGGCGAGGACTCACTTTCTTACCAATCTTTTTACCCACCCACAGCCCCGTTTCCTTTAAGGCAAGCACAATATATTCCAGGTTCTGATTTGACTTAGTTTGGATAGAGACTTCAGGTGAGAAATCATTGTTTTGCAATCACTTGGCTTTATCACAACCAGCTGCAAAAAATAGTGGTTGAACATATAGGTAAAGCAACAGATAGCGAATAGGGCTCATTGTGTGCTCTGACACCAATGAGCTGTGTGGCTGGGGCAGGTCCCTCTAGCTCCTGGGCTTGGGTTCCATCAGTTAATGGGGATGAGGGGGCTCAGTAGCTGCCGAGTCCCCTTCCCAGCTCTGCTAATTTAGCACACTGAAGGAATACAGACTTCCGACAGCCTCTGCTCATAGAAAGTTGAAGATCTAATTCTGGAGACAAGTAACAGTGCTTAAAACTATCCGAGGGTGACACAAGACCCTATGCTGATATTATCAAGTGGTGAGTAGAGTGTTTTGATGGCTGCCTACTCTAATATGTCAGGAGAAGGAGCTGTCAAGGGGGGCTGGAATAATCAGAGACATTTTTTTTTTCAAACCTTGAAGGATGAATCAAGTTTAAAACATACAATTCAAATGTTTCAGTGCTTTGATGGCCCCCTCCCGTCACTTCTTACTGTGGGACACAGATCCTTCCTGAGGGATGAAGGCACCCACCTGTCCACCATTATGTCTCGTCATACCTCCTTCACCCCGGACACAGCAGACAAACTAAAAGCAGCCGCCAGACTTTCAGTGATTTTCAAAGGCCTTCAGTGCCTTTGTTCTGCCTGGAAGATGACTGATTCAATCTCCTTGGAAAATGCCTGCTTCTCCTTTACTGATTCACTTCCCTCTGGCATCTTGCCTGACCTTCCCTGCTGGTGGATCAAGACCTTCTCTCCTGTGCAACCCCAGTGTGCAACAGGTCAGTCTACAAACGGGCGAGTGTATCCCTGTTGGCCCCCGAATCCTGAAACCAAAGGAACAGTTTCATTCGTCAATTTGAAAGGGGGCAGGGAGATGTGGTGACACGCAGTCAAGGCGGAAAAGCCGCAGTGACGGTCAGATAAGACCAATGAGTGGGTTAAATTCAGAAAACCAGGAGACAGCCTGGAGGTGGCAGGGGAGAGAGAATCTTCTAGGGTATAAACATCTGCCCTTAAAATAGACAGAGAGAGAGAGAGAGAGAGAGAGAGAGAGAGAGTTGTCAGGGATCTGAGCCGATTCCAAGACATCCCCGTCACTCCCAGACCTCCCCCCTCTGATGGATGAGGCCAGGGTATGTGCGTGGTGGGACCTTGGAGGGGACAGGAGGCATCTTTCTGCTATGGCTGCCTCTCCTGTGTTCTACGGAGATGGCACTGGGGCCCTATGTTTATAGTGGAACCTTGGCAGGTTGTATGGAAGGGTTGGGTTCTTACAGAGAAAGGGCCCTGAATCGGTGACTCTCGTGCCTGTGAAGGGCCCCAGGAAGCAGTCCTCCTCTTTGTTTCCCTGTCGCACAGACTCTGAGTCAGTAAACGCCATGCCATTTCATCCAGTTTATCTGACCTCAAACCTCAGATGCATCCTGGACTCCAATTTATCCCTCATACTTCATGTCCAGTCCATTAGCCACCAATACATTAGTCAACAAGACTTTTTCAAAATCTATGCAGATTCCACCCACGTCACATCACCTTCTTCCCCATCACCCGGGTCCAGTCTGACATCCTGTCTGGGCAACTGCTTTCTTACAAGCTCCCTGACAAAGGTATCAATTACATTCTATTCTCTTGCTCCATTATACTCTGTGAAAAATAGACAGAAGCGTCGGCCTGGCGTGCGGGGGACCCGGGTTCGATTCTCGGCCAGGGCACATAGGAGAAGCGCCTATTTGCTTCTCCACCCCCCCCCCCTTCCTCTCCCGCAGCCGAGGCTCCATTGGAGCAAAGATGGCCCGGGCGCTGGGGATGGCTCCTGGCCTCTGCCCCAGGCGCTAGAGTGGCTCTGGTCGCGGCAGAGCGACGCCCCAGAGGGGCAGAGCATCGCCCCCTGGTGGGCAGAGCGTGGCCCCTGGTGGGCGTGCCGGGTGGATCCTGGTCGGGCGCATGCGGGAGTCTGTCTGACTGTCTCTCCCCGTTTCCAGCTTCAGAAAAATACAAAAAAAAAAAAAATAGACAGAAGTGATTGTTTAAGGTGGAAGTCAGACTGTTTCACCATTCTGCTAAACACCTTACAACAGTTTTTCATTATACTTACAATAGCACCTAATATCCGTTCAGTGGCCTACAGGGCCCTACATGATCTGATCATGCTTACCACCATCCTATAGCACTTACTCTGTTCCAGCCTCCTTGCTGTTCCACACACACACAAAGGCTGCCAGGTCAGGGCCTTTGCTTCTGTTGTTCTGTCATCCTGAAATGTTCTGGTCTTTCCACAGTTTACTAACTGCTCCCTTCCGTGAGGTCTCTACTCAGAGTGCCTTCACAAGAGACTCTCCTTAACTCCAACGCCCTGTCTCCTTGCCCCTCTATTCTTTTTTTCTTTTTTTTTTGTATTTTTCTGAAGCTGGAAATGGGGAGAGACAGTCAGACAGACTCCCGCATGCGCCCGACCGGGATCCACCCGGCACGCCCACCAGGGGGCGACGCTCTGCCCACCAGGGGGCGATGTTCTGCCCCTCCGGGGCGTTGCTCTGCCACGACCAGAGCCACTCGAGCGCCTGGGGCAGAGGCCAAGGAGCCATCCCCAGCGCCCGGGCCATCTTTGCTCCAATGGAGCCTTGGCTGCGGGAGGGGAAGAGAGAGACAGAGAGGAAGGAGGGGAGGGGTGGAGAAGCAAATGGGCGCTTCTCCTATGTGCCCTGGCCGGGAATTGAACCCGGGTCCCCTGCACACCAGGCCGATGCTCTACTGCTGAGCCAACCGGCCAGGGCCTACTATTCTTTTTTAACTTCTTTTGAAAACTTTGTAACCTACAGAAAATTGGCAAGAATAGTTCCAGGAATGCTGACCATACCTTTCACCTAGATTTGCCAATTATTAACATTTTGCAAATTTTATTTTTTTATTTTTCTCTCTAAAATATAGATATTATTGCAATTGTTGTTATCATTGCTATTATTATTATTATTATATCGTTACGGAACTATTTGGAAATAAGTTGCAGATATCATGGCCCTTTATCTCTAAATACTTCACTGTGTAGCTGCCAAAAACAAATATAGTTTGTTATGTAAATATAATACAACAAATCACCATTGGTGCAAAACTATTATCTAATATGCAACTCATATTCATATTTTGAAAATTATACTGTTCGTTGAAGTTCTCATTGAGTTCATCCACTCTTCCCCTAAGTTCCTTGAGCATCATTAAAACCAGTGTATTTGAATTCTGCTTGTTGATACTTTATTATTATTATTTTTTTCTGGAGTTTTGTTCTGTTCTTTTATAGAGACATTGTTCTTTGTCCCCTCATTTTGGCTGCCTCCCTGTGTTTGTTTCTGTGTATTAGGCAGATCTTCTAAGTCTCCTGCATTTGACAGAGTGGCCTTATGCAGTAGGTGTCCTGTAGCAGTGGTCCCCAACCACCGGGGCCGCGGACCGGTACCGGTCCGTGGGCCATTTGGTACCGGTCCGTAGAGAAAGAATAAATACATTATTTCCGTTTTATTTATATTTAAGTCTGAACGATGTTTTATTTTTAAAAAATGACCAGATTCTCTCTGTTACATCCGTCTAAGACTCACTCGACGCTCTTGTCTCGTTAAGTTTGACAATTATATTTAAAAATACCACAGTTTTTTTTTTTAATTATTTTTATTTATTTATTCATTTTAGAGGAGAGAGAGAGAGAGAAGGGGGGAGGAGCAGGAAGCATCAACTCCCATATGTGCCTTGACCGGGCAAGCCCAGGGTTTCGAACCGGCGACCACAGCATTTCAAGTCGACGCTTTATCCGCTGCACCACCACAGGTCAGGCAAAAATACCACAGTTTTTATGTCGGTCACATAATTTTATTTTGTGCACTTATCCGTCCCACCCTAAAGGCCGGCCTGTGAAAATATTTTCTGACACTAAACTGGTCCGTGGCCCAAAAAAAAGGTTGGGGACCACTGTCCTATAGGGCCCAGTGGCGTAGCCTCTCTGGTCACTTGAACAGGGTGCTGCAGGTGAGGCCACAGCATCCCCCACTTTGCGGGCTGGGTGCAAAGTCCCAGTGTAGTTGAGCCTCGATTGCTGTTGGCATAAAGGGAGGAATGTAGCCCAGGTTGCAAGGGCTGACCGTCACCACTGCGGAGCAGCTGCTGTGCAGGAGCTGACCCCGTGGAGCAGCCCTCGTTAGTGGGGCTCAGGCACCTGCTGAGTCCACCTCTTGAGTGTGTTGCTCACGGAGGTGGTTGGGTGGTGCTCTGAGGCTATCCACTGGGTGCACTAGCTCTGGGACCTCCCGGGAGGTGCAGGCCAAGGTCAGCTGCAGTATGTGCCCTGCCCGGCAATCTGCAGGTGGCTGCTACTTTGCTGGGCTTGGAGGTGCTCAGGAGAAGCCAAGCTGTGAACCCAGGCTGTCTGTCAGTAGTGCCAGGCTTCGGGGCCCCTTAGCAAGATGTGTGAGACACACTGTGGCCAGATGCAGCTTATTTGGGGTTTGGAAAAACCTTTGAGTGATTTTAGGAGAGTCCAAAGCATGAGCCAAGACAAGACGTTTGTATGAAAAAAGCCACTGGGAACAGCTTGGGTTCAGCCCACAGCTGGGTGAGGCGGGGTCTCGGAATCACCAGGGCGGGGCAAACAGAGTTAGCCATGTTGATGGAGACTCAGTAAGGTGCCTGTCTGCCAGCTCTGTGTGGGGAGGGCTCATTGGAGGAACACTGGCCTCTGCCAGCACTTCTGCCTGGGAGAAAGCTGTCCCCCCAGCTCTCATGCTGATGTCAGACATTCAGTTCCTCCCCAGATGGCCCCTGCCGCCTTTCAAGCTGCTGCTCCAGTGCTGGACCTCAGAGTGAGTGAGTTCAGGTAAGCCCATGTACGTGCCCTTTAAGAGGAACACCTGGGACTCCTGCAGCCCTCTGTCTCACTCAGCCACAACCCTGCTGTTTTTCACAGCCAGGAGTTATGGGGACTTCTCTTCCCAGGCCAGGATCCCTGGGCTGGAGGGTCTGGTTCGAGGCTGGGACCCCTGGCTCTTCAGGGGAGAACCTCCACAGCTGATATGGCTAGCGCTCATGATTTTTATCCGCCACAGGTGGGTGTGAGACCAGCCTGTTCTGCTTCTTCGCCCCTCCTACCAATCTCAGTGTGGCGTGGCTTCTTTATACCCTTAGCTGCAGGACTTCTGTTCAACTAGATTTTAGGTGGTTCTAAATGATCATTGTTCTGTAGCTTAGTTGTAATTTTTATACGGTTGTAGGAGGTTCTGAGGACCGTGTTTATCTATGCCACTATCTCGACCAGAAGCTCTACTAGCCAGTATTTTGTGGAATTTCCTATGATTTGGGTATATCTGATGTTTTCTCACTATTGGATTGAAGCTATATACATCTTTGGTAAGAACAGGACGAAAGTGATGCATTCTTCTAAGTACAATATATAAATATTAGGAGGTACCTGATATCAATATGTCCCATTATGGGTCATGTTAATTTTGGTCATTGGGTTTAGGTGACGTTTTCCAGGTTGTTCCATGGTAAAAGGACTAGTTTTCTCTTTGTAATGAGCAGGTTTCATGCAGGGGAAATACTTTGAGACTATGGAAGTATCTTGTTTGTCATCAAACATTTGCCCTCTAATTTCAACACCCATTGATGATTCTTGCCTGAAAAACTTATCACCTGGTGTTTGCCTAATAGTGATGTTCTGTTTCCATTAGTCCTTCTATATGTATTCATTTATTTATTTTTGTTTCCTTTGCTGTTGAAGTCAAATACACAGAAACATCTCTGAGTGATACCCAGAAGCTCGGCACCTATGTCTTCTTCTATGAATTCTACGGTTTCAGCTGTTACATTCAAAATTTTAATCCATTTTGAGTTAACTTTTGTGTATGATATAAGATAGTAACCTAATTTTGTTCTTTTGCATGAGGCTGTCTAGTTTACCCATTGTTTGAAGAAACTTATCTTTCTCCATTGAATGCTTTTGGCTCCTTTTCTATAAGTTAGTTATCCATATATATGTGTGCTTTTAATTCTGTTCCATTGGTCTGTGTGTCTGTTTTTCTGCAGTCCCATATGGTTTTTTGGGTTTTTTTTTTGTATTTTTCTGAAGCTGGAAACAGGGACAGTCAGACAGACTCCCGCATGCGCCCGACCGGGATCCACCCGGCACGCCCACCAGGGGCAACGCTCTGCCAACCAGGGGGCGATGCTCTGCCCCTCCAGGGCGTCGCTCTGTTGTGACCAGAGCCACTCTAGCACCTGGGGCAGAGGCCAAGGAGCCATCCCCAGCGCCCGGGCCATCTTTGCTCCAATGGAGCCCCAGCTGCGGGAGGGGAAGAGAGAGACAGAGAGGAAGGAGAGGGGGAGGGGTGGAGAAGCAGATGGGCACTTCTCCTGTGTGCCCTGGCCGGGAATTGAACCCGGGACCTCTGCACGCCAGGCCGACGCTCTACCACTGAGCAAACCGGCCAGGGCCCCATATCGTTTTGAATATTGTAGCTTTATAGTATAATTTGAAATTGGGGAGTGTTATACCTATAGCACCAAAAAGAATAAAATACCTATGAATAAACTTAATAAATGAGGTGAAAGACCCGTACACTGAAAACTATAAGACATTGTTGAAATAACTTGATGAATATACAAAGAAAAAATGAAAAGATATTTTGTGTTCATGGACTGAAAAATTAGCACTATTAAAATGTTCATATCACCTAAAACAATCTACAGATTCAGTGCACTCCCTATCAAAATCCCAATGGCCTCTTTTACAGAAAAAAAATCTCAAAATTACATGGAACCATAAAGGACTCTGAATAGCCAAGCAATCCTGAGAAAAAAGAACAAAGCCAGAGTATTCTTCTATATTTATTAGCATTCTACAGCAGAATTCTCCATTTATTTATTTTATCATCCAATTATTCATTTCTATTAGTATGTCCTGCTTTATTCTGTAAGTTAGAATTTACTAGTATCATTATTTATATGGTTGTTTAATATGAATAATTGAACAACACTGGCATCTCCTTTAAGTTGGTATATGTATTCTCTATGATATGTTGCAATTATTTTTTTTTAACACTTCCTTACTTTCAAACAGTATGGGACTCTCCAGGCTTATCTTGTATTTGCCCTGTTCCCATTTTGCAGCCAGCCATTTCCCTCACGAGCCCTGGTTAGTTTTCCTAGAGAATGGTACTAACAAACTGGGATCTGGGGGCTAGAGATGCTCATGGCTACCAGGGCATCACTGACTTCAGGCTCTCTCAGTAGACAGGACTAGACGATATATGAGCGTGTATTCCTACACTCATACACACATATCTGTTATTTTTGTATCCATCTATATGCATAACTACAGTGTGTCCGTAAAGTCATGGTGCACTTTTGACCGGTCACAGGAAATCAACAAAAGACGATAGAAATGTGAAATCTGCACCAAATAAAAGAAAAACTCCCAGTTTCATACCTATTCAGTGCAGTTCGATGTGGGCTCATGCACAGATTTTTTAGGGCTCCTAGGTAGCTATCCTGTATAGCCTCTACAGACTCGTCACTGACTGATGGCCTACCAGAATGGGGTTTCTCCACCAAACTGCCGGTTTCCTTCAACTGCTTATCCACCGAGTCATGTTATTCCTATGTGGTGGCACTTCGTTATAAACACACCGATATTCACATTGCACTTTAGTCACAGATTCCAATTTAGCAAGCCACAGAACACACTGAACTTTTCTCTATACCGTCCACATCTCGACTGGCATGGCCGTGGGCTGCTCCACTGTATACACGGTGTTACATCATCATCTGCGCATGCGCACATGCTGCCTCATCATCCTACAGAAACTGGGAGGGTTTTCCTTTTATTTGGTGCAGACTTCACATTTCTATCGTCTTTTGTTGCTTTCCTGCGACCGGTCAAAAGTGCACCATGACTTTATGGACACACTGTATTAAGAAATCATGAGTTCATACCACTACACTCCAATTTACTCCCTTATTTATTAAAACATGTTTTGTTGTTCCCTGGTTGTTATGTGCATGGTTGGACTCTAAAACTAGTCTAGTATCTTTTAAACTACAACAGAGAGGAGGAAACAGAAATTAGTTGGGAGTAAATACACAGGACAAGACAGAGAAATTGGAAAAAAAAATCCCAGGAGTGAATAAGCTACTTAAGAGAGGTATCATGCAGTCACTTAATAAACGTTGTTTAAATTATCATAGGTATGTAGGACGAGCTTTTCACTTCAACAAGTATTTATTGTCGATGTGCTATGTGCCATCCTTTCTGCTAGGGATGAGGAAGGGCAACAATGTGCCCCTTGTCTTTAGGTTTTCATCTCACTTGGGGGAAAACGTGGATAGACCCATGATATTAATTTTACGGCACTAAGCTTACTCTGCAAGCTGGAAGGAAGGAAGGAAGGAAGGAAGGAAGGAAGGAAGGAAGGAAGGAAGGAAGGAAGGAAGGAAGGAAGGAAGGAAGGAAGGGAGGGAGGGAGGGAGGGAGGGAGGGAGGGAGGGAGGGAGGGAGGAAGGAAGGGAGGGAGGAAAGCAATAAAGTAAACTACGAGGTAGCGGGGTTTTTGGAGTATTTGAGGCAAACTATTGATAAGCAAAGGAAGGAAAATGAAGAACAGCACAGGAAGGGAGTTCCAAGTTCAAGGCGTTAGAGGGGTAGACAGGGACCCAAAAGGAAGAGATCTTGAAAAACGTGTATAGACCTGGGCAGTACCTACAGCAACAGGTGATTGCTGAAGAGCATTAAGTAAGGAAGAACTTGTTCATATTTATATACTTACAGTTTACAATATTAATAGAGACATACGTATGGTAAAAAAAATCATACACTAGTTCTAGCTGGTTGGCTCAGTGGTAGAGTGTCAGCCTGGTGTGTGGCTGTCCTGGGTTTGATTCCTGGTCAGGGCACACAGGAGAAGCACCCATCTGCTTCTCTACCCTTCCCCCTCTCTTTTTCTCTCTCTCTCTCTCTCTCTCTCTTCTCCTCCTGCAGCCAAGGCTCCACTGGAGCAAGCTGGCCCGGGTGCTGAGGACGGCTCCATGGCCTCAGGTGCTAGAATGGCTCTGGTTGCAACAGAGAAATGGCCCAGATGCACAGAGCATCGCCCTCTAGTGGCATGCTGGTTGGCTCTCAGTCAGGCGCATGTGGGAGTCTGTCTCTCTGCCTCCCCACTTCTCACTTCAGAAAAATACAAAATGACAACAACAACAAAAAACCATACAGTACAGAAAGAGAACTTACTGAAAAGTAAGTTTTCTTCTCACATCAGATCCCTAGTTCAACTCAGAGTTTAACCTCCATCAGTAGTTTCTTCCAGAAATGCTTTGGGCATATACCTGCATCTATCTTAGACTAATGATAGTCTAACTGTACAGACTATCATTTTTTAAAAGACACAAATGTGAATATATTATGCACATTTTTCGGTATCTTTCTTTTTAATTTTATAATATACATTGGGATCTTTCTATTAACTCATTCTTTAATTTTCTATTAACTCATTCTTTAATTGCAGTCTAATATTCTACCGAATGGCAGAAGAAGATTAACTCATTATTTCTCTCTCTCTCTCTCTTTTTTTTTCTTTTCTGTATTTCTCCGAAGTTAGAAGTGGGGAGGCAGTCAGACAGACTCCCGCATGCGCTCGACTGGGATCCACCTGGCACGCCCACCAGGGGGCAATGCTCAGCCCCTCTGGGGCGTCGCTCTGCTGCAATTGGAGTGATTCTAGCACATGAGGCAGAGGCCATGGAGCTGTCCTCAGTGCCCGGGCCAACTTTGCTCCAATGAAGCCTTGGCTGCAGGAAGGGAAGAGAGAGACAGAGAGGAAGGAGAGGGGGAAGGGTAGAGAAGCAGATGGGCGTTTCTCCTGTGTGCCCTGACTGGGAATCGAACCCGGGACTTCCACACGCCGGGCCGACGCTCTACCGCTGAGCCAACCTGCCAGGGCCTCATCATTTCTCTTTTGATGAACACTTGATCATTCCTAGTATTTTCTTGAGGCAGAGACCCACATTTGTTCACCAAAATCCATTTTCATTTTCTTCCTTGGTATATGGTTAGATTAAATGCAGAAATGAAACTGCATGCTTGCTAACAGGATATACTGAAATGAATGTGTCTTCTTGTGAAAGTTGGCCTAAGGCTGTATGCATGCTGGCTCCACCCCCCCCCTTCACACCCGCTGCCATGGATGTAGCGTTGATCCCCTTGAACCCTGGCAATTATGACAATGCCCTTGGGGAAGGTCAAGTGGTATCTTAGAAGGAAATGGGTCCTTGAGTAACCCCAAGTGGTACAGCTGCCCTGCTAACCTAAGCAGTTGACCTTGAACCTTCTGTGAGAGAGAACCACATGTCCACAGTTTTTGAGCCACTGAATATTTGTTGGGTTTCTATTTTATAGAAGAAATCTTCTTCCTTACTAATATACTGCTCACAAATATTAGGGGATATTTCACAGCTTCATATTCATTTGGAAATATCCCCTAATTTTACAAACAATACTAGAAGAAACATTTTGTACATACATCTTTGCATACATGTGCAAAGGCACCGAAGGGAAATAGTGCTGGATGTGAATTTTCTTGGCCAAATAAGTATTTTTAAACTCACATTCCCATTGGTTCGTATGAGAGAATGTCTTTTTCTCTACATCTTAGGCCAGGGGTCCCCAAACTTTTTACACAGGGGGCCAGTTCACTGTCCCTCAGACCATTGGAGGGCCGGACTAAAAAAAAACTATGAACAAATTACTATGCACACTGCACATATCTTATTTTAAAGTAAAAAAACAAAAAGAGAACAAATACAATATTTAAAATAAAGAAAAAGTAAATTTAAATCAACAAACTGACCAGTATTTCAATGGGAACTACGCTCCTCTCACTGACCACCAATGAAAGAGGTGCCCTTTCCGGAAGTGTGGCTGGGGCCTGATAAATGGCCTCAGGGGGCCGCATGTGGCCCGCGGGCCGTAGTTTGGGGACCCCTGCCTTAGGCAATACTTGTTATACAGGTAGGGCAAAAGTGGGTTTGCAGTTGTATATGAAACACAGTTTATATTTGTATTATTATTTATTAATTATTGTATTATTTTCCATACAAACACTGTAAATCTACTTTTGCCCCATCCTGCAATTAATTTTAGGTAATAGTTAATAAAGTGGTTTATACATTTTCAAAACTTTTGATATCTAAGTTATCGGTAGGGTCAAGTATATTTTTATATATTTATAAGCCAATTTAGGAGGCTGACATGGCAGGAACTAAATACTCAAAACTTAATCAGTTTTTCTGGGAAGTTATAGATCTTTCTATTGATATGTAAATGCTTATAGATTTAGAAAAACTCTGCCATTTGCGTGGCAAATATTCTCAGTTTGTCATTCATCTTTGACTTTATTCACCGACTGTTTATAACGGATGGGTTTAAATTTTTATGGAGTCAAATTTATTAGTGATGTTGCTGCTGCTAATAATGGCCGACATGTATTCAATATTTACTATTTGCTATTCTGTGTGATCCCTGAGGCTGTTGTATCATTTGACTAATGTCATATACTTACTCTTACCTCCCATTGTTGGGAACCAAAATATAAACAGGGTATTTTTACAATCTGGATATCTTGGGGACAGAGGTGCTGGCCTAACCCCCTACCTCACCTGCCTAGTTAACAAAGAGCTACACCTGATTCTCGCTTGTCCCACCCATGTTCTCCGGAAGAGGCTGGAAGCTAGTTTCTTATTGGTGTAAAGTTAGATCTGAATGGTATGGTGGGGGTTGTCTTTGAGTTGTCTTGGAAACAATTGAATTGCTAATGGACCACGTTTTTTTCCCCCCTAAATAAAGACCGATGCACTTCTGGAGGCGGCCATTGCATCAGCTCAGGAACAGTAGAGACTGTTCGCTGTGCTGTCCTCCCGAACCCATCTGTATGTATATATCTTTAAGTCTCTGTCTATCATTTATTCAGTTTCATACATTTTCCTGTGCGAGACCCCGTAATAGACTCGTGGTGGCTGGACCGTGTCATCCCATCTAGTTTAAGATATAATACAAGAACTCTAACAACATCCATGTGAACACTAAAGCGATCATAGGAAGCTTTCCTCACTATATTTATTTATTTATTTATTTATTTATTTATTTTTGTATTTTTCTGAAGCTGGAAACGGGGAGAGACAGTCAGACAGACTCCCGCATGCGCCCGACCGGGATCCACCCGGCACGCCCACCAGGGGCGACGCTCTGCCCACCAGGGGGCGATGCTCTGCCCCTCTGGGGCGTCGCTGTGCCGCGACCAGAGCCACTCTAGCGCCTGGGGCAGAGGCCAAGGAGCCATCCCCAGCGCCCGGGCCATCTTTGCTCCAATGGAGCCTTGGCTGCAGGAGGGGAAGAGAGAGACAGAGAGGAAGGAGGAGGTGGGGGTGGAGAAGCAAATGGGCGCTTCTCCTATGTGCCCTGGCCGGGAATCGAACCCGGGTCCCCCGCATGCCAGGCCGACGCTCTACCGCTGAGCTAACTGGCCAGGGCCCTCACTATATTTAGGCACAAACTCCAGCTCTTGGAAACTGCTTCTCATTTAGAAATGAAGGAACGTAAGACACACACCAATAATACAGGGCCTGTGAAACCTTCTAAAACCTAAAGTGAATAATGATTAGAACACTCTGGCGGTAAATAAAGAACATAATTATAAAAATACCAACTATTCAAAAGTAAATTTTATATACTCTCTACTTTTTACTCTCAATCAATTTGAAGAAATAGAATTTTATTATATATATAATTTTATATATATATAAATATATATATTATAATATATATATATCAAGTCAGATATGAAAGGTGAGATGATCAGAGGAGGCTAGACAGGGAGGGATCTGGAAAGGAAGACTTTGAAGGAACAGTAAGAGCCCAGAAAATTTTAAAACAATAAGGAAAGGTAAAAGCAAGAAAAACCAGTTCTGTAGAAAAGTTATTTAGTGATTCGGAGGGTATGTTTAGGAAGCTCTCACAGAATAACAAGTAAAAATACAGTAAGTTGAAAAAAATTTTTTTTCAATGGCTGGAGCAGAGATAGACTCCCACATGTGCCCTGACCGGGATCCACCTGGCAACCCCCATCTGAGGCCAGTGCTCGAATCAACTGAGCTATCCTCAGTGCCTGGGCCAACACTCAGACCAATCAAGCCGCTGGCTGCAAGAGGGGAAGAGAGAGAGAAGTTGGGGGGGAGGGAGGAGGAGAGAAGCAGATGGTCACTTCTCATGTGAACCCTGACAGGGAAAGAACCTGGGACGTCCATACACCAGCCTGATGCTCTATCCACTGAACCACCAGCCAGGGCCAGCAGTTGGAAAATACTAGAGAAGATAATATTAGAGATGTTATAAAGACAGACTTGGGTCCTGCAGAAGGCATCTAAGTGCCTAGAGCCGAAGTATTCAAGGATAAGAGAGTGCCTGGACTAAATGAGGGGAGAAGACCCAGTCTGTCAGGGAGGGAATCACCATGTGTCGGGTCAGCCAAATGACAAGAAACTCCTCTTTTCCTGCCAGCCTGTTCAAGTATTCTGTCAGCAGCTTCAGGTGTCAAAAGTGAAGAAGGACATCGAAACACAGGTAGGAACCCAGGGTCATCCACAGAGAAAGAAACCTTAGACTTACTTCAGATTACTCTTCTGTCATATGAAACAATGTGAGACCAAGTTATGACCCAAGTATTCTTAATCCAGACAAATGACCATTCAGGAGCAGAGAAAACAAAAGATTGGAAAGTATGGAGAACATGAAACATAAAAGGACTTGTGCTTGAAGTAATTTAAACATGGTTGCGTTAAAAATGACTGCTATAAACAGTTGACAAAGAAAATTCACCTGTTATAAATACTTAATGAAACAGATGGCACACAATTTGGACGTGTTTTCACAGTAATAAAAATACCGTGACTGGTACTAACAAAGCACAAGAAGAGGAGGCAGAGGTGGTGGCAGGTGTGGGTGGGGGCGATGCGCTTTGGCTGGGGGGCGTGGAGGAGGAAGTCGGGTGGTGCTAGTTTCTTCGTTTTATATGGAGGACAAGTAACAAGGACAATAACGCGAATGATAGTTATAACTATCATTGGCAACCCCCATCTGAGGCCAGTGCTCGAATCAACTGAGCTATCCTCAGTGCCTGGGCCAACACTCAGACCAATCAAGCCGCTGGCTGCAAGAGGGGAAGAGAGAGAGAAGTTGGGGGGGAGGGAGGAGGAGAGAAGCAGATGGTCACTTCTCATGTGAACCTCGACATCCGAGTCCTTTGCTCTGTGTTGCATACGGTGTAGAACTTTAAATACACTGCTCACAAAAATTTGGGGATCAGGGAATGTGAGGATACACCAGTACTTTCAGCCTTTTGTTGAGTGCGTTTTCACCGATGAAATAAAACTTTGCAACTTCTTTGCACAACCAAACAACTCTCTTTGACTTGTCGTTTGCTTTTCTGATCTCCTTGTTTAATAAAAAAAAATCAAATGCTTCTTTTTTTAATCACTTCATATTCATTTTGAAATATCCCCTAATTATTGTGAGCAGTATATATCATCTCTTTTTCATCCTCCAATCCACCTTATCTGATAAGTCCTATTATTATTACCCTCCTCTTAGGATAATAAAATGATAGGTCCTATTATTATTATTATTACCCTCATTTTAGGATACAGGAGGAGACAGATGTGCTATTCCATTCTTGATATTAATAATTAGAAGCACATGGTTGCAATAAGTGTTAGTAAAATTTTGAAAGTAGCCATTAGTATATTTAAATTTTTAGATTGTCTTCAACTTATTGGGAAAGAGGTTCAGATATCCAGGAATAGTTTAACAAAAATAAAAGAAGATAAAGAGTAAGAAGCATGGAAACCTCCAGAAACAGAAAAGAAAATGACAGAGAGAAAATCAAACATGTGACAGCAAATGCTAATGATTATGGACCTCATTAAATAAATTTAAGATGTAGTTTAGAACAGTGGTGGTACCCAACCTTTTTTGGGCCACGGACCGGTTTAATGTCAGAAAATATTTTCACGGACCGGCCTTTAAGGTGGGATGGATACATGTATCACGTGACCGAGACGAGCGTCAAGAGTGAGTCTTAGATGGATGTAACAGAGGGAATCTGGTCATTTTTTACAAATAAAACATCATTCAGACTTAAATATAAATAAAATTGAAATAATGTAAGTTATTTATTCTTTCTCTGTGGACCGGTACCAAATGGCCCACGGACCGGTACCGGTCCGCGGCCTGGGGGTTGGGGACCACTGGTTTAGAAGATTCCCCATTCAAATCAAAACAACTCCTAGAGATTAAATAAGAGAATGAGCAAGGAGTGACAAATGCTGGCAAAGGAGGGCGCTTTGCAGTATTCCTATTATACAGAGTCGAGTTTAAGTGAGAAGAAGTTAGTGGGCAGGGTGGGAAGTTAGTCAACGGTGGATGCTGCAATCATCATGAAGTTTAAACAGTGGTAAGCTGTGAGGCACCATATAACAAGACATTAAGAATATAGAGGATAAAACTTTTAAACTGGAAAAATGAC
Source organism: Saccopteryx leptura (assembly GCF_036850995.1). Lineage (NCBI taxonomy): Eukaryota > Metazoa > Chordata > Mammalia > Chiroptera > Emballonuridae > Saccopteryx > Saccopteryx leptura. The sequence goes on from NC_089512.1 coordinate 16,024,299, forward strand.
ACAGAAAGCAATGAATCAGTAATGAGATACTTAAACTGATTTCCTTTTGTCCACATTAAATCTCACATTTTAAAAGAAAGGATAAAATATCTGAACTGTTGAATTTATAATGTATTTTTAATCACAAGTATCAAGCTCTTTATACTTCAGTCAATGCGTATTCTTTTCATTGCCTAATGAGACACCCACCAAAAGTGACCTTATAAGCAACCACAAAGGAATCCTTCATGGGTCCCACAAAATAGACGACTCAACAGGCTACATACAATGAGCACAGAGCTATAAAACAGGAATTCAGTAACCAAAAGGCAAGTGAGATAAAAACACCTGACCAACTGGAAATTAACCCCCACCTTGTCATAAACTTACATGTACACACACACACCCGCTCCTGTTTCAGAGTGCTCAGAAAATAATGATGGAAATAATAACCATAAAAATTTAAGAGATGTGCCTGACCAGGCAGTGGCGCAGTGGATAAAGCGTCAGACTGGGATGCCGAGGACCCAGGTTTGAGACCCCGAGGTGGCCAGCTTGAGTGCGGGCTCATCTGGTTTGAGCAAAAGCTCACTGGCTTGGACCCAAGGTCACTGGCTCGAGCAAGGGGTTACTCGATCTGCTGAAGGCCCATGGTCATGGCACATATGAGAAAGCAATCAATGAACAACTAAGGTGTTGCAATCCGCAATGAAAAACTAATGATTGATGCTTCTCATCTCTTCGTTCCTGTCTGTCTGTCCCTGTCTATCCCTCTCTCTGACTCTCTCTCTGTCTCTGTAAAAAAAAAAATTAAGAGATGTAATCATAGCTGTATTCAGGAGTGGGTGCAAAGCCATAAGAGCTTTCATTGTTACAAATGACAGAACGCAAGTTGGTGAACCACTTGTGTGCTGATGGAACACTGTTTAGTTGGTGAACTAAAAATAAGTGTAAAAAGAACAATAAAGCAAGTACAAGAAAATCAGGAGATCACACTTAATAAAAGCATAAATGAAAGAATATTATATATTAGTTAAACCTAAGAACTAGTTTATTAAAAAATTAAAATAGGCCCTGGCTGGTTGGCTCAGCGGTAGAGCGTCGGCCTGGCGTGCGGGGGACCCGGGTTCGATTCCCGGCCAGGGCACATAGGAGAAGCACCCATTTGCTTCTCCACCCCCCCCCCCCCCTCCTTCCTCTCTGTCTCTCTCTTCCCCTCCCGCAGCCAAGGCTCCACTGGAGCAAAGATGGCCCGGGCGCTGGGGATGGCTCTTTGGCCTCTGCCCCAAGCGCTAGAGTGGCTCTGGTCGAGACAGAGCGACGCCCCGGAGGGGCAGAGCATCGCCCCCTGGTGGGCAGAGCGTCGCCCCTGGTGGGCATGCCGGGTGGATCCGGGTCGGGCGCATGCGGGAGTCTGTCTGACTGTCTCTCCCCGTTTCCAGCTTCAGAAAAATACAAAAAGAAAAAAAGAAAAAAAAATTAAAATAAAAAGACTTAGCCTAATCCAGAAGAATGAAAAATATCTCCACTAAATACACAAAATTTTGAATGAGAAGGAAGTATAATCACAAACACAGGTGATTTGAGATCTCTTACTGATAAACTTGAAAATTTGTTTTAAATGAATAACTTTCTAAAAAACCCATAAATTGCTAAAATTAATTTAAAAATAGAATAGCTGTTTAGCTTAATTACTATAAAAAATGAGAAGTTATTTTAAAATAATCATCTGGAAAAGGTGCTGGATCTAATGTTTAATGAGCAAGTTTCCCTTAAAAATGTAAGGAACAGATAAATTCTGTGCTTTATAGGATGTCTCATAGCATAGATAAAAATGGGGGATGTTCTAAATTCATGCTTTTGTTCATTCTAAAATAAACACCAGTGCTAAAAGCTCACTGAAGAGAATGTGCCCCATAATATAAAAGCATCCCCATTCCACAAACCAATTTCATTTTTGAACATGGAGCAAGACATTCTAAATACAATCCTAGGAAATCAAATAAATCTCTCTATATTGAAATAATTATATTCTGTTGCCAAAAGGTTTTATTCTAGGAACAAAGACCATTATGTACATTTTTCTTTCTCCCTGGCAAGACTCTTGTTAGCTGTGTATCCAACTTCCAGTCTTTAGTTCTCTTGCTTTTACAAAACCTCCCATTTGTTTGGAATATCACGATGTCCAGCCTGCCTCACTACTGTAAATGATCATGTGACATAGTTCTGGACAATGAAATGTATAGGCAATATAGCTGTCTACAGGGGGTTGATTTCCTGATCAAAGAGAGAAGGGTTAGCTGGTCCTGCCTTTCTCCTTTTCCTTCTTTTCTTGAACAAAGACATGATGTCCAAAGCTGCAGCAGCCCTCTTGACAGCTCAAGACAATAAACATGAGGACAGAAGCCAACAGGCTAAGGTGGTCAGTGAGAGAAAAGAAAGATTCTTGCAGCTTTGCTGAGCAGCTGAGCCAAGGCCAGCAACTTTCTACCTCCTGACCTCCTGCTGTATGAGAACAACAAATCCAGACTTGTTTAAATTCTTGTAAGTTGGATTTCTGGTTACTGTTGGCCAACATTGTCTTTAACTCATACAGCTGATATCTTTAACTAGTACAGCACATATATGCTATACTCCAATGGATATTTCCCAATTTTTTGACAAAGCTAAAATATTACTTTCAGGAAAGTAAATCACTGCAACATTTGAAATATGAAGAGACAGACTCAGAGAGGTTAAGAATTTGCCCATAATCATGCTGATAGTACATGGCGAAGTCAAGATTCGAATCCAGGTCTCTCGAGATTCTAAAATGTATGCTTTTCATCGACCTGGAAATGCTGAGGTTGCCAGTTCGAAACCCTGGGCTTGCCTGGTCAAGGCACATATGGGAGTTGAAGCTTCCAGCTCCTCTCCCTTCTCTCTCTCTGTCTCTCTCTCTCTCCTTCTCTCTCTCCTCTCTAAAAATAAATAAATAAAATAAAATGTATGCTTTTGCCCCGTCCATGTTACTCATCACAGGGCATGTGTACTGCCTGCTGTCACATCCCTTGGTATCACAGAGATTCGGGAACCTCTCACCACTGCCCCTCGGAAACCATACTCTGGAGGGACTCTCTCCTGGGCTTAGCTTCCATGGTCTCACTTCCTATGAAGGGGGTGCAATTGTGTTGCCAAAATATTGTCTGCGCTACTTGGATACCTCTCTAACAGCCACTTTATAACATCCCCTACCAGCTTTGATCCTGGTCATTCCCCCAACCAGAGATGGGACTATGTTCTGTGTGTCTGAGGAATGCTAAGGAGCGCGGCTGTTCAATGCCAGGAACAGACTGAGAGAGGAGGAAGTAGGGAATAAAGATAAGGTTACAGGCCCTGGCCGGTTGGCTCAGCGGTAGAGCGTCGGCCTGGCGTGCGGGGGACCTGGGTTTGATTCCCGGCCAGGGCACATAGGAGAAGCACCCATTTGCTTCTCCACCCCCCCTCCTTCCTCTCTGTCTCTCTCTTCCCCTCCCGCAGCCAAGGCTCCATTGGAGCAAAGATGGCCCAGGCGCTGGGGATGGCTCCTTGGCCTCTGCCCCAGGCGCTAGAGTGGCTCTGGTTGTGGCAGAGCGACACCCCGGAGGGGCAGAGCATCGCCCCCTGGTGGGCAGAGCATCTCCCCTGGTGGGCGTGCCGGGTGGATCCCGGTCGGGCGCATGCGGGAGTCTGTCTGACTGTCTCTCCCCGTTTCCAGCTTCAGAAAAAAAAAAAAAAAAAAAAAAGATAAGGTTACACATGCAGAGGCTGGGTCCTGTAGGACCTCAGAGCCTTGGTAAGGACTTTGGAGTCAGGCTTAGTGTGATGTAAAGTCATTGCCTGATTTTGAGTGAGCTGTTATATCAATAAAGGATTGCGCCGTCTTCTGTGTGGAGAAAGGACCAGCATTCTACAGACAAATGATGGCTTGAGCCAGGGCCATGGGAAAGCAAATGGTAAGAACTGGTGTTTTTTGGGCATATTTTAAAGTCGAGTCAACAAGATTTCTTAGTGGATATAGGATGTGAGAAGACAGTAACCAAGGATGAGTCCAAGGCTTTGTTGGTTTGAGCAGTGGCCATTGGAGAAGCGGCCATTTACTGAGATGACGGACCATGGAAAGAAGTATTTTTGATGGAAGAAGGGATGGATATTGGACAATTGGTTAATTTTGTGATGATTTTAGATATCCATGTGAAGATGTGGTATAAAGAGATTTCAAAGCCTCTAAATTTACAGCCCTAGACACCCCACCAAACTTTTTTATAAGCCACAGGCCAGATGGCAAGGCACCAGAGTAAACTATATGAATTATGAGATATGTTTGAAGCTGAAGACATAGATGAATCAGGAATTACAAATACCCTGAGATTCTCTCTTTTCAATCTCACTTTGCTGCTGAATCCATCAATGTGTTACCAAAAAGATGAATATGTTTATTTATTTGGTTAATCTGTATTTCCCCATGTATAAAATGTACCTTAATTTTGGGGTCTGAAATTTGAAAAAAAAAGTATCACATAAAGTTATTGAACTCAGGTTTTATTCATCATAAAATTCATACATCTCCTCCTTACTGTCAAAACTCCCATCCATTAGTTTGTCCTCATCTGTGTCTGATGACGCATCACTGTCTTCATATATTGCCTCATCCTCAGTTCCATCTATGGCATTTGAAATGCCACAACCACTCTATAAGGCACACCCACTTCTTAGACCCCCCAATTTTTTTTAAAAGGGTACGTCTTATACATGGGGAAATATGGTATCTCAGTCTGAGATACATACCAGTTCTATTTTAAGGCAGACGATAGAGAGAACTACTCCCCTTAAACATTTTCTTCAAAACAAACAAAAAATACACAATACCTATAAACATGGTTGTTCTGAAGCATGGTAATGTAATCAGTGAAGAAGGGCTCTGGGGAGCTCATTGCCCCAAATGGTCAAGCTGCCTGGGTTTGAATCCTGGTTTTGATTCCTAATAGCTCTATCAACCTCTTCTTGAATGGAAAACACAGGCTGGTGTGATAATTCGCAGACAGTCTCCATAAAGCTCTTAGCACACAGTCTGGGACATAGTTTCAACCGAAATAAATACCAGCTGTTATTTCTTAAATTCACAGAAGCATGCAATACAGACACGCATAAGCCACTGGCCCTGGGTCTTTGCACCCATGCACTGATAAACACACAGTCGTAAATCTACGTCTATGGTACCTGCATGCATACCCTATAGAAAATGCCTTAAATTTTCTCATTCCCTCCCTGCCTGTCTTGCCTGCCTTTGACTTGATAACATTCCCCTTTTAATGCTTTTCAAGAATGGAAAGATTATTTTCTTTTTCTTTCAAGAGCTGGCTGTACTACGGATGCCTGCCACGGCTCACGGCTGGCTGTCCTCCTGAATGAATGACAAATACTCTCTGTAAATCACTTCCTCTAAAAATAGACCACCCCGATGATCTTCAGTTTCAATTCTCGTTTCCATACACCTTGAAAAGAAGAGAAAGATTCCATTCTGTTTAGAGGCTTACTGCTAATCTGTCCCAAGCAATGTGACTTGGTGAAAATGAGCAAAACTTCTTCCCTGTTTTGCAAAATGCCCTAGTTTTGTCTCATCTGTTTATATTAGATTTATATAAAGCAGAGATGTAAGACTGACAGATTTTTCCTGCTTCTGTCAGTTGAGTATTCATCCTGTTTGGCTTTAGGGAGCCTTTTACCTGGAATATTTTATGTTGATAATTTAATGCATGACTTGCCTCCTCTATTTCTTCCTCCATATGCAGGTGAATGAATTGAGTGGGTACAAGGTACCTTTCAAGGCTTAGGCACCGTGCAGAAGCAGGTGACTTCCTCTCAGCACATAAGCCAACTAAACTGTTGATGGACACTGGTCCCTAAGAGTTCATGTGGCTTTCTGGGTCAAGAGCCACGCAGTTCACATCATCTCTATGGCTGCAATGCACATTTATGGCAATAAATAAATAAAAATAAAAATACAATAACACTTAGAATTAGAAAAATTAACACTGATGGCCCAAAGCTAATAGAGCCTGAACATGAATTCTATTGATATTTATATCCTTTACAACATTTATATCCATAAACCAACAAAATTCTTATTTAGACCACCCTGCTCTTCTGATTTGGATTAGAAAGAGGTAGTCAATCAAGATCTTCATACCAAGTCATTAGCAACTCCTCTAAAGTCTGTCTGGGCACCCTTACTCTGGGCTTCCTCCCTGGGGAGCGCTGGATCTGGAAGACTGCAGGAGATCTGTCAAATCTGTATCCATATCCTAGATGCCATTCAGGAAGTCAGGGGTAAATGGATTTAGAAAATTTCATTCTGATGGCTTTGATCATTCCGCACACAGAGGTAGCTCCTCTCTACATTACTGCTATTATTATCTTTATTGTAATCATCATCATCATTATTAATATTTCCACCCATAGTATGTAAAGGAAGGGAACTATAACATTTTGCACTGATATACACACAACCAGTTAGTTACCTATAATTGCAAGTACTAGAAAACCCAGACTCAACCTGGTTTAAACAGTAAGGATATGGTCTCATATCACAAGAAGTGTAATGCGGGGAGACACTGGAGGTGGATAATTCAGCAGCAAAATGACTTCACAAAGGACTCAAGTTATTTCTATCAATTTACTTTACCTTCCTCATCCCAGCCTTAGAGCTGACTTCCCCATGCTCTAAAATGACTTCCTGTTTGCGAATATTCCGTAGCAGAAGGAGGGATGGCACCTTCTCTTATATCTGTTCTTACCAGCCTGGAAAACCTTCCCCAGACTTCCCATCGGACCTCCCTTCTCTCATTGGCCAAAATTGTAACGCAAGTTCTTCCTCAACAAATCACTGTTAAGGAAAATGAAGCCATCAGGATTCGCCTATACACCAATCAGGATTTACCTCTTTGGTGCATTAAGCTGAGAAAAAAGTTTCCTGAAGAACAAGGCTATCCAGAGAAGGGTGGAAACCTCAGAGCAGTATTATCATTTTATAAAAAAGATGAAAGCAGTTCATGGCTCTGGGGTGGACAATCAACAGTGTCTTCAAAACATTACAGAGACCCTGGTTGGAGAATGACGGGAATGGTGGTAGGCAAAGGGGGAGGAGTTGGAGGAGGAAGAAGGGGAGACAAAGTGAAAGAAGAAGTCAGGAAGGGCTTAGGGAGCAAGAGTACCTAAGTCCCTCCCCTGCAGTATAGGCGGGACCTGTGAGTGTGATGGGATAGTTGCTCCCTGGGTTAGGTTATATTAGATGAGAAAGGTGGGCCCTGGCCGGTTGGCTTAGCGGTAGAGTGTCGGCCTGGCATGCAGGGGACCCAGGTTCGATTCCCGGCCAGGGCACATAGGAGAAGGGCCCATTTGCCTCTCCACCCTCACCCCTCCTTCCTCTCCGTCTCTCTCTTCCCCTCCCGCAGCCAAGGCTCCATTGGAGCAAAGATGGCCGGGGCGCTGGGGATGGCTCCTTGGCCTCTGCCCCAGGCGCTAGAGTGGCTCTGGTCGCGGCAGAGCGACGCCCCGGAGGGGCAGAGCATCGCCTCCTGGTGGGCGTGCTGGGTGGATCCCAGTCGGGCGCATGCGGGAGTCTGTCTGACTGTCTCTCCCCGTTTCCAGCTTCAGAAAAAGAAAATTAAAAAAAATAAATAAAAAATAAAAAAAAAGATGAGAAAGGGGGTGGACAGTCACTCTGGTGATCATTATGCCATATAAACCTCCATCTTGGCAGACTGGAGTGTGAGCGTGCTGTTGGCCTTTAAGAAGTAAGCTTCCAGGTTATGAGAGGAGGGAGGCCATGCGGTAAGGACGTCAGGTGGCCTCCAGTTACTGAGAGCATCCCTGGCCTGCAGTTAGCAGGAAAGTGGAGACCTCAGCCATACTGCTGCAAAGAACGGAGTCCTTCCCACAACCAGTGGGCTTGGAAGAGGACCCCAAGCTTCAGATGAGATCGCAGTGCTGCCTGACACCTCAATTTCCTTCTGGTAACATTCTAAGCAAGGGGGCTCTCTGACCTGCACCTAGACTCCTGACCCACAGAAATGGTGAGATAATAAATATGTGATAAAAAAAAATTTAAGGTGGTAAATTTGTGGCATTTTTTAATGCAGCAATAGAAACGAATACACCCACTGTGGACAATTGGATGAGTGAGAAATCAACTTATTCTTTGTGTCAGGTCATTCAGCTTTGACAGTTCATAGCAGCTAGCGTTACCTTTACTAAATAGAACGGCATTAATAAAGTTGCTCACATAAAGACAGTGAGTGCCCATCAGATGTGCAGGGACTGTCTTCCTCTGGAAATCTTGTCCTAGAGATGGTCTTCTGGGGTTGGCCCATGGCACGGCTGTACGTGCTAATGAAATGGAATTCTGAACAGCAATGACATATTAGTTGTCACCTCCAAATTACAGCCCTTTTCATTTATGGGGTCTGGCTTGCTCCAATTAATTAGAAACTGGGCCAGATACATAAAGCATGATACCGCTGAGAACCATCAGGACTGTCTGTCATATTAACTCAGTAGAAAATGCCTTGTATTTCTGGCAGTATCTAGGGGTTTTTGTTATTGTTTCTTTTTTTTTATTAAACAAACAAACAAACTCACTAACATCCGGTCTACTCAAATAGGGGAGTCCGATTTCAGTCTTTTTCAGCCTTAATACGTCACCTAACTTTTTGAATAGACCCCCCTGGCTCTCAGGTGAACGAACATTGAGTCGATAGCAGGTTCTGTGAGAGTGACCCATATATGTATGCCTTCTCATTTAATGTTTACTACACCCTGAAAAGAAAGTCTGAATGCGAAAGGGGCTATGTACAAGGTCAGTGACCCAAAGTGACCTCAGAGGGTGATCTGATCATACTATCCCAACTGGGCAGGTCATGGTGGGAAGTCAGGCCCCAGGTCTAGGAAAGATCTATCTTTACCTTAAGCAAGCCCCATCCATTCTGGGGGATCTAGATAAACACACCGTTGAAATCCCAGAAGTCATCCTTTTTTCCCAGACCCCCTGGAGCTGTAACCACCATCAAGAGAGCACACAATCTTGACAACTACCCTGTAACCCCATCACAGAGGTCTCCCCGCCTTGCTTTCTCCCACCTTCATGTAATCTTCCTGGCCCCCCCCCCCCAAAGTCCAAATGTATAAAAAGAAATGGCAAAACTCTCATTCTCATAGTTGTCTGTTCACATTTACTCATGAAGAATTAGCTTGGTTGGCCCTGGCCAGGTGGCTCAGAGCATAAAGCATTGTCCAGGCTTTATGCGAGGTTGCAGGTTCGATGCCAGTCAGGGCACCTATGAGAAGCGATCAATGAGTGCACAACTAAATGGAACAACACGTTGATGCTTCTCTTTCTCATTCTCCATTCTCCTCCCCCTGTCTCTCTTCTTTATCTCTCTATCTCTCCAATCAATGGACAAAGTAAAAGAAAAAAGAATTAGCTTGATCCTATAAGGGCTGGGGTGAATTTCCGCTGTGGGTAAGGCTCGGAGTCCAGCACTCCCTGAATCCATCTGAGTTAAGAAGGCTGACAAGCAAGCAGTGTTTGCTTTAGGACATAATTCTGGGGGGATCAAGCAGGCAGGATAGAGACCCCATAGATGTCAGTGTACAGAGGGTTTTACTTTGAAGTTTGAATGCTTTCATGTATTTTAATCCTGGATAGAGCTGCCTTCTGTTTATTACTTTCCTTCCGTTATGATTTTTGGAGCCTGGAATTACCTTGAGTTCTCTGCTCCTCTGTCTGGCCCCTGAATCCATTCTGGGTGATGTCTTAGGCTACTTACTGTTTTAGGTAGTAGACAGAAATCCTAAGCCTGTGCTCCTAGCTCTTTGTGTGCTTGGGGAAGGAGGACGAGTGACAGGACTTCCGTACTGGGGGAAGCTCTGCATCTCTCATCTGGGTGACTGCCCAGACCACCCTGCGTTACATCTGCCGACTCCTAGCCTGGGCGGTCTCCGGAGCTCTGCTGGGAACATCTGCTCTCCTGTCCCCGACTGGTGACTCCACAACCTGCGCTGGACAACAGTTTTTCTCTCATCTGGCTTCTCCATTACTTCAATGCTCTCTGCTTCAAATCTCCCACAATTTCCTCACACATTCTGCTGCTGGTATCTTTCTGTGTTTTCCCACTCTGTTATTGATGTCACCTTTTATCATATATTTTCTGTTATATCAATGGGATTTTGTGAGGAAAGGCAGTTACATACCTATACCTGGCCTGGATTCTGAATGACGAGTCTTTAATGATCTTTAAAGTAGGGTTAGGCCCTGGCTGGTTAGCTCAGTGGTAGAGCATCAGCCTAGTGTGTGGATGTCCAGTGTTTGATTCCTGGTCAGAACATACAGAAGAAGCAACCATCTGCTTCTCCACTCCTCTACCGTCTCTCTCTCCATCTCTCTCTCTCTCTCTCTCTCTCTCTCTCTCTCTCTTCCCCTTCCGCAGCCATGGCTTGGTTGGAACAAGTTGGTCCTGGGTGCTGAGAATGGCTCCATGGTCTTGCTTCAGGCACTAAAGTAGCTTGGTTGCTGAGCAAGAGAGCAATGGCCCCAGACAGGCAGGGGCTTGCTGGGTGGATCCCAGTGAAGTTGCATACGGGAGTCGCTCTGCTTCCTAACCTCTCACTTAAGAAAAATAAATGAAAGAAAGAAAGAAAGAAAGAAAGAAAGAAAGAAAGGAAAGGAAAGGAAAGGAAAGGAAAGGAAAGGAAAGGAAAGGAAAGGAAAGGAAAGGAAAGGAAAGGAAAGGAAAGGAAAGGAAAGGAAAGGAAAGGAAAGGAAAGGAAAGGAAAGGAAAGGAAAGGAAAGGAGGGAAGGGAAGGAAAGAAAAGAAGAGAAAAGAAGAGAAAAGAAGAGAAAAGAAGAGAAAAGAAGAGAAAAGAAAAGAAAGCAGGGCTGACTGTTTGCCTGGACAGTTACCTTCTCAGCCTCAATCTACTCACCTGCTGTTTGGATCGCATATTAACCCGCCACAGAAGGACTGCCATAAGGATTAGAAATGGGATTGAAAGTGCTTAGGCGGATAGCTGGCAGTCAGTACAAAGAGACTCAGTGAATGGCACCTGCTATGGCTATTTGCCCTAAAGGGATTTCCCTGCACCTCGCTGGAGGGAAATACTACAGATGCCCCTAGAGGGGCGATGGGACTCACCCTGACACAGGACACACCGCCTGCATGGCTTTCTCACAGAGGAGCAAGGGCAAGCAGGCTTAGCTCCCAGCCGCAGCTATACACAGACCTGGTGGTGGTGGGGGGGTATAGGCAAGAAGTGGGAGTAGGCAAGTTAACCAACTGCTGGGAGCTTCTGGCTCCTCACCTGGGAAGTGGGCATAGAAACAAGGAGCGCTTGGGAAGGTGGTTGTGAGAATTAAAATAAGGTACGGGAAATGGTATGTAGCGACTGGTCAGTACACGCTACCTCCCCTCCCCCGTCCTGTCCTGTCTCCCTCTTCTTACTCACTCTGTCCCTCCCTCTCCCCTCCCCCCTCCTTCTTCCTTCCTGGTCTCTTCCCTGTGTATCTCTACTCTTATTATTATTACTCTTATTTTTGTTGTTATTGACCCAAGATCTGGGCCTTCTATTGATTCTTTTTATTCATTAAGAAAACTTTATGCTGGTTTACTCTTTCTTTAGGCTTACAGGGAATAAATTTTCAAAACAGAGGTAAGTACTTTCCTACGAAGCCGTTACTGCTTTAGGAAGGTGGATGCACAAAAGGGGAAACAAACAAACCAACAGACGGGGACTTCCAGCCGGAAATGGACGCGAACCTCGGTGTAGATCCGTATCAGCCACAGGCCCCCAGACAAACCGCCTCACCTTCCGGATTTCAACCTCTGCCCTTTCCTCACCTGTAAAGTGAGGACTGAACGAAATGATGGGCGCGGGTCACCTGGCCCAGCAAGTCCTAGGCCAGGGGTCGGGAACCTTTTTGGCTGAGAAAGCCATGAAGCCTCATATTTAAAATGTAATTCCGTGAGAGCCATACAGCGACCTGTGTACATTATGCATTATCCAATAAAAATTTGGTGTTGTCCTGGAGGACAGCTGTGATTGGCTCCAGCCACCCGCAACCATGAACATGAGCGGTAGGAAGTGAATGGATGGTAATACATGAGAATGTTTTATATTTTTAATGTTATTATATTTTTTATTAAAGATTTGTCTGCGAGCCAGATGCAGCCATCAAAAGAGCCACATCTAATGCCAACAGCTCTGATGGTGGCGCAAAAAAAAAAAAAAAACGCCACATCTGGCTCTGGTTCGCGAGCCATAGGTTCCCGACCCCTGTCCTAGGGGAATGTCGTCTCCTCTCTTCTCCCCCTTTTTCTTGCTCTGCCAAATTCTGCAGTGGGGATCACAGTGCAGGGCTGGTCCGTGGGTCCAGGACCAGCACGTGGGGCCACGGGATGCTGCCCTTAGAAGGGCCCAGCGTTTGATTGGATTCTGTGCTGTGGCTGTCTTGACATTCTTGATACTGTAATGTTTGAACAAAGAGCATCTACTTTGATGATGCTTCAGACCCTATACATTACATGGCTGACTTTGCTCGCTGTGAGACAATGCATGAGAGAATCCACATTTCTGTCTTCCCAGGAGAAAGACAGGAAGCAGATTCCCAGGGCCTGGAGGCAGCACCTGGAATCCTCAGCGGGCCCGCGTCATTTCTACCCACGTTCTTAGCGCAGCCAGAGCCGGCTTCCTCGCGTTTCCTGTAGCCGTTCTAACTATAGCTCTAACGGGGCACACTTGCCGTTTTCTCTCCAAGCTCTTCAGGTAGCTCTCTGCAAAGTTTTGAAAGAGATGCAACTGATTGCCATTTTGCTAATGACTTTTAAAGGAATGAGCCTTTTTTTTGTGGGGGGGGGGGAGGCATAAGAAAATATCTAGGAATATGCTGGAAAAGACAGGCTCGTGCTCTGCATGAACAACTACATGTGCTCGAATATAAAATTCCAAGCGAATGCAGAGCTGGGAGCTTCCCCTGCCTCCTTCACAAACCTCAGGTGGCCCTCTGCCCCTTTCTCTCCAGAGGAGACAGACACTGCTTTGCACAAGCCAGAACGACTCCAAAAGTCAGGTACAGCAGCCTCTCCAGAGCTTTGGTTTCTAGTTGTTTCAAAGCAAACACAGAAGGGTCTTTGGAGGTTGAAGCAAGCTAGTCTCAGCCATATAATACCAATCTCCTTTGCCTTCTTTATCCAAGTCCGCAGTTAGGGAAGGAGATGGTTGTGGGAAGGGGAGAGAGGATGGGCCAACTTAGCATGGTCCTGGCCCTTCCCTCCTCGCCAGCTCAATTCATTCTGGCCATCTCTGGGTTGACAGAGGCTACAGCTGGAGCACTTACATACATGCAGACCATCTTGAGTTGAGAATACCTGTACGTAAGTATAGCGAAAGCCATCAATCAAGAGGATGGCTACCGCATTCATGTAGAGTAAGTAGTTACCTCAATGGCAGTAGTTCTCAAAGAGTGGTCTTTGTGCCAATAAAGTATTAGCATCATCTGAACCTTTTTAGAACTGAAAAATCTCAGGCTTCACCTCTGAACTACCAGATCAGAAACTCTGGGGGTAGGGCCCAGTCATCTGTGTTTTAACAGCCCCTGGCTGATTCTGATGCACACTCAAGTTTGCAACCGATTGCTTCATGGATTTCTTTGGAGGTCATCATAAAGCATCCAAACCCAATACAAATGCCTAAACGGCCCAATCCTGTGGCTTTAAATTGCCGTGCGTGTTGTGCAGTTGACAGAAGAATTCAAATTCTGGACCTCAGTTTCTTCCACCCTGAAATCATGGGATTGTCTGTGATGACTTCAAATGTTCCTTCCACATCGTATGTTCTATGTACTGTGAGTCTGCATATAAAATATATTTTACACGCAGACTCAAATAGCTACCTAACACATGGGCAAATGGTCATTGGACAGTAGATGCACAGTTATTACAGGTATCTATCTATCTGTTTCTATGTCTGTTTGGCCATCTCTCACCTCTCTGAAACTGCAGCATGGCTCAGGTTTTAGTCAGATGACCTGAATTTGACACTTACCAACTACTTATCTGTCAAACTGGGAAAGCACCCACCTTGCCGAGGATAAGACAATAAAAGTCACGTGTTTGGTGCTGAATCCTGGAAAAAGGCTCCCCAAGGGCAGTCACTAATTTGTTGCTTTACTTCCTTGAACCTGAACATATTATCCTCACCCCCTTCTTAAGCACATTAACCTCTTCTTTTCCCTTATCCAGTTCCCCTAGTATTTCTAAAAGCACTTGAGCACGAGCGCCCCCATTTTGGGTGAGGCTGAGTCAGGCACAGAATTGTCAGTGGCTCGTCAAAGCCCATGACATCTAGAGGCATAATCCAGGCTGATCGATCTAGGCACTGATTGCAGGTCTGGGCTGTGGTTTGTCTATGACTTCAAAGTCTGTTGGGGGAACTTTTCTAAAAACCTATGAATGGACATGAGTCAGTTTTGCTAAAATCTTTCCAAGAATCCTGAATTAGTTACCCCGAGAGGCAGGTTCCTCAGAGGTCTTTATCTTACGGTCAATCACCTCCTCCCAAATCCTTTAGTTACTGCCCTGATATTAGGTTCAGTTTCTAGTTTGCTTTTAAGGCACATGAAATTCCAAGTAGTTTGATGATATATCTTCCAAGACAAAAACAAATCAGAAGTCTCAAAGTAGCCTGCAGAGAGGAATGGTCTTGGTGTATGGGGAGGTAGAAAAATGTTCGAATCATATAGCAGTATGGAGTCATTAGTACAGGGGTGGGGGGGAAACTACCGTATAACATGCAAAAAAGTTCAATAAGTGGTGGTTAAAATGACCATCCTGAGTAATCAGAAAAAAGAAATTACAAAAAATGGTATCATTACTTTGACATTTACAAAGCATTTGAAGTCTGTTATATATATATATGAATGAAATTCCATGTGGCATAGTCTGTTTTGGAGAACACAGAAATGTTAACCAGATTATAGATAAATTTGCAAACAAAATTCCCAACAGGGAAATGCTTGGAACATAAAAAGACATATGCTCTGCTACCGAGAACCCTTGACTCTTCAGAGCAACTCCTTTCTTTTTTTTTTTTTTCATTTTTCTGAAGCTGGAAACAGGGAGAGACAGTCAGACAGACTCCCGCATGCGTCCGACTGGGATCCACCCGGCACGCCCACCATGGGGCGACGCTCTGCCCACCAGGGGGCGATGCTCTACCCATCCTGGGCGTCGCCATGTTGCGACCAGAGCCACTCTAGCGCCTGAGGCAGAGGCCACAGAGCCATCCCCAGCGCCCGGGCCATCTTTGCTCCAATGGAGCCTTGGCTGTGGGAGGGGAAGAGAGAGACAGAGAGGAAAGCGCGGCAGAGGGGTGGAGAAGCAAATGGGCGCTTCTCCTGTGTGCCCTGGCCGGGAATCGAACCCGGGTCCTCCGCACGCTAGGCCGACGCTCTACCGCTGAGCCAACCGGCCAGGGCCGCGACTCCTTTCTTCAGCCTTCTTTCCTGTTAAGGTTTTCCTGGACTTCTTTGTGATGGAACAAACTTATTTCCCCCAAAATATGGAACTCCAAGAAAATGTTTCTGGGGGAAAAGTAGCAGCTAACTTTGCATAGTAGTATTAATGTGTTATCAGAAAATTATTTTAGCAATTTTCAATCATAAATCTCATTGGAAAGATTCATTGCATTTGTATTATGTGATATTTGTCATTTTCCCAAGGAACTTCATCTCAAATTTCTTAATGAAACTCAGTAGAAAAATATTGTTCAACGAACAGAGATCCAATTTATAATTGACTTTTTGTATGTATATCCAAGTCATATATACCCTACTTAATGAAACTTTGTTTCAATATCTGCTGAAAAGATATAGTTCAAGAATCTAAACATCTCATTAAGCTTATTAAACTCCAAGGTGGGGGCTTCCATTGTACTTTTAGAAAAAGATTAATCATGGGAGGAAGAAATAGACCCCTGCAAAAACTATGATCAGGGAGATTTTTTTTTCTATTATAGAAATAAACTATTATTATTTACAAGAAAGACTCCCTAACTTGAAGGAAATTCTTCTAATCCAAGGTCTTCTCCTTGATCCTCATCTGATTTTAAATTTTGTGGAGAGATCGACTATGCTTATGGAAGCCAAAAATCAAAGCGATTTCTTGTTGGCCAAGTCTGGTCTTTGTTGTCATTTCTTGCCCCATGAGGGAACATGAAGGTAGATTTCTGTGACTAACCACCCATCCTTCTAACTAAGGGTTGTCTGACAACCAACCTGCGCCAAGCAGTATAGCAGGGAAGATCTTCAGTAAAGCAGGAAGTTCACAATCTGACATTTCGATGACTTTGTTTCTACCCTGTTCCATCCTGCTTCTTATTTTCTTTGTGGCTAACACTCGCTCTTCTGATCTCTTGTCTTCTTACCCTTCCCTTTGGGATTTTCCTATCTCCATGTTTCTCTCATATTGCTATTTAATTATTCTGGCCATTGACTCTAACTGTACAGTCTCTGGCCAGATAACGACTCTCCTTTTTTTTTTTTTTTGTATTTTTCTGAAGCTGGAAACGGGGAGGCAGTCAGACAGACTCCCGCATGCGCCCGACTGGGATCCACCCGGCATGCCCACCAGGGGGCGATGCTCTTCCCATCTGGGGCGTTGCTCTGTTGCAACCAGGGCCATTCTAGTGCCTGAGGCAGAGGCCACAGAGCCATCCTCAGTGCCCGGGCCAACTTTGCTCCAATGGAGCCTTGGCTGCAGGAGGGGAAGAGAGAGATAGAGAGGAAGGGGGGGATGGAGAAGCAGATGGGCACTTCTCCTGTGTGCCCTGGCCAGGAATCGAACCCAGGACTCCTGCATGCCAGGCCGACACTCTACCACTGAGTCATCCGGCCAAGGCCCGGCTCTCCTTCTTGAACCCAGCTTCCACCCCTTAAGCAATTCCTGTAAAGATGGCTCTTTGAGGAGGAACTGGGCACTGTTACTTGTCTTTGAAGGTCCTCTCATATATGAGAACTCTCTTTTTCTTCCCATTTCCCCTCTGTAATTTTCATAAGACTAAATGGTTCACTTCCCTGGCTTTAGGCTCTCTCTGTAACAATCCACCCTTCACTTCACTGTTACAACATTAATGGCTTCTCTAGTCCTCACTCTTCAAAGTGGAAATGTGAGCTCTGCTGTTTAACTCTTCTGAGTCAAATCCAGATCTAAGGAACTAATGTTATATAAACATAGAGAACTACAAAAAAGGGGTGTTCACAGGATAGGAGCACCTAGGAATCCTGTGATGATGGGGTGGGATGGAAGGAAGGTCCCACAGAGGGTACAATGATGGAAAGAAAATGGATAATTTTCTGGCAAAATCAAGTTAACCAACCTGACTTGAGCACCCTTAAAAGGAAATAGAATAAACAAATAGAAAGTTTTCAAAACTTATTTTATAATAGGTGCTAGGTTTATATATGATTGACAGTCGTTACCTTCCCCCCACGAACATTTGAAGAGGAAATAGAGTTCTATAAACTGTTCCACAGGAAAAACAAAAACACTCCTGGAATCTTCCCAAATATTTTTTTAAAACTTGGCATATTATTAAAAATAAAATCTGACCAAGGACACAAAGTTACAGTCACAGAGCAATTTCCCTTATGTATATAGATGTAAAAATAATAAAAAAATTGGCATTCAAAACCCAGCAGTTTTATTAGAAGAAAATGCCCATGGCCAAGTAGGACCTTTTCCAGGAATGTAAGAAGAGTTTAATATTAGGCTCTCTATTAATAAAATCCATCACATAAAGAGGCCACCCCCCCCAATCATATGATTACCTTGAGATGTGCCAAAAAGTCATTTGAAACACTTCCACAACCATTCCTGCGGAAAATTCTTGGTAAGCTGAGAACATTACCTTTCTTTCACACAAGAAAGACTGTCTGAATTTAACTGTGACATGAGTGGGGAGTCAGACTTTGTGTCAAACGGGGGCTTGAGGAATGATTTTCTGGGAAATGGATTGTCTTGAAGGTAAATTTGCAAGCATCCCCTTCTGGTCCTCAGGCTGAACGTCTAAATTTGCAGTGGTTTCCAGAGTCCCTTGATATACAATAGAGCTGAGACCACTCCTGAGCACCAACGTGGCACAGGGTCCATTTAAGGACTATGGACACTTACAGCAAAACATGGGTGGTGTTTAAATTGAGTCGGGTACCAGCTCAATACCTCCATTCATACTTAACCATATTTTAGGAGTTCTAATATGATAAACCCTCGTCCCTCCCAACCGTACTCCTCCACCCCCCTCCAAAAAGGGAGAAAACGAGAGAAAGCAAAATTATTATGGTAGATACTATGATTTTCTTAATATAACAGCTAACATTTACTTACTATGTACTAAGTGTTATGGTCAGCACTTAGGACACACTGATTAACTTTACCTTAATGACAATGCTTCTGAGGGAATTATTCTGCTCACTTGACAGAAAGAACAGTGATGCCAGGACAGTAAGCTTGTTCAGTGGCATCTAAACACGGCTGTGTCCGACTCCAGAGCCCGTGCTCCGAACCGGTAAGCAACACCGTATTTCTTTACTAATGACTAAGAAATGCAATCTGAAATATCTTAGCTTACTAAATTTACATAAATCAGATTTCCTATGTCAGCTATAACCCATTAGAAAATATAGGAGATGATTCTTAAGAGTAACCCAGATACAAAATACCCAGGAGAGAGCGAACCAAGAATTGAGCAAAGATTATTTGAAGAAAATTCTCAAGTATTTCTGAAAGACCTAAGAGCTATTTCAGTAACTAAAGATATATACTAAGTTCTCGGATGAGAAATTTCATTATTTATAAAGATTTCACTAAAATTATCTTGAAAGTTTGATGCAATAATTTTTAAAAATATTATTTGTTTTATAACTTGATAGAAAAACAAAGAGTAAGTGCAACTAATGAAATAAATCATGAAGCTCCCAGGAGGGTATTTGTATGATCAATGATCAGTCTATTATAAAACTATGATAATTAAGACAATATAATAGTAATGTGTAAGTACAGTATAGTAATAAGTGTGAAATCATTAGAATATAACAGATGACTCTAACAGAGAACCTAGGACATATCATTTGTTACATAATAGATGTAGCATTTCAAACCCGTAAAAAAATAAATTATTCAACAAGTGGTTTCAGAAATCCTTATTAATCATTTGGGAAAAAAATAGGTTTGTTCTGTACCACATATCAACATAAATCACAAATGGATTAAAGTGATAAAAGTAAACTGTATATTAAGAATCTAGAAAAACATGTTGGTTGCTATTTAATCTTCTCCCAGGGCCAGGGAAGGGAAGATCTTTTGAAATATAAATAAAAAAAAGAAACCATAGCTGAATGCATTTGTGACATTTAACATTATAAAAATATCTTCTATGTTGAAAATGTAATAAAATCGAAACCAAATTTTAATTTGGGAAACTGTTAGCAACATAGCTAAAAGATCACAGTTTTAATATTTATAAAGAACCTTAAAAAATCAATAAGAAATGGATGTATACTCTATTAAAATATCCAAGGACATGAATAGAGAATTCACAAAAGAAATAAGACAAATAATTTGAAAAAGGTGAAAAACAATCCTCTCCGGTGAATAAATATAATTAAAGCAATAAAAAAATTCAATACATCTTTGTCCTTCCACTTAGCAGACTTAAAAGGCTATCATACTTCAATTCCATTTTAAAAAAATTAAAAAATGAGTAAAGGCCTTGAATAGACATTTCTCCAAAGAAGACACACAAATGGCTAATAAGCACATGAAAGTGTACTCAACATCACTAATCATTAGGGAAATGCAAATCAGAATCAAAATGAGGTCTCATTTCACACCCATTAGAATCCAAAAAAAAAAAGAAAAGAAAACAGTAAGGGTCGGTGAGGATATGGAGAAATTGGAACCCTTTTTCTGTGCTACTGAGAATCTAAAACAGGATCGCCATTGTAGAAAACCGTGATGATTCCTAAAAACATTAAGCGTAGAATTATCAAATAACCCAGCAATCCCACTTCCTGCTATATACCTCTCCCCAAAAATGAAAGCAGAGACTTGAACAGATGTTTTCACACCCAAGTTCACAGCAGCATTTTTTTTGTAAAAGCCAAAAGGTGGAAGCAACCCCAGTGTCCACTGACAGACGGATGGATAAATAAATGGTGGTGTATACATAGCAATCAAATGTTATTCAGCCTTAACATGGAAGGAAGTTTGCACACATTACACAGCATGGATGGACCCTGAATTATGTTAAGTGAAACAGGTCAGTCACAAAGGGACAGATGAATATAATTTCTCTCTCATGAGGCATCGTAGTAATCAATTCATCAGAGAAGTGCAGTTCTTTGTAGATTCTTTGGAATGCTAAATCATAGTTTATGAGAATTGAAAACTAAAGATCATCTATTCAAAGTATTTTTTAAATTATGGATAATCTTTATCATAGAGTTAAATAGCATGGTGGGGACCAGGAGCTTGAGTGAGAGGAGGGTGGAGAATCATTGTTAAATGGGCATGGAGTTTCAGTTTGGGAAGAAGTTTTGGAGCTGGTTGGTGGTGACGGCCACACACAATGTGAATGTATTTAATGCCACAGAACTGTACACTTAAAAATGGATACATTGGTATCTTTTATGTTATTTAACCACAAATGAAAATAACATAGGTGGATGCCTACATGGACTGGAGATCTGAAAAAGAAGGAAAAAGTGAACTAGAATCAAATTTCTCACCAAGTCAGGTAAATAACAAAGAAATCTTAGCATAGGTAGAAAATAAATAAATAATTTCCCTGGGAATTTACAATCACAGACTGGCCCTTTCATAGATTTGGGGCTCAAGTTTTAATCTGGGAAGCCCCCACGTGCAACAGTAACAAAATTAAGTTCTCAGCTTAATGAGACAATTGACAAAAGAAAATAGTCTGGAGTCGAATATATTATTGGAAGAATGTTTAGTATAAACATGTCCATTCACTCCAAATGGATTTATAGATGAATTGCAACACCGATCAAAATCCTAGTAGGTGTTTTTGCAGAAATTGCTTAGCTGATTCTAAAAGGCACACAGAAATGCTAAGGGCCCCAAATAACCCAAACAGTTTTGAAAAAGCAGAGAAAACTGGAAGATAATCTTTCAGATATCAAAATTTCTTCATAAAGGTTTTACATTTAAGAGGGTGCTGTATTGGTGCAAAGATAGACAAATAGACCAATGGGTCATTATAGAAACCTCCACATTAATCGAATATCTAGTCACCTAATTTATGGCGAAGTTGGTGGTGGGTGCAGTGCTTTAATTAATCTTGACCCTTACCTAACACCATACCAAAAAAAAAAAAAAATTCCAAATGGAGTGTAGACCTATTTGTGAAAGGCAAAACAATAACATTTAGGAATAATATGGGAGAATACCTTCATGCCTTTGGGGTAAGCAAAGATTTCACAAGCAGAACACAAAGCTCTGACAACTATAATGGAGGGAATTATGAAACTGACAACATTAAATTAAAAATTTAGGTTAAGAAGAGAAGAGGTAAGTCGTAGAGTAGAAAATATTTGCAATATCTTTCTCTCTCAAGGTAGCTGTACCTGGAATAGGTAAAGAATTCCTACAAATTAAAAAGAAAAATCACCTAATAGAAAAACAGTAGCTTCATATATTCATATGGGATGCACTGGGCACAAAATAGACAGTAAATAAACAGTCGCTGACTGATGTCATAGAAACCTTTGCACGGCATGCCCTCGGAGTTAAAGATTTCTTCTCCCTAGCTTGGATGGTGGTCCAGGTTCTTAGAGGACCATCCTAGAATGAGGGGATACCTCAGTTCATGGTTCCAATGAAGCACTGGGTGGCTTACATCAATCAACCTTTCAAAATTGAAGTTACATGTCAGTGAGTCTTCTTGGGGAATGCAAAACAGCTAAGGTGAGATCTCATTGCAATCAACAGCCTAACGAAAATTCCAAAGGGAGGAAAACTCAGTTTTATTATTGGAATATCAGTTTTGAATACTGCAGTTCTTCCAGTGCAGACATTTGGGGTTGGCTGGTGATAGAAGTCAACTAATTTGAAGCAGGGAGAGAAAGTAAACAATGTTTTAAGTTTATACATGCTGATAACATATTAGCTGCTTTACATATTTTCAAGCCTTGCAGAAAATCACACCCACTGGGTATTAGCATCCTCATTCTAGAGATTAGGCAACTTGCCCATGGTCACAAAGGTGACAACTGATAAGCAATGAAGAATTCTTGTCTATGTGACCTCAACATGTATAATCCTGTTATACTACCATAATGTGAACTTGGGTCATATAATGTTGACAAAGGGTATTCATACCAAACCTTCATATTAGACCCTAGTGAGATTTCTGTGTTGTCAATAAGTCAATAGGAGAAAAGACATTTACTGAATTAAGGGATGCTAAAAGGTGAACTTTTTCTTAGTATTCAATGTTCTCTGTTAAGCACTTAGAAAATAAATTAGGTTGTGGTTTTTCTAGAATAGTTAGTGGAAAGATAGAGGGGTGAGGTTCATCAATGGCTTTCAAATTCTTTCAACTCAATAAATTTTATGAAAAAGAAAACCATATAAACTACACTACCACTTGTACTTACAGGAATTTGCTCTGAGAAAATTGTACTGAGATATCTGATGTTCCAGACAGGGTTCTTAGATGGGGGTATGGCCAGAAACTAGCTGTGTGATCTTACACAAGTCACCGCCTCCCTCTGGGCCTGGATTTACTCAAGAGAGAGAATAAAGGGGAATGTTGAAATAATCTTTTGAGGCTATAGACACTTTATTGATCTGGTATAAGCTAATGAAATGATCTATTCCCCTGACGATGCACATATGTATTTACTTGCACAATTTTGAATGTTTTGGTTGTTCATGGATCTTCCAAAGGCTGTTCTTGATCCTTCAAAGACTATACTGACCCTTGATTTAAACGCCTGGAATAAAGGCCCTGGCCGGTTGGCTCAGCGGTAGAGCATCGGCCTGGCGTGCGGGGGGACCCGGGTTCGATTCCCGGCCAGGGCACATAGGAGAAGCGCCCATTTGCTTCTCCACACCCCCCCCTTCCTGTCTGTCTCTCTCTTCCCCTCCCGCAGCCAAGGCTCCATTGGAGCAAAGATGGCCCGGGCGCTGGGGATGGCTCCTTGGCCTCTGCCCCAGGCGCTAGAGTGGCTCTGGTCACGGCAGAGCAACGCCCTGGAGGGGCAGAGCATCGCCCCCTGGTGGGCGTGCCAGGTGGATCCCAGTTGGGCGCATACGGGAGTCTGTCTGATTGTCTCTCCCCGTTTTCAGCTTCAGAAAAATACACACACACACACACACACACACACAAAGAGTTAAACGCCTGGAATATGTGGTAATGGGATTGTACTACTGTTTACAAAATGAGTTTTTACCTTTTAGGGATGCGACCTGAAATAGTTATGAATAAAATAATTAAACGTCTGAAATTTGCTTTAAAATGATTCAGCAGAGGAGGGGTAATAGATGAAACAAGATGGTCCACGAATTAATCATTGATAAAGCCAGCTGATTAGGTAAATGCTGTTTCTTCCAACTCTTTTCTCTGTGTTTGTGTATGTTGAAATTCTCTACCATAAAATAAATTTACACAATAAAAATTATTCATAATTTAAAAGATACCTTGAATAGGTGATCTTTTGTTTCCGATTCTGATCATCAGTGATTTAGCATTCTAAAAACCCTGCAAAGAAATGCACTTCTGGAAATATTTTATGTGCTCAGGACATTGAATCATCATCATTCTTCTAATGAACCCTCTGGACTGGAGAGTTGGTTGTGGTCCCACTTCTGGATGATTCCGTGATATCCCATTTAATTTCATGAATATGTTTTTGGGGAAAGGGTAGGAAAAGCAAATGCAATGAAGCTGGACAAGAGAATTGGTCTTTAATCATTTCACCTGTTAATGTGGCTCAATTCATTTTCAAATGTTTCTTAAGGTGAAAAGACCAAAATAACAATTGTAAATGACTTTTATCGGCATGTAAAATACCTGGTTGGGATGTTAGCTGAAAGGGGAAATGTAAAAACAGTCCGAAAGTGTGAGAGAGAGTTGTGCTGTGGTTGAGAACTCACACTCCAGACCAACATCACCCGGGTCTCTGTCCTCACTGTGTCACTCAATATGTGTGTGCTCTTGGGTAAGTCACCTAACCTTTCTGATTTTCTGCATCCCTATCCATAAAATGGAAATACTAATGTAATCACCCTCATAGAGTAATTGTGAAGAGTCAGGTGGCACCTGGCACATAGCAAGTATTCAGTAGATGCTCACTGTTGTTTTCTCAACTGTGTAAATAGAAAATAGACAAAAAAAGACCTAAGACATACCGTATTTCCCCATGTATAAGCTGCTCCCATGTATAAGCTGCACCTTAATTTTGGGGCCCGAAATTTGAAAAAAAAAAAAGTATTACATAAAGTTATTGAACTTGTTTTATTCATCATAAAATTCATACAACTCCTCATCACTGTCAATATTCCCATCCATTAGCTTATCGTCATCTGTGTCTGATGATGGATCACTGTCTTCAACAATGAGCACAAAAACAAGTGCAAAAAAAAAGCAGAAATGCAAGTAAAAAAAAAACTACAACCACTGCATCAGATGCACCCAGTTTTTAGACCCTAAATTTTTCGAAAAATGGTGCGTCTTATACATGGGGAGATATAGTAGATCAAATATTATCACTATTTATCTGTGGATTGTGACCAATGGCATTTTTTTCCCTTTATTTTTGTTTGGACTTTCTAAGTTGCTATAAAAAGTATTTGTTGCTTTTAGAATCAGAGAAAAACGTTTTATTAGAAAGTTCTTTTAAAAGTGTTTCTTGAGAAAGTGTAGTGGCCGTGCTTGTCCCACTCAGGATTTTGACAAACAGACCACTTCAGAGGAGTCAGATGGAACGATTACGAAATCTCGCTTACATGTGGCTTACCAGGTTCTCATCTGTAGGAAGAGTCTTGTAAATGCCAGTGAGCCTTCACTGTGGCTTTCCCAGTGTGGAGTAAAGAGAGCCTTTCTCTGGCCTCATTTCCCACCACCCTGCCTCCTTACCACACATTCCTCCATGCCAGAAATGAGCCTTTAGGAAGGGCACGGACCCCTTGGAGATGCTATGCCAAGAAAAATCAATTCAGGCACACTCTTTTGTGTTCAGTTTCCCGGGGCTCACCCTCCCGCCCCCAACTAATGCATAGCCCATCTTCACTGATTAGGAACACCTAAGCCATGATAGCTAATTTAGGAATGTATAAACACATGTCGGGCGTGCTTGAGAAAAAAATGACGTGTACAAACCCGAAACCATAAGCCAGATAAATTGGTGGATAATTATGGATATTACATAGGTAGTCTTTACTTTTCCAAAGAGTTTACATTAGGATGTCTATAAATAGCAAGCCCAGGTGGTGTGCTTGAACCATGCTGCATCATATCCAAATGCTAAGCCCTTTCCAGAAGATACCCCCTGCAGAGCAACAGCCCCAATTCAGAGTTTAATGCCAGCTTCTCCCTTGAGTTTCACTATTCACTACAGTAGATCACCTTGGAAATGGCCGCTAACCCACACACTGAGGCGACTGATGGTCAAGGATGGGCATTGCGACCCCCCAGAAGCTTCTGGTCAGAGGGAAAGGTGGTCCATGTGTGTGGGCTGTGAGGCTGCTGTGGAGCAGGTCATCTGTGGTGAGATGACCCCATCTCCTTCTCTCCGGTGGGAAAAGGATAAACATTGACTCCTCAGACTATCCCAGGGTTGGACTTAGGTCATCTCACGTGTCCCTCAAAATGACTCTGGGAAGTGGGGTTTCGCCCCTACTTCCAACTTGAGTTGTAGAAAAGGTGACACACATGCCCCCAGGTCAGACATTTATCAGAAAAAAATAAAAATACAAATAACGCAAAGCTTTGTGTCTTGGATTACCGTCTAAGTTCCGGAGGCTGGTGTATGCACAGCGCCCCACGTCACTTAAACTGAGAGAGCCGCTTAGCTGTGATTTTGTTTCTGCTGATGTGTCAGTGGCTTTCAGGGGTGTGTGGGAAGGGAGACAGGGGCGGGGACTTTTCTTTGGCCCATCTGACCTGCTCTCAAACTGGCACCCCTCTTTCCTTCAGTCCTAGCACAGGGACTTCTCCCTGGTCCCCCCCCCCCCCCCCCACACACACACACATAGCGGAGAGATGCTGGAGGAACTCACTGGGAGATCTGTATAAACATCCAGGAACCTTGCACTTTAAAAAAAAATCCGTATCACTACAGATTCTATCTTACAATTTTTACTCCAAATGAGATCTCACTGCTAGCAGCGGCATTTTATTTGATCCTCTTCCAAGATTTCCAAACATGCGCCTGGCGCCCACGGGAGTTCCGGAGTCACAATGACAGGCAAGGGGCTACAGGGTCGGTTCTGTGTATGCGTATGTTAGTGGAACTCTCATTTGAGCAAATGACAAGTTCTCTCGACTATTAACTTCCACCAGAGCAGCATTCACTTTCTAGTGATCCAGGCATTTCCCTTCCCCCAGTCTTTTTTTTTTTTTTCCATCTGAAATAAGCGGTGTCTGAAGTTAGGGATGAGCCCTGTTAAGCAAAGGGTCTCTGAGACCCTTTCAGATACAGACCACCCTTCGCTGGCCCGAAAATGCCCTAGCTTTTCTGGAGGATTAGCCCCGGGCTGCCTGTCCCTCAGCCTTCAGAAGCCGCCTAAATACCTGCACGCACTTAGGTCACAAACAGGCAGAGAACAACCAAGCTACCACCACCCAAGAAAGTGACCTCTGAACCTGCAGTCCAGGTGAACTGCGGGGAAGAAGCCCAGCGAAGCCTCGGGGATGTGAGGGCGAGGAGGCTGGGTTCACGGGGACGTGGTCCAGCACCGTTAGCAGCGAGTCCAGCCGGACACTCAAGACTTAAGGGAGAAATAGTCCTCGAACCCTGGGCGACATTGGAGCACGTCTCGGCCTCCGGCGCCAGCACCAGTTCAGAGGAAATAAAGACGGACAGAGAGAGGGAGAAGAAGAGAGTTTGGTGTTGTGTCGGGGCAAGTGTGCACGGTACCTTCGATTCCTGGCTGTTGATGGATGCAGGAGAGGGCGGCTGCTCGGCGCTCGCTGCCTCCTTGGGCAGCCCGTCCACGCGGTCCTCGCGGGCGCCGCTCGGAGGGATCATCGTGGCGGCGCGGGAACGGTGTTGGGCTCCCGGAGGAACAGCGAGGCTCGCCTTCCTCCGGTGCGCCCTCCGCGCTGCGCGCTGGCTCGCTCAGCTCCGGGTCCCGGGGACTCCCATCCTCGCCGAGGCGCCAACACGCCCTCTGCCGGTCTTGCCCCGGCCCTGGCCCTGCCCACGTCCCCGCACTCCCGCCCCACCGCGCCCACCGCCACCTCGCGGGCGACAGAACAGCCGTGACTGCCACCCAGTAGCGGGTGAGCCAGCTCAGGCTCCAGCTCGCTGGCCTTGGGGAAGCGGGAGGCGGGGAGGCGGCTCCGGGCGGGGCTGCGCGGCCAATGCCGGGGTAGCCAGGGTGGGCAGGGGCCACGCTGGTGACTGCCAATGCTGGGGGCCTGGCGCACACCGCCCGGGTCGGAGAGGGGAGATTGTTTAGCAGGGGTAGTAAAAATTCAGACCAAACCGGGAACGAATAGAAAACCCGTGAAAGATTTAGCAGGGGGAACCACCTGCAACAACTCCCTCATTCTTCACCCTAAGAAACTGCGACTCGAAGGGAGGCAGTGACTTAGCTAAGTTATTTATAGGGTTTAGTGACGGAGATCAGGAACCAAATCTGGGGTTCCCTAGCTTGAAGGCCCGTGGCTTCCCCCAATTCTGCTTAGGACTGAAGCAGAGAGATAATGCAGTGTGCATGTGTCCCCACATTGTGATGCATTTAGGCGCCAAGCCCGTTAGGCTTTTCCCCTATTGAATCCTGTGAGCCAGGAACTACCATTTCCATTTTATACATGAGACGACAGAGGGTTTAGGGAGGTGAAGAAATTTGCTTTAACTAAAACATGGTGGGGCTGGAATTGGAATCCATTTTGGCTTCAAAATCCATGCTTTCTGGACTGTGGAACTTCCTATCTAGCCCAGATCTTTATAGCTGTAGAGCAACTGGGTGTTGCAGTGGAGCAAGGAGTTCAGGGCTGTTCACAGAGAAGCCATCCATTCTGCCTTAATAGGTCTTTTGGAAACTTAGGCATGACCCCATTGCACAAAGGACAGAAGAATACAGTATTTTTTTGGAGATACAACCTCTACACAGAGAAAGGAAACACACCTGGATATTGAAAAGACTTTTTTTTTTAAATACAAAACTCCCTCCTTCATTACAAAATAAAAATTTTAACAGACAAAAACAAAACAAAACAAAAAAAACAAAACAACTCCCTCCTTAAATTTCTATCAGAAAATTGTAGGCTGAAGTTCAGATTTTCTTCATGAACTGTCAATGTTTGCAAGGCGGGGCTCATGGCTTCGCCACCTGGTGACACGGCACAGGTTTAATGCTCTTCTGTTGCTGTCTTAAGTTTTTTAATCATTTTTGAACCAGGTTTCTCGTATTTTTGTTTTGCACTGGGCCCTGTGAAATCACGTATCTGGTCCTGTATGTTTGTGTTAGCTCATGTCCTTTGGAAAGAACCTGTTGCTTTTTTCCATCCTAGACCTCAAGTGAAAACTCCTGTTCTGAGTGAGAGACAGCTTCTTACTCGATACTTGGCTCTCAGAGTGCTCTGTGTACCATAGTGACACGTAGCCTCTCATCTGACCAGGCCAGAATGGCTGACCAATGGCCATGGTTTTTTCCTCCCTCGAAACACAATTCCTGATTGTTCAACGGAGACAAAATTCTAACAGCTGAAGTCACCTCAGTAGCAAACAGTGCACTCAATGACCGGAGCAACAGTGTGAACACAGCTTTACTGAGCATCTCTTCTGGACCAGGTCCTCTGCTAGAAACTAATGATACCACAGAGAACCATCATAGATAAGTCTGTTCTCCTCTAACTTAGAGCCTGGTACAAGAGACAGTGATTGATCAAATCACATACGTACATGACCGCGCGCGCGCACACACACACACACACACACACACACATGCGCACCTCATGAACTGTGACAAGAAAAAGTACAGGACTTTAATAAATGTGTACAGATGTGAAGTCTGATCTAATGTAAGACCAGAGAAGGATTTTCTGAGGAAGTGAAGCCCCAGGGTCTATGGGCAGTTTCAGTCTTGGTGGGTAAACTCATTGTGGCTTCCAACAAGGAATTTTTTATTCTTGGATTTTTTTTTTTTTTACTTTCTTAAGAACTTGAAGAGCAGCTGTAAGATGCCACCTTTCATTTTAGGAAATGCTTAGCTCTGATTAACAACAGCCAATAAAATTAAATGCTGTCCCTCTGAAGGCCAGGACATCCTCACCCCCCACTCCTGTCCTAGTAACAGAAATCTCTGATCTGATAAATAATATCTACCTTTTTATAAAATTGTGGAATTACCTGTGGTTTCTAAAACTAATCAGGACTTTGTTCATGTGTTTGTTTCACACAAATCCCTTTCCATCCCGTATTTTTTGTTATCTCAGTCACATTTTTTTTATTCTTCAAACCACATCTCCAGCCATTTATTACTCTTGAAATCTCCTTCCTTGACACTGTTCATCTGATTTAAATGCCCAAACCATGTTCTCATGGCAACCTCTCCTAAGTAATCAATGATGAAGCTTCCTGTCCTCCCACTGGGCTACGAGCTGCACTAGGGCAGGGACTATGTCATTTTTATCTTGTTTCCTCTGGTCCTGGCATGCTGTTTATTAGCAAGATGGTTAAAGGAGACTGCCCTTGTGACCCCCTGAGCCTTAAGGCAGCCTCGGCATTGGTTACTGTACATGCTCTCCCTACAATGAATGGGGAAATACACTGGATGTTTTCTGGAAAGCAGTGGGATTGAAAATGACATAAGCTCTTTGATAGTAAGGCTTCTGTCTTTGTTGGATTGAGAGGATCTTAAACGGAAAGTCATGGCTGTCTGTGAATGCGGGGCTCATTGGTTTGCATGGAAGTAAAAGGTCTGTGATGAGGACAGTGGGTGCACAGCTCATCTCTGGGAATAGGGGGGGAGGTGAACAGGATGCTGCTTTGTCTGGGTCTGTGGAGGGAGGGGCTGCTGGCAGAAATGGATGGCACGATATTTGAGTAGCATGCCTTGAGACTTGGGTCACACGTACTGTGGCTCTGGGAATAGATGATCACGCTGAGTCCAAGTCTTGGAGGAATGAGAATCCCTCCCGTGTTGTCATGAATGCCAGCTCTGACCTGGTACTAAGGGGACATGGATACATTGATAGTGATACCCAGAGGACAGTGGAGAGGCCTGATGTTCTTCATGTAGTAGAGGTCAGTGGATGACAGACCAGCAAAGCGATTCCCAGAGGACACCTGACAAGGCACGGACATCACTGAGCAGAAATGTACCTTTTCATGGTCCCGTGTGAGAAACCCCTTCAGGACTTCCAGTTATACTGGGGGGGAGGGGGGAGTGAGACCTCACAGATGGCTGGACCTCCTGTGTTAGCAGCTGCAGTGA
Organism: Saccopteryx leptura; assembly: GCF_036850995.1. NCBI lineage: Eukaryota > Metazoa > Chordata > Mammalia > Chiroptera > Emballonuridae > Saccopteryx > Saccopteryx leptura. Next base: position 16,055,033 of record NC_089512.1, read on the forward strand.
CATTTTAGCTATGGCAGTCAAGATGACCTCATTTCTACTGTAGGCTGGTGAAGCCTGGGGAAATTCAAGTGGCAGACGATTATCCTAAGTCCTGAGTTTGTATCAAGACCCCGTGATTTTTGTAGCTTCCTTTCACGGTCCATTTTACTCTGGTTGCTTGTTAACTATCAAGCATGCAGAAGTGTGAGGTGTGCAGAAATTTATCTTCACAAACTCGAACTGGAAGCTCCCACTCCTGGTTCATTTACTCATTCATTAATGTGTAAAAAGGGCAAATCCTCCACCACCGCCCCCCCCCACCCCGATTCCATACAACTGCCTTTCGCAGTAACACTGCTCAGCAGGAGAACATGTAATGCTTTCAACCTTCTCCATTGCTTTGCTCCAAATCTGGGTAAAAGACTGGACTTTTATTATTCTATGGACTTTGGATTCTTCTAGAGCCATTTGGTAAGAAAAGACAGTATTGGCCCTGGCCGGTTGGCTCAGTAGTAGAGCGTTGGCCTGGCGTGTGGGGGACCCGGGTTCGATTCCTGGCCAGGGCACATAGGAGAAGCGCCCATTTGCTTCTCCCCCCCCCTTCCTCTCTGTCTCTCTCTTCCCCTCCCGCAGCCAAGGCTCCATTGGAGCAAAGATGGCCCGGGCGCTGGGGATGGCTCCTTGGCCTCTGCCCCAGGCGCTAGAGTGGCTCTGGTCGCGGCAGAGCGACGCCCTGGAGGGGCAGAGCATCGCCCCCTGGTGGGCAGAGCTTCGCCCCTGGTGGGCGTGCCGGGTGGATCCCGGTCGGGCGCATGCTGGAGTCTGTCTGACTGTCTCTCCCCGTTTCCAGCTTCAGAAAAATACAAAAAAAAGAAAGAAAGAAAGAAAGAAAGAAAGAGAAAGAAAGAGAGAGAGAGAGAGAGAGAGAAAGAAAGAAAGAAAGAAAGAAAGAAAGAAAGAAAGAAAGAGAAAGAAAGAAAAGACAGTATCAAGGCTACTTAACTAAAACAGCCACAGTGTACAAAAAGAACAGGAAGGAAAGGAAAGACAAGAAATAACCAGAATGTCCAGAGGATGGAGAATTGGCGAAGGTAAAGGAGAGAGGATCTCAGTAAAGGAATGGTTCTCAAAGTCTGATGCATCCGGGTCACCATGGCAATGAGCCCCATGAGAAGGGCAGAGGCCTGCTCAATTATATTGTTGATAATAATAACACCTTTCATGCATTGGGTTTCTACTGTGCTATAGATATTTTCTATACATTATTTCATGTAATCTCTACAAAATCTTAAAATAATTATCCTAGGCTCCACAGTGAGCATGGAAACAGGGATTCAAACTCAGATATATTCTGCTTCTGGGTCAAGTTTTGGCCACCCTTCTCTGCTGCCCCCAGACAATGGCAGAACCCAGATCTGGTGAAGAGGTGCCAGGCCTGAGAGGGCAGAGCTAGAGGCATCATAGAAGACAAGGGAGAGTCCTCCATGAATAAAGGAGTGCCTGCGCCATTCTTTAATCTGAAGAGTAAATAGTAGCTAGATCTACCCTTTGAAGCCAATTGCCAAGAAGTCAAAACATACTAGGCAGGAGGCAGCGACCATTGACACCCAGCGTGTAAGAAGTGAGGGAGAGGAGCGGGGGGAAGACGGGGTGGGGCCGTGTGAATACCAGCATCAGTTATCACCCCTGTGTCCTTGCCTGATGGGTGTGCCTTCAAGCCCTGAGAAACCAAACGCTTTGCCCAAAGTCTTACAGCTAACAACAACAGTGCACAAGAGCACAACAACAACAATAGCCAGTCCTGTTTGGTTGGCTCAGTGGTAGAGTGTCAGCCCAGTGTGTGGAAGTCCCGGGTTCGATTCCTGGTCAGGGCACACAGGAGAAGCGCCCATCTGCTTCTCCACCTCTCCCCCTTCTCTCCTCTCTCTCTCTCTCTTCCTCTCCTGCAATGATGGCTTGATTGTTTTGAATGAGTTGGCCTTGGGCACTGAGGACTGCATTGTGGCCTCTCCCTCAGGCGCTAAAAAGATGGCTCCATTACTGAGCAACAGAGCAACAGATGGGCAGAGCATTGCTCCCTAATGGGCTTACAGGGTGGATCCCGGTGGGGACACATGCAAGAGTCTGTCTCTGCCTTCCTCGCTCTCACTAAAATAACAACAGCAAACAACAAAAGCCCCTACTTTGAGCCACTGTTAATGCCAGACTAGAGGCCTCAGGGTAGCTCATGATCGATCTCTCCTCAACACCAAAGCTAACAATTTAATTTCGGGACTGATATTGTCAGGAGGAATGGAATTTAGCTTAAGCATCCTTACCTTTTATCTAAGTGCCAATCAATACTAATAGCAGCAAGGATAGTAGAAAAGCAGATTTGAAATAGTACTGTTCGACTGCATGCCATTATCTGGAAATTCCAAGAAAAGGGCAGCAATGCCCAAAGCTCAACGAGCTGCTTTCTGGGTAAGTCTGGCTGTCCCCTGTGAAGAGAATGCATGGCCTGGCTCTAGTTGTTTATAACCTTGGTGAGATAGAGGGGGTTTGAATCTTTATTCTGCATTTAGTGGAAAGTCCGTGGACCTAAACTCCAAACATCCCAGCTCTTCCATTTAAAAGTTAACAAAAGCAACAAGATCTTAGACAATTGATTTGATCTCTCTCAATCTTGGTTTAAAGTCCAAAATGGGATAATATTTTCTACTTCATAGAATTTCTATAAGGATTAGAGGGTAAAATGCCCAGGCTTGATCTTATTATCATTATTGTTATCATTACTAGTCATATGATTTTGATCAGACATATTTATATTTGGTTGGAATTTGATTTTCTGTTCACTTATAGCCCAAAGCATATGTAATATCTACATTTCCAAAATTGTTAATGGCTCCTATCTGGAAAGTTTGGAATTCTCATAAATTTTGGTTCTCGGACTAGTAATTAGTTTTTTTTTGTTTTTTTTTTTTTGTATTTTTCTAAAGCTGGAAACGGGGAGAGACAGTCAGACAGACTCCCGCATGTGCCCGACTGGGATCCACCCGGCACGCCCACCAGGGGCGACGCTCTGCCCACCAGGGGGTGATGCTCTGTCCCTCTGCCGTGACCAGAGCCACTCTAGCGCCTGGGGCAGAGGCCAAGGAGCCATCCCCAGCGCCCGGGCCATCTTTGCTCCAATGGAGCCTTGGCTGCGGGAGGGGAGGAGAGAGACAGAGAGGAAGGAGAGGAGGGGTGGAGAAGCAAATGGGCGCTTCTCCTATGTGCCTGGCCAGGAATCGAACCCGGGTCCCCCGCACGCCAGGCCGACGCTCTACCGCTGAGCCAACCGGCCAGGGTCTCGGACTAGTAATTAGCATTTATATCCTCTTCTATGAGTTCAGGGTAACAGTTTAAGAGGCACAGGATCCAGCCCACCCTGGCATTTTTGCTGCTCATAAATGCTGGTCTGTTCCTTCCCTGTCCCAGCTTTGGGACTTGTGGCCATTCTTTGAGTGTGTTTTCCACTGTCTAGATGCAACCATAATTTATGTATATAGGATTGTTTACACTGTTTGCTAGAAACTGTTAGAGGATAATTAAAAAACTCATTTTCTCTTTTATTATTATTTTTTTAAATTTTTCTGAAGCTGGAAACAGGGAGGCAGTCAGACAGACTACCGCATGTGCCCGACCGGGACCCACCCGGCACGCCCACCAGGGGGCGATGCTCTGCCCATCTGGGGCATCGCTCTGTCGCGACCAGAGCCACTCTAGCGCCTGGGGCAGAGGCCAAGGAGCCATCCTCAGCGCCCGGGCCATCTTTTGCTCCAATGGAGCCTCGGCTGCAGGAGGAGGAGAAGAGAGACAGAGAAGAAGGAGAGGGGGAGGGGTGGAGAAGCAGATGGGCGCTTCTCCTGTGTGCCTTGGCCGGAAATCGAACCCGGGACTCCTGCATGCCAGGCCGACGCTCTACCACTGAGCCAACCGGCCAGGGCCTCTCTTTTATTTCTAAACATCAACCTGGCAAGGTATCATACTATGGACCCATTTTTTACATGAGGTCATCGGAAGACTGAGAACCTTTCTGACTTCCCTAATGGGAGATGGTAAGTACAGAGTAGAGAGTCCAGTCCACACCTTCAGTCTCTAACCCCCGGGCTCCTCACAATGTAGGCAGACAGTGTGATGCTCTGTGTGCTCATTGCTGTGTAAGAAGCCCGCACAGCTTGATTTGAGAGCACAGACAGGGAAAGGATGAGGCCCACCAAGTGGAAAGGATGTTGGAGAAGGTTCTAGTGGGACTGGAAGGAATCTTGAGCAGAAGATACAGTATCAACACAGACGTAACAGTGTGCTTGTGTAGGGGATGTGCAGGTCTGGTTCTTAGAGCACAATGGCTTCTTTTCTTTGCTACTTTTACTGATATGTAGGCAATGCTTAAGAGAGAGGGAGGGAGGGAGGGAGGGAGAGAGAGAGAGAGAGAGAGAGAAATGCTGGAGCTGAAGAAATTCTTTGAAAGATTGTTTTAAATACTTTTATAAATGGTCATTGGGGAAAGCTGGGTCTCTGGCAGCCGGGGAGGGACAGTTTTGGTTAGTAACAGATGGAGGAAACAGAAGCATCACAAGGATTTCTGGAGGTTTAAATGGGTCGCAGATTAAGAAAGCACCAGCATGCAGAGGGTTCTGACAGACACGCAGACTCTTCATGCCTGGTCGCCAGACACAGAGTGCTCCAGTTCCCAAGAATCAGGAACCCATTCTGTATCTAGGGCCCTAAAATTCAAACACACGTGTCACTTGCACTTATACAATCTCTAAAGGATTACGAACATTTAATTTGCTAATCATTATGTATCTTCAACGACACCCTTAGACGTGAGTACCAGGACTTTCCAAACAGAGAACAAGAACTCGGAACTCGAGCCAGAACGGGTAACGGTTTCTGCTGTCTGTAAAGCTTTGCGCTTATTTTGAAATGTGTCCTAGAAGCTTTGTAGAGTCATGCTGGGGGCAAATGAATCGCAAAAATGCTCTACAGTGGTTTCCAGAGAGGGGTTATATCACTGCTTTGTCCTCCTGCCTTCTGTAACCCTCTGTGTTCTTCAGTAATTTACTTGGCAGCCCTGAGCTGTCCGTCAGGCACTTTACGAGAGGTCTGGAAAAGATGACTCAATGCCTTGCGCCTCACATGCTAGTTTCTTCCCTCCATAAATCAGGAAAACGTATCCACAAGCCTGGACTTAGGGAACACACCTGTTTCATCTGTCTCTATTATTGAAGAATTGGCCAGAAAATGGGGATTTCGTCTCTTCCATTAGTAACGATAACTTATCCGGAGCAGGGCACAGTGGAAGACAATAGCAACGGGCTTGTTACTCAGACAGACTGGAGGGGGTGGTTGACTGCATCTTAGTCTCCTGTTTTCTCCCTGAAATGCAAGCTGCCACAGTGCTCGAGGCTGCCAAGCGATGCTCTAATATTTTGAGGAAGCCGGTTAGTGAGTTGCCACGGCTTATTGCTACTACTTCTTGTGTGGTGGTGGGGGTGAGGAGTTATTATTATTCAGCTTAAGATATTTGAGAACGTTACAAAATAAGGTGGCAATGTCTAACTGAACAAAGTCCTTGTTTTATTTGCTGGTTTATTTATCAGCAGGGGGCTGAGACCTGCTGGGTACGAGGTGCCTTATTAGTTCTAGGCATGTAGAGAGATTTATGCAGATTTCCTGAACCAAAGGAAAACTCAGCTGAACATGGAAGGCAGAACTGGGGACAGATAATAACTGGGAGTATGAAGAGAGGGCTGTAGTAACCAGGGGAGGAAAGAGCTAATTCTACGGAGGAGGCGAGGGAAGATTCACTACAGGAAAAGAATTGAATGTTGGCAGGTAAGTAGCAGTCTTCCCAAAGGAGGACAGGAAGGCCATTCTGGGTAGCTTGAGATGAATATACTTCTCTGCTTGTATTTTCTGTGATTATTTTATTGTTGTCACTTTGGGGGTAGGGAAGGGACCTAGAATTGTCATCAACATTCCTTGCAAGTCCCCTTGGTCATTTTCTTTTTTTAGTGAGAGAAACAGACAGAGAGAGGGACAGACAGGGACAGACAGGCAGGAAGGGAGAGAGATGAGAAGCATCAGTTCTTTGTGGTGGCACCTTAGTTGTTCATTGATTGCTTCCTCATATGTGCCTTTGGTGGCAGGGCTCCAGCTGAGCCAGTGACCCCCTTGCTCAAGCCAGTGGCCTTGAGCTTCAAGCCAGTCACATTTAGGCTCAAGCCAGTGACTATGGGGTTATGTCTATGATCCCACACTCAAGCTGGCAACCCCATGCTCAAGCTGGCACAGGGTTCAGGGTTCTGAACCCGGGTCCTCCACATCCCTGGCCAATGCTCTATCCACTGTGCCACCGCCTGGTCAGGTCCCTTTCTCATTTTAATGAATTTTATTAATTGCCCCAAATATAACCCAATTCTCATTTAAAATTTCCTTCCTTCAATGGCACCCATTATACTTTTTATATTTATATATATTTTAAAACTATATATATGTAAATATATAGTTTTAAAATATATGTCTTAGACATGTATGGATATTTGTATGGAAAACATGCAGTTCATCTGTGTGTATAAGTGTTTTAAATCGTGTGTAAAACATTGCATTGTAGCATATTTCCTCTTTCTCACTTATTTGGCATATTTTACTTTTAACTACATTAAAACGTAAAATATGCAAAGAGCATTTAAAATGGATGAAGACCCATGCCATTGAATGTATTGTCTTGCATTGTTGTATAGCATGTGACAGTACGCACCTGCCATAATTTATTTAAGCCACAGTGTGTCAATGGACTGGTAGGATGTTTTCACTTTTTGCCATCACGAACAGTGCGGCTCTGACTCTTCTCGAACGTGACTGTGGGTGCTAATGCATAAGCATGACTTACGGCTGTCAGTTTTCTCCAGCATGGATACTGTGTTATTTCTAATTTTATCACTCTGGCTTTATTTGCATTTCCCTGGTGACTAATCGAGTTGAGCACCTTCAGGTGATTTAACTCCTACTAAAAAACCCCAAAACAAAATAGAAAAATCTAATTTTTAAAGATAATTTGACTGGTAGCCGATTTCTAAGTCTATGAACAATTTGTACTACATTTGCTTTCTTGTAATATTGAAAGCTCCAGATTCCGGTATCTATGCTAAAAAGCCTTAGGGACCGGGAGAAGCCATTTCTCTGTTTGCATAATCCTTTACTGTTTTTCTACTGTTTCTTCTTTTCTCTTGGGACCGACTTTCCCCGATTCCATATCGCATGGTCCCAAACTTTTGGGGTTAGAAGTGATCTTGGAAAGATAATCAGTCCACGAGAAAATGGAGCAGGTGATTTGCCTCTCCAAGGTCATCTGACCTGTCAGGGGTCTCAAACTCAATTTTGAACTTCGTGGATTAGTCTGCGGGCCGCACAAAATTGTTCGGTGGGCCGCATGCGGCCCGCGGGCCGCGAGTTTGAGACCCCTGCGAGTCTACCAGGTGTCCCCAAACTATGGCTCTGGGCCGCATGTGGCCCCCTGAGGCCATTTATCCAGCCCCCGCCGCACTTCCGGAAGGGGCACCTCTTTCATTGGTGGTCAGTGAGAGGGGCACTGTATGTGGCGGCCCTCCAACGATCTGAGGGACAGTGAACTGGCCCCCTGTGTAAACAGTGTGGGGACCCCTGCAACCCCAGTCAGTCCACCAAGTGACTTGGAGGAACTGAGGCTCTTATTGAAAAGAGCTCTTATTGATAGATCCCACATTGATTGTCTTTGTGACTGGAAATTTGGTTTTGTTGCCCTTATGCGTGTTCTTATAAACATGTTTTCGGTGCAGATGGAACTTAGGCTAAGGACATAATAATGTGTTGCCTACCAGGAAACTGCTGTTTGTAAATACATTACTGAAGGTTCTTTTTATAGTTCTATTTGAAAGATAAACATGTTATCTTGAGCAAGGTTTTACATTTCAGGATTGCTATAATTGAGAGGAGTACTGAGGGTCAGATGGAGCCCAATTCAAAGGTGTGAAATATTAGCATGTAACTAATTTTAAGAAAAAAATGTCGAAATGTCAATATGCAGTCATTTGCAGCCACTTTAAATTTACATCAATTTCTGACTTCAGTTGGAATATAAACACTCATGTCTATTAGATATTACTTGAAGATACTTAAAAGAAATTAAATCTACATTATTGGAAAGGGAACGTTCACACAGTATCCTAACTGTGTTCCATTAGGACATAATTTTAATTTTTAGGAAATTAATTCTGTTAGCCTTGATGTTTAAGATAGAGAAGTGGAAAGAATCGAACCACTCTGCACTTAATTTTTTTCAGAAGGCCATTAGCAAACCCACATCTCCTTCCTGTGATGTAGTCCAGTATTATTTTCCTCCCCATGAGATGAATCAGGAAGACATCGTGTTCCATCGCAGTCACGGAAAACAGAGGAGAATTCAGCTGCTCAGACTTGGTTGTGCAGAGGCAATGGTTAAAAAAAATAAATAAAAAGGAAAATGTTGAATTCAGGAAAAAGAAAACTCATAGAAACGTAGCAATGCTAAATAGCATTTTAATACCTAGTAACTGATATATGAAACATCCAAATAAACTAAAAAATCAATCAAACAACAAAAAAAATCCCCATTGTTTACTTTTATATCATATCCCAGGAAATTTTGTGACTCTCATAGTTAAAGAGCATACAGCATCCCATAGGGCCACTCCTGATCTCTGGAAAAATTAAGTTCTGGGCATAAGCATACAATCATGCTATTATGTATATTAGTCATTATCTAATGCTAGGCATCATAAGTATTTTCATGCATTATCTTATTCAATACTCTCAGCAACCCTGGAGAAACTATCATTACTTCCATGTTATAGATGAGGTTTCCAAGGTTAAAGAAGTGAAGTAAATTATCCAGAGCCACTGAGTGTACTACTGAGATTTTGTTCTATGGCAAACTACGTCCAAACAGTGCTTAGGACAGCAGGCACTCTTCCCCTTTGAATTCTGTAGGTAATCAACTGGGCTGGGCTCAGCTGGGCAGTTCCACTCCTAGTCTCCCTTGCCTCACTCACATGACAGGGGGTCACCTGCCAGTTCTTAAAGTTTCCTGCCCAAGAACAGGCTGTTGGGTTGTTTACATGGTAGTCTCACTGTTCCCAGCACACGAAGATGGGACAAGCCACAATACTTAGGTGTTTGTCAAGCTTCTGCTTGTGTCACAAAGCAAGTGACATGGCAAAGCCAGATGCAATGGGTAAAGACATGAATTCTATTTCTTGATTGGAGAAGCTGCCAATTCACATTGTGAAGGGCAGTAGAAAGATTTGGGCTGCTTTTTGAAATCCACCACAGTCAGTAAGTGACAGAGATGGATTTTGAACAGTGATTCATTTTTTTTTTAATTTATTCATTTTAGATAGGAGAGTGAGTGTGAGAGAGAGACAGAGAGAGAGAAGGGGGGAGGAGCAGGAAGCATCAACTCTTTTATGTGCCTTGACCAGACAAGTGCAGGGTTTTGAACCGGCGACCTCAGCATTCCAGGTTGATGCTTTATCCACTGTGTCACCACAGGTCAGGCGATTCATTTTTTTTTAAATTTTATTTAGAAAATTAAATTTAACAGGATGACATTGATCAATAAGCATACATAGGTTTTAGGTGAACGTTTTTATAGCATTTGAACTATTGATTATGTTGTATACCCATCACCCAAAGTCAAATCTTTTTCTGTCACTGTATATTTTGTCTCTCTTTACCCCCTTCCTCCACATCTCTGTCCTCCTGGTAACCACTTCACTTTTATCTATGTCCATGAGTCTCAGTTTTATATCCCATCTATGTGTGAAAGTAAAGCCCTTGTCCCCAATACCGATCCTATAGTGCCTCTGAAAAACAATCCCTATAGTTTTCAAGAAGACTGTCCCATAATTTGGAGGGATATTTGCCTTCTCTTTATTTTAGAAGGCCCTGCTGTCCTTCAGCTCCCAACAAAAATTAATTCTCTCTCTGCACTCTGTTGTGTGCATTCATCCACCAAAACATTTATCCCATCATAATGAAGCATTTATCATAATACAGTATATTCACTCTGTAGAGTAGGCAGGAATTATGTCTAATTATTATTTATAGCCCTGATGGTTGGTCCAATCTTTGGTACACAGTTTGTGCTCAAAAAATGACATGCTGGAGAAAGCCATGATACTTGACCTACTTGGAATAAGCTCTTTCAGTCATAATTGACAATGCCATTGAAGAGTTAGTGATGCTTACTACTACCTTCAGTTAAACATTGTCGAATCCTTTGGAAAAAAAAAAACAATAAATATTTTATTTTTGACTCCCAAATTTTAGAAAAGGACTCTAATTCTTCGATATTTTATGCAGCTACTATGATATCAACAACATTCATTTTTTAAAAATTAGATGCTTAGAGCAAGAAAGAACTTTAGAACCAACTTCAGATTCTAGTTTAGCAACATCAAGGATGGGGTGCCATCTGCATCTCCAGAATGCCTATGGTTTTTAAGGAGGGCATCCCCCAGGGAAACAGGTTCTTGGAAGCAGCAGCCCCTCTTTCTTTTCCGGAAGTTTAGCAGAGCTGAGTGGATACTGCCCAGAGGGCCCATTGCTGAATTTAGGACCATGATTTTACTTGTGTTCTCCTTGTCAGTAGCTGATGTAGGCTCCAGGATGCCTACAAGGCTGTTTCAGTTCTTTACTCCCTCCAAACTTGGTGAACTCCTCATGTCTCTCTGCTGGGTCTTCCTCCTCATTTATAGGTTGCTGCTTGGATCATTCTTGCACACACTACATGCATGTGCAGGCGACTGAGTGGGGATACCGGCAAATTGGTGTCGTTCACACGGGTGCAAGAGTGAATGAGACCCAAGTAAAAATACATGTAGTTCAGAGACTTTTTTTTTTTTTTTTTACCATCTCCGATACCACCAAAAAGCTGGCACAATGCTCACCCATCTATGTTCCCCAGATTAAATGGAACAAGATTTATCCTGAACTGTAATATACAATGGACTTCTTTAATTCTGCGCTTCTAGCTAGGAGGCCTTGGCAAGCTGCTATCTGTGAGCTTCAGTTTCCTCGTTTGTATCCTATGGTTCACAGTACTGTTGGGAAGTATAGCCGGCTCTTCGTAGGTAACCTGCGGAACACAATGCCTAACCCGTGGGAAGTGCTCAATAAAGTGATCTACTGTGACTACCATTATTAGTCTTATACAGGACATCCATGTTCCCTGATGAACCCCAATGCTTAGCTTCATTTTCTGTATTTCATAATTTTTAAGTTAAAGCTACTTGAAATTGAAAAACAGATTAGGCCCTGGCCGGTTGGCTCAGTGGTAGAGTGTCGGCCTGGCGTGCAGGAGTCCCGGGTTCGATTCCTGGCCAGGGCACACAGGAGAAGCGCCCATCTGCTTCTCTACCCCTCCCCCTCTCCTTCCTCTCTGTCTCTTCCCCTCCCGCAGCCAAGGCTCCATTGGGGCAAAGTTGGCCCGGGGAACTGAGGATGGTTCCTTGGCCTCTGTCTCAGGCGCTAGAATGGCTTTGGTTGCAACAGAGCAACGCCCCAGATGGGCAGAGCATCGCCCCCTGGTGGGCATGCCGGGTGGATCCCGGTCGGGTGCATGCGGGAGTCTGTCTGACTGCCTCCCTGTTTCCAGCTTCGGAAAAAATACAAAAAAAAAAAAAAAAAAGAAAAGAAAACAGATTAAAATGCATAGAAATAAAAAGAAAAAAATCCACATTTCTACTACCACTAGTTAGCAAATTCAATTGTTTTGTTTTCCCCTGTTCCCTTTCAGTCCTTATCCATATACATAGTGAGTGTTTTTCCTAGCTGCAATCATTGTCAAGAAAACTCATTTTGTGTGCATGTTTTTAAAAATCTTCATCTAGTGTTATGCCGTGAAAAATATTTTAATCATCTGAATTTTAAAGGTGCAAGTAACCGGAGTGAGGTAGGGTCCTAGCGTTATCATCTGCAATAACTTACACAGTTCCTCATGTTTACATAATGATTTGCAATTTTCCATTTATGCATTTTGGTTTAAAACAATAATCTTGGAAGTGTCTAATAATAAAATACTAATTATTATAAATAATTAGTGTAAACACTTTTGAGTGTTTACTATGTGCCAAGCCTGTCCCAACCTTTATGATTCTTATTTGAATTCCACAGAAACCAAGAGGCTTATTCAGTCTCATAAATCCAGTAAAATGCTGAAATAAGGCTAAGAATCCAGCCGTCCCAGTTGTCTCTCTAGTCTTTTTTCCATTTTATCACCCCCGTCTGCCATGTATGGGTTCCGATCCCTTCCTGACACACATTTCTGTTGGGTATGTGTGTGCTGCTGTGTAATTTTCTGTTTCACTGATTCCTTTGCATACTTTTAGAGCTTGCTTTGGTCACATGTCTTGGGCACAACCTCTTATGTTGGCACGATTAGCTGGTTTAACCTGTAGGCATTTATTGTCTTGGATCTTCCATGTAAACCTGACCCTAGTGATTAAATCAAGGGCAGGAAAAGCAAGCATGCCAGCAAGTAATCTGAGAGGAATCTTCTACCCTTCACTTAATGATGAATGCTTTTTCTATTGGTGTCATTTCTTTTTTTTTTTTTTTTTTTGTATTTTTCTGAAGCTGGAAACGGGGAGAGATAGTCAGACAGACTCCCGCATGCGCCCGACCGGGATCCACCCGGCACGCCCACCAGGGGGCGATGCTCTGCCCACCAGGGGGCGATGCTCTGCCCCTCTGGGGTGACACTCTGTTGCGACCAGAGCCACTCCAGTGCCTGGGGCAGTGGCCAAGGAGCCATCCCCAGCGCCCGGGCCATCTTTGCTCCAATGGAGCCTTGGCTGCGGGAGGGGAAGAGAGAGACAGAGAGGAAGGAGAGGGGGAGGGGTGGAGAAGCAGATGGGCACTTCTTCTGTGTGCCCTGGCCGGGAATCGAACCCGGGACTTCTGCACACCAGGCCGACGCTCTACCACTGAGCCAACCGGCCAGGGCGGTGTCATTTCTATAAGCACATATTTCTTTTCCCTAAAGCACACTAAGTTTAAGTATCACCAGGTCAAATGTTCTTTTTTCCCATGCAATCCCTTCCTCTGGCATTATTAAAACCTCATATATCAGAGCATTTGTCACTCTTGATTAAAGGGACTTAGAGTTGAGTTAAAAATTACCATAAAGCCAAAGGTGATTGCCATGGCGTGGCAATAGCATGGCAAATGTATCTACTGCCTTCGGTCTGTTTCCTGTTGGGTCAAATCAGGACCTTCCATGAAATATTCTCTACTCTTCTATCTGCATCCTTTCTGTGTTATGATTCTGTTCCTGTTTCCAGATATATTCATGCTCCTACCTACTTTGTTAATTGTGTAGTTGACATTTTAAAAACTGCTTAACTGTCATGACAAAGATATTTGCATGTCAACTTCTTATGTGTCTATTTTTTTTTATTAATATATTAAAGTACTGTTGGAGTTTTAAAAACTTTTCCTGTGTGGGTGCCTGAATTGTGCTATTTATTCGCTGAACACATAAATATTGGCATTGCTAAAATTATAAACACGATGACTAATGCCTAGAGGAAGATGTATAAAATAGCACAAACTCAAAACAGTAGATATAACTTCTAAAACTGAAACTAAAATGCTGACAAGTATTTAGCCTGATAATTCCTACTTTCTGATCTTTGGAGACTGGCAATTTTAGAACTTATCTTTTGTTTGTATGACCATGAAATCAAGAACAATTATACTATTAAATCCATCAGACTTTTAAAGCTTATCAATTTGGAAAACATTCATGTAGTCTGGTTGTGTTCTAGCAACAGAACACAATATATTAAAATGACACACTTTTAGGTAAGAACACTCTTACTATCACTAATCAGCAATTATTTTGTGTTTCAAACATGTGTTAGTTTTTCTATATTCTTTGTATCTAAACTCAGCAAAAATTATGCAATCCAGGTACTAGGAATTCCATTCTCAAGTTCAGGAAATTAAGATTTAACGAGTGACTGAAATATTGTTCTTAGGGTTGATAAAGAGTAACTCAGTTTTCCACTACTAATTAGTATACAGAAAACCACTTACTTACTTAACTGGTCCTAATTATGTTCTTGGATAGACTTTTCAGATATTCCTCCCTCCCTCCTTTTCTCCTTGTTTCCATCTTTCCCTCCTTCCCCCCTTCCTTCTTTTTTGCATAAATACAAATATGACATATAACATAAACTGACATTAGAAATAAAAAAATGTTAATTACAAACAGTCATGTACAAATGATTCAGTTAAAAATAGAACACCATCAACACATTCACTGTTTCCCCCTCTGCCTACAGCTACAATTTCGTGGGACGTTTCCCAGGACCAATGAACAGAGAAGAAAAATGGTGGTGTCTTAGTCCGTTTGGGACGCTGTAAAAATACCACCGACTGGGTAGCTTTAGAACAAACAGCATTTTTTTCCTCACAGTTTGGGAAGTTGTTTGAGAGGACTCTGACCTAACTGACATTACTCAGTGACAATGTGACAGCTCTTACGATCTCACGTATTCCCTGTATTGCAATGTCAAACTTGGCTAGATAAGAGTAAATACGATGTGTTGGGACAAAAGAAGTGAGCTAATGTGGATGGCAGACAGTCTTGCATTTGCTTCTCAAACTTTGCTTCCTGCCCCTCCTCTGGACTTTCCATTCTGCTCTCTGCTCAGGGAGGCTGACCTACATAGAATTCACCGATGATCTCTCATCTAGGATTGACAGATAAAATGCAAGGGTGCAGAGTTAAACTTGAATTTCAAAAAAGTAACACATACATTTATAGAATAAGTACATCCCATGAAACATTTAGGATTTATTGATACTAAAATTTTACTTGTTGTTTATCTGACATTGGAATTTACCTGTATGTCCTGCATTTTTAATTGGCGTGATCTGGCAACCCTGCTTTCAGCCCATCTGGCTTCTGGCTGAGAACCACCACCGGGAGCTCTAGTAGGAAACCAATGGGAGATAAAAGAGTGAGTTCAAAATGTTTATTTCCCTGCTTCCCTCTGTGCAAGGTCACCTTGGGTTGACTTTGTTCCTTGACCAAAGCTTACTGCTCCTCACAAAGAGATTTTTCTCTTTTTATATAGGACCCTCTCCTTCCTGGTTCCTGGTACCAGTCCTTCCGCTTGACCCCTGACCCGAGGGATGGAAACACACATATTGTTGTTACCAGCCCTGTGTCACTGTACTATCCTGCGATCCCCTCAAATATCATTATAGCTTTGTAAATAGTCTCTTTATAAATCAACCCTCCTTAAATTATCCTACTGAAGGAATGCTGACAAGACCAAAATCAAGGTCCTTCCAAAAAACTAATTTTGTACAGAGTAAATGATGAATGAAATTTAATCTGACAATTTCTTTAGTCCAAGATCTTGCTTTCTCTTTGGATCTATTTGAGTCTCCGATAAATTTAGGAATAGGGGCGAATCTCCATCCTCATGGACCTTATGAACTAATGAAGACAATGAATTAAAAAGGAAGCCAACTTTATTTCATCACCACTGCAGCTGTTTTTTTTTAAAATTTTTTTTTATTTATTCATTTTAGAGTGGAGAGGGAGAGACAGAGAGAGAGAGAGAGAAAGAGTGAGAGAGAGAGAGAGAGGAGAGAGAGAGACGAGGAGCTGGAAGCATCAACTCCCATATGTGCCTTGACCAGGCAAGCCCAGGGTTTCGAACCGGCAACCTCAGCATTTCCAGGTGGACGCTTTATCCACTGCACCACCACAGGTCAGGCCCACTGCAGCTGTTTTATACACATTTGCTCAAGTAATTCTAACAGTTCAGTGAAGAAGGTGTTCTTACCTCCACAGACAGGGGAAGTGATCTCGGAGAGGTAAATGGGAAAATTGAAGCATCTGTCCTAAAGTCTTACCACCAGAGCCTACCAGAACCCTAGTTCTAATGAGGCTCGCTTGCCAGGCAGTAGTGTAGCCAAGATTTATTGAGCACATACTATAAGCCAGGCATTGTTCTCAGAACTTTACATATATCTATTTACTGGTTTATTCCTCCCTAAATCCCTGTGGGTAGGTCCAAATATTAACATCATTTTATAGCTAAGAAAATTAGGCACAGAAAGATAATGTTCTCCAGTGGTCTCATAGGTAGAAAGTGGTGGGGCCAGCGTTTGAGTCCATTCAGATGAAGCCCAGAGCTCACACGCCTACCCATCATGCCACAGTGTCATGTCTTGCTCCAGTTGAGGACAACTGGATTTTGATCTTATGGGTCAACTCCAAGAAAAGCCAATGGATGTGGACATCTGGAGAAGTGGTCTGTGTGGTGCTGGGTAAAACGTCTGCTTCCTGCCACGTGAGGTGGCGGACAATCTTGCATATAGTTGTTCCTAGAGTTTGTCTACATCTGGTTTTGGATGGGAACAGTAATATCCGAGGTCCTCATGTTCTATTGGAACTTTGCACAGAATAGGCCATTACCTTCAGTCAGTTCTCCCAGAAAGACTTCACCCTCTAAACTTATTTTTCAGGATCTGGCTAGGGCAGATCCAGTGTCTTCCTTCCACCCCTAAAAGCCATGGTGATATGGAAATGTTGAATTTTTCACTGAACCTCAACTACTGCCATTCCAGTGTAGAGAGAGAATTTTATTTCTAGCAATATGAGACAGTTTCAATTAAGGAAGATAGAGAAGGATATAAGAGGGAGAGATATAGACAAAATTTTAAATTAATAGTATTGTTATTTTCAGATGTCATAGTTGTCTACCCAAAAAACACAACTAACTTAAAGACTATTAAAACTCATTAGAGGCAGGGAGAGAGAGACAGGAACATCGAGCTGCTCCTGTATGTGCTTTGACTAGGGAATCGAACTAATAACCTCCATGCTTCGGGATGACAGTCCAACCAACCGAGCTATCTGGTCAGGGCTTAATTTCTTTTTCTTTCTTTCTTTCTTTCTTTCTTTCTTTCTTTCTTTCTTTCTTTCTTTCTTTCTTTCTTTCTTTCTTTCTTTCTTTTCTTTTTTTTTCTTTTCTTTTTTAGAGACAAAGAAAGAAAGGGAGAGGGAGGGGAGGGGGAAGGGAAGCATTCATTTGTTGTTCCACTCAGTCATGCATTTATTGGTTGCTTCCCATGTGTGTGTGCGCCCTTACCGGCATTGAACCTGCAATCTTGTCATATCAGGACTACTCTCTTAACTGACTGAGCTAACAGGCCAGGGCCCGGTTGGTTAGAAAAGTAAAGTGGAAATGGCAATAACTTGTCTCTCTATCTGTAATAAATGAGTAATATAATGCAAACAAAGCCTCATTCAAACAAGAGTATTTTATAAAATCTTAAGAAATGGACTTCATAGAATTATGCAGAACATATATACAGATATATACTATATAATGGATGAAGTAAAACAAAATAATAACAGAAAAGCTACTACATGCCTAATGTACATACTAGGCTCTTGGTCTGTAACTGTCAAGCTGGTAAGTGGAGGACAAAACTTGAGATTTAAATACAGTAGATGATGAGAGATATCGTGTTTCTGGATGGGAAGACACATTACCAAATAGATCTTGAGTGTCACTCAAATAATTATCAATTCTTTTCCATTCGTCTGATGATTGAGATTTGGGCAGGTTTGAACTCGGACAAGTCAATTAACTCCCTGACTTTCCATTTCCTCCTCTTTAGAATTTAAGTCATTCATGAAGTTGTCAAAGGGGCTAAATCACAAATTATCTTTGAAAGATGTTTTTATAATGTGACAGGTTATTCACAAGCCCTTTGGTAATAGAAGGCAGACCTGTCAGTAGAGTCATGCTACCGAAAGGGGTCACTTGGACAGGGTCACGCTGACAGCTTATTATTATTATTTAATGACGGGGACTCAGGCATGTCTCGAGCGTGGCATCCAGGGAGCCAGGCTTCAGGCGAGGGCTCTTGGAGACACTGCCCAGAATGACCTGAACATGACATGCCACTCAATTTGAGGACTCAATTTGAGAGCTGCCTCCAGGATCTTTGTGCTCTGATGCAGGTGCTCTTTCAGCCTCTACGGTGACAACTGCGGGACACTGTCCAGCTGACTTGTTACCCGGGGCACGTCGATAGGGAATTGTCACTCCACCAAGTTATTGGGTTTCGTAGAAAGCTTCGGGGAGTATAATTACATGGGCCGATATCTTTAACCTCAAAATAGAAGAAAAACGGGCAGGAGAATTTGATAATCTGGTGCAGAGATTCTGACTGGAGTTCGCAAAGCACCTAAATAAATGATGCCAGCCCCGCCACCTAACTCCTGTCCTAATTCTGGGCCCAGGGCTTGAGATAGTTGCGGTGAGCACTTCCTTGGAATCTGTTGTGGAAAAGCAGACTCCACCCCCAACCGCCCTCTGCAAAAAAAAAACCAAAAAAAAAAAAAAAAAAAAACCCAATCCAAAACTGGAGTACATCAAATGCAGGAGCATTTCAAATTAGTCTTGACCTCTGAGCTGATAATGTAAATTGCCTTGGTAAGATCACCTAAAGGGAGCTCTCTCTGGAAAGTCTATTTTTAGCTCAGAGCCTGAGAGCGACAAAGACCCAGCAAAAAGGCTGCTTCTGCTCCACAAATGATGGAATGCACACGCCCTGGAGTGGCTTTCCTCCCCTTTCCTCTAGTTCTGAGCTCATGAAGGTTATGGTGGAGCCCAAGGACTGAGGGCGCCAGGAAGAGACCGTGTAGCCTCGTGCCCTTCTTGCTTGAGATCCTCATTTTTCTTCATTTTGCTGGCAGGTGTCTCTATTTTAAGGGATTGAAATGGAGTGGGGAACTTCCCAGCTAAGCACCTTCTAAGCACGGCACACGCACCCCCTGACATTTGCACAGCAGCTGCCCAGTTCTGTGCCTGGGCTGCTCGCCTCCTCCGCAGGTAAAGGACGGTTGCTTTCCTCTTCCAGTAGCTGTGCTTCTCCAGCCCCTTAACCCTTCCGGTTGCCGCCTCTCCTCCCACCTTCTATCCCCATGCAAGGAAAGAAAGGAAGAAGAAGAAAATAATGTAGGACGCCATCTCTTGCTTGGACTATTCCAGTCGACTCCCAGATGGTGTTTTCTTGCTACTGTTCTGCTTCTTCTTCTGAAAACTGCTGAAGGCGTATTTCCAAAACAAACTGAGCACGAGTCCCTTGAAAGTTTACAGGTTTCTCAAAGGAAGCAATCATCTTCGTGACCTGGGTTCCGGATGCTGAACAAATGTTTGCTTAATTGGTGTAGAACTGAAGATCTGTCATTTATTAACACACATGACTGAGCTTTCTCCTAAGATTAAGTGAAATTCTGTGTCTGAGTACCTCCTCATCCCCAAATTTCCACAGGCTGTATGACTTCACAGTTAGTCCATAAAACACTTTGTTCTACAAATATTTCCCAGGCAAAGAGCTTAATTATCTATTGAGGCTTACTTAAAACAGGTGGCAAGGAGCAAGCTGGGCAACCTTTGAGTTCTGTGTAATAGCTTTGCACCAACCATGCAAGATGATCTACTAAACAAGCCATTCATCAAAGGTGTGCCTCTAAAAGGTGTTCTTAAATTGATGATATTCGTCATTTTATGACAAGTAAAACAACAGTTTCACAGAGTTCAGCATGATAGTTACTGAGAACCTACTGTGTGCCAGACTTGCAAGGAATATAGTGGGGAATAGGCAGACTCAGCCCCTGCCTTTATAGACTTTATAAGTCTCCCACAGAACATGTGTACTGGGCTTTGTGATGGAGAAATGTCAGGGGCTATAGAAGTGTATCATGGAAGGGACACCTTGTGGCCGAATATGCTACCTTTTCTGCCCAAATCCAAATTCTCCTCCTCTTGTTAGGAGCACAGCTGGAATATATTTCCCAACATCCCTTGCAGTTACGCATGGCCATATGACTGACATCCAGAGAATGGAATGTGAGAAGATGTGATATGTGCTCATTTTAGATTTGACCCATAAAATCTCCCGTATGTGCTTTACCATACTCTTACCCTATTTCAGCTGGTTGGGAAGGAAGTAACGATGGTGATCTTAAAAGCCATGTGCTAAAGAAGTTGGAGACCATATCTGTTTTCATCCTTGAAGTAGCCTGCCTTGGACTGCTACATGAGTGAGATGCACACTTCTATGATGCTTGAGCCATTTTGTGTTGCAGTCTATTTGCTCCAGCAGCTAGCTTTTCCCTAACCAATACAGAGGGTTTATTTAGCTTAAGGTCAGAGGAGGACTGGTGGAAGTAACATTTGAATAGAGAACTGAAATATAAGTTAAGATTATCTAGATCATGCGTGAAAGGGAAAGTTTGCAGAATCAAACACTTAGAAAAACTGAATTTTATAATCATGTATAGGACCTGATAATGTTAAGCATTTGATTGGATAATGAACATAGGCTAATCTGGCTTGAGCACAGGCTCACCAGCTTGAGAGCAGGGTCACTGGCTTGAGCGTAGGATCAAGGACATGATCCCATGGTGTGTGGCTTCAGTCCAAAAGTCGCTGGCTTGAAGCCCAAGGTCACTAGCTTGAGCCCAAGGTCACTGGCTTGAGCAAGGGTGTGGACAAGTCCTGCCAGGGGTGAGGATGATGGAGACGCAAAGACCCGATTCTAGAGACCAGGTCCACTTTATTCAGGAAGTAAGCTAGCTTATATACATAGGTTCAGCCAATAGGATGTTACAGTGTGTCCTTCATAGTCAATGGCTGAAAAGATCAAGGAGCTGTGTGGTTGGCGCTAAGTCACTTCCATATAGGGGGTGAGCTTCCTTCCTGGGTATGCCCAGGAGGCTTCTGGGAGCTGGAATATTCTCACAGCATTGCATCAGCTGCAGCTGCTAGGAATGTGCTCTGAGCTCCACCCACACAAGGGGGTCACTAGCTCTGCTGTAGCCTCCCGGTCAAGGCACATATGAGAAAGCAATCAATGAACAATTAAGGTGCCACAACAAAGGGTTGATGCCTCTCATCTCTCTCCCCTCCTGGCTGGCTGTCTGTATCTATCCCTCTCTCTGTCTCTGTCACAAAAGGAAAAAAGAAGAATAAAAAAATAAACCCATTTGATTGAATAAGGTCTGAGGATCTTATATAAAATGTGAAAAGAATGGGTCCTGGTTTTTTTTTTTCTGGGGGAAATCTAGGAATTTTTGAAGACTTAGAACCAGAAGGATGACCTGATAATGTAACATTACCCTGAGTGGCCACGTCCTTTATACTTGTCCTTGCACTTAGTTCCCTGACCGTGGGAAATGAGTGTGCCTTTGAAAATCAAACACAGTCAAATTACTTGCTCCGCCTCTACCAGATCTTTTCCTCTCATACTTTGAAACTTGGGATTTGTGAGGTTTGAGAACAAAAATAGGGCACATAAGCCTTTTGAATAGGAGTTACTTCTCCAGACACAGAGTTGCAAGCCTTAGAAGGCAGAGATAGGAAGATTACTTTTGGTGTTTCTTTCACAGTCTTCTTCACAGAGCATACTTCCCCACTTTAAATGCCTCCTCTAGGGAGACACTATATATTTATCCATTTATTTTTAAAATCTATTTATATGAGAAATATTTGATACATGCCTACTATGCGGCAAGCACTGTTTTAGGCTCTAGAAATGATATAACAATAAATGTGACTGGCAAAGTTTATGCGTCTTACATTCTAGTGTATGAGAATGGACAGTAAGAAAAATCATGTAATCATGCAAGTCAGTATAAATATTTTGGACAAAAACAAAACTAGGAAGCAACCCAAGAGTCACTGCTATTTTTCTTTATTAATTTTAATGGGGTGACATTAATCAATCAGGGTACATAGGTTCAGAGAAAACATCTCCAGGTGATTTTGACATTTGATTATGTTGCATACCCATCACCCAGTCATATAGTCTTCTGTCACCTTCTATCTGGTTTTCTTTGTGCCCCTCCCACCCCCCACCTTTCCCTTCCCTTCCCCACCCCTAGTAACCACCACACTCTTGTCCATGTCCCTGAGCCTCATTTTATGTCCCACCTATGTATGGAATCATATAGTTCTTAGTTTTTTCTGATTTACTTATTTCACTCAGTATAATGTTATCAAGGTCCATCCATGTTGTTGTAAATGATCCGATGTCATCATTTCTTATGGCTGAGTAGTATTCCATAGTATATATGTACCACATCTTCTTTATCCAGTCATCTGTTGAAGGGCTTTTTGGTTGTTTCCATGTCTTGGCCACTGTGAACAATGCTGCAATGAACATGGGGCTGCATGTGTCTTTATGTACCAATGTTTTTGAGTTTTGGGGGGGTATATACCCAGTAGAGGGATTGCTGGGTCATATGGTAGTTCTATTTTTAATTTTTTGAGGAACCACCATACTTTTTTCCATAGTGGTTGTACTACTTTACATTCCCACCAAGAGTGGATGAGGGTTCCTTTTTCTCCACAGCCTCTCCAGCACTTGTTATTACCTGTCTTGTTAATAATAGCTAATCTAACAGGTGTGAGGTAGTATCTCAATATAGTTTTGATTTGCATTTCTCTAATAACTAATGAAGATGAGCATCTTTTCATATATCTGTTGGCCATTTGTATTTCTTCCTGGGAGAAGTGTCTGTTCATGTCCTCTTCCCATTTTTTTACTGGATTGTTTACTTGTTTGTTGTTGAGTTTTATGAATTCTTTGTATATTTTGGATATTAGGCCTTTATCTGTGCTGTTGTTTGAAATTATCATCTCCCATTTAGTTGGCTGTCTGTTTTGTCAGTTTCTTTTGCTGGGCAAAAGCTTCTTAGTCTGATGTAGTCCCATTCATTTATCTTTGCCTTCACTTCCCTTGCCTTTGGAGTAAAATTCATAAAGTGCTCTTTGTAACCAAGGTCCATGAGTTTAGTACCTATGTTTTCTTCTATGTAATGTATTGTTTCAGGTCTTATATTTAGGTCTTTGATCCATTTTGAATTAATTTTAGTACAAGGGGACAAACTGTAGTCGAGTTTCATTCTTTTGCATGTGGCTTTCCAGTTTTCCCAGCACCATTTGTTGAAGAGGCTTTCTTTACTCCATTGTGTGTTGTTGGCCCCTTTATCAAAAATTATTTGACCATAGACATGTGGTTTTATTTCTGGGATTTCTATTCTGTTCCATTGGTCTGAGTGTCTATTTTTCTGCCAATATCATGCTGTTTTGATTATCGTGGCTCTATAATATAATTTGAAGTCAGGTATTGTAATGCCCCCAGCTTCGTTCTTTTTCCTTAGAATTACTCTCGCTATTCAGGGTTTTTTATAGTTCCATATAAACCTGGATAATTTTTTGTTTTATTTCTTTAAAAAATGACATTGGAATTTTGATAATTTTTTGTTTCATTTCTTTAAAAAATGACATTAGAATTTTGATGAAAATTACATTAAATTTGTATATCGCTTTGGGTAATATAGTCATTTTGACTATAATTTATTCTTCCTATCTAAGAACAAGGAATATTTATCCATTTCATAATATCTTTTTTGATTTCCTTTAACAATGCTTTGTAGTTTTCATTATATAGGTCCTTTACATTCTTTCTTATGTTTATTCCTAGGTATTTTATTTTTTTTGTTGCAACAAAAAAAGGGGATTGTTTTTTGAGCTCATTTTCTGATGTTTCATTGTTGGCATATAGGAAGGCAATGGACTTTTGTATATTAATTTTGTATCCTGCGACCTTACTGTATTACTTTATTGTTTCTAGTAGTGTTTTTGTGGAGTCTTTGGGGTTTTTGGTGTACAGGATCATATCATTTGCAAAAAAGTGAAACCTTGACTTCTTCTTTCCCAATATAAATGCCTTTTATTTCTTTCTCTTGTCTGATTGCTCAGGCTAGAACTTCCAGCACTGTGTTGAATAAGAGGAGAGAGTGGACAACCCTGTCTTGTTCCTGATTTTAGGGGAAAAGTCCTCAGTTTTATGCCATTTAATATAATGTTAGCTGATGGTTTATCGTAGATGGCCTTCATTATGTTGAGATATTTTCCTTCTATACCCATTTTGTTAAGTGTTTTAAAAATAAAGTGATGTGGCCCTGGCCGGTTGGCTCAGTGGTAGAGCGTCGGCCTGGCGTGCAGGAGTCCTGGGTTCGATTCCCGGCCAGGGCACACAGGAGAAGTGCCCATCTGCTTCTCCACCCCTCCCCCTCTCCTTCCTCTCTGTCTCTCTCTTCCCCTCCTGCAGCCGAGGCTCCATTGGAGCAAAGATGGCCCAGGCGCTGGGGATGGCTCTGTAGCCTCTGCCTCAGGCAATAGAATGGCTCTGGATGCAACAGAGCGATGCCCCAGAGGGGCAGAACATTGCCCCCTGGTGGGCATGCCGGGTGGATCCTGGTCAGGCACATGCGGGAGTCTGTCTGACTGCCTCCCCATTTCCAGCTTTGGAAAAATGAAAAAATAAAATAAAATGATGTATTTTATCAAATGCCTTTTCTGCATCTATTGATAAGATCATATGGTTTTTGTTCTTTGTTTTGTTGATATAGTATATTACATTAACCGTTTTATGTATGTTGAACCATCCTTGTGATGATGGGATGAATCTCACTTGATCATGATGAATTATTTTTTTAATGTGTTGTTGTATTTGATTTGCTAGTATTTTGTTTAGTATTTTAGCATCTGTATTCATTAGAGATATTGGTCTGTAGTTTTCTTTTTTTGTGTTGTCCTTGCCAGGTTTTGGTATGAGGGTTATGTTGGCCTCATAAAATGTGTTTGGCAGTATTGCTTCTTCTTCAATTTTTTGGAAGACTTTGAGTAGAATAGGAACCAAGTCTTCTTTGAATGTTTGATAGAATTCACTAGTATAGACGTCTGGCCCTGAACTTTTATTTTTGGGGAGGTTTTTAATAGTTGTTTCTATTTCCTCCATGCTTGTGGGTGTGTTTAGGCTTTCTGTTTCTTCATGACTCAGTTTAGTAAGATTGTATTGTGTTAGGAATTTATCCATTTCTCTATATTGTTAAATTTGGTGGCATATAGTTTTTCATAGTATTCTACAATAATTCTTTGTATATCTGTGATATCTGTGGTGATTTCTCCTCTTTTATTTTGGACTTTGTTTATATGAGTCCTTTCTCTTTTTTCCTTGGTGAGTCTTGTCAAGGGTTTATCAATTTTGTTGATCTTTTCAAAGAACCAGCTCCTTGTTCTATTAATTTTTTCTATAGTTTTTCTGTTCTCTATTTCATTTATTTCTGCTCTGATTTTTATTATTTCCTTTCTTCTGCTGGTTTTGGGTTGTCTTTGTTCTTCTTTTTCTAGTTCCTTAAGATGTGAAGTTAAGTGGTTTATTTGGGCTCTCTCTTATTTGTTCATATAGGCCTATAGTGATATGAACTTCCCTCTTATTACTGCTTTTGCTGCATCCCAGAGATTCTGATATGTTGTATTGTTATTTTCATTTGCCTGTATGTATCTTTTGATCTTTGCGTTTATTTCTTCTTTGACCCACTCATTTTTTAAAAGTATGTTGTTTAGTTTCCACATTTTTGTGGGTTTGTTTACCTCTTTTTTGCAGTTGAATTCTAGTTTCAAGGCTTTATGATTAGAAAATATGCTTGGTATAATTTCAGTCTTTCTGAATCTGTTAATGTTATATTTGTGGCCCAACATAAGATCAATTCCTGAGAATGTTCCATGTACACTAAAGAAAAATGTATACTCTGACACTTTGGGATGAAATGTCCTGTAGATGTCAATCATATCCAATTGTTCTAGTGTTTCATTTAAGGCCAATATTTCTTTATTGATTTTCTGTTTGGATGAACAATCTAGAGCCGTCAGCGGTGTATTGAGGTCTCCAAGTATGATTGTATTTTTGTGGGTTTTTGTTTTTAGGTCAGTCAGTAGCTGTCTTATATATTTTGATGCTCCTTGGTTTGGTGCATATATATTAAGAAGTGTTATGTCTTCTTGATTCAATGTACCCTTTATCATTATAAAATGTCCATTTTTGTCTCTGATTATCTTTGTTGTCTTGTAGTCAGCATTGTTAGATATGAGTATTGCTACACCTGCTTTTTAGGGGGATGTTATTTGCTTGGAGTATTGTTTTCCAACCTTTCACTTTAAATTTGTTTTTATCCTTGTAGCTTAGATGTGTTTCTTGTAGGCAGCATACAGTTGGATTTTCTTTTTAATCCATTCTGTTACTCTGTCTTTTTATTAGTGAATTCAATCCATTTATGTTTAGTGTAATTATTGAAATTTGAGGGTTTCCTATTGCCATTTTATATATTGCTTTCTGATAGTTTTGTATCTTGTTTGGTTCTTCTCTTTTATTTTTTTATCATCTGTTTTTATTTGGTTGTAATCCATACTTCTTTTCTCTGTTCTTTTTTCTAGCCATGTACTTCTGTGTTAGTTTTTTCAGGGTGGTTACCATTAAGTAATGGAAAGCATACATATCACATTAATTGTAGTACATTATCTCCTGAGTGCTTTTGCACTTCATCCTCCTTTGCTACTGTTAATCTTTGTCCTCTCCCCTTTTTTGTTTCTTTGTCACAGTTTAATCTTGTTTTTATTGCAATCTTGATGGAGCTTTTACTTGTAGTTTTGTTTTGTTTTTTCTTTGTGTCTGGTCAGAAAACTCCCTTCAGTATTTCCTGAAGTGAGGGTTTTCTGATGATAAATTCCCTCATCTTTTCTGTATCTGTGAATGTTTTTGTTTCTCCTTTGTATCTGAAGGATAGCTTTGATGGGTATAGTATTCTTGGCTGGAAGTTCCTCTCTTTCAGAACTAATCATTAATAAGGGAACCTTGGTAAGATTAACATCTTATTTCTCAGCAGAAATAATGAAGACCAGAAGGCAGTGGAATAACATATTTAAAATCCTGGAGCAAAAAACTGCCCATCAAGAATTCTATATCCAGAAAAGCTCTTTTTAAAAATAGAAGTAAAATAATAACATTTTGAGAAATATACAAACTGAATTTGTTTCTAGACAACTCATCTTATAAGATGTACTAAAGGAAGTTCTGATTGAAAGCAAGTGATTCCAGGTGATAATTTAAAACAATGATCATTGGCTCTGACTGGTTGGCTCAGTGGTAGAGCATTGGCCTGTCATGTTGATGTCCCATGTTTGATTCCTGGTCAGGGCACACAGGAAAAGCAACCATCTGCTTTTCCACCCCTCCCCCTCTCCCTTCTGTATTTTCATATCTCTCTTCCCTCCCACAGCCAGGGCTTGGTTGGAGCAAGTTGGCCCTAGGAGCTGAGGGTGACTCTATGGTCTACCTCAGGTGCTAAAATAGCTCAGTTGCCGAGCAATGGAGCAACCACCCCAGATGGGCAGAACATCACTCAGCAGGGTCTTGCTGGGTGAATCCTCATTGGGGCGCATGCAAGAGTCTGTCTCTCTACCTTCTTGCTTCTCACTTAAGAAAAATAAAAAATTAAAAAAAATAGAACAATGATCATTGATAAAGGTGACTACATAATTGTAAAAAATAGTATAAATGCATATTTTCTCTTGTATTCTCTTAACTTTCTTTAAAAGTTTTTGTATAAAACAATATGTGTAAAATGTATCATAGTGTATTTCCCAATAGCAGCACAAATGAGGTAGGTGGGAGCAAAACTGTATTGAACTAAAGTAGTGACTCTAGATGGTAACTCAAATTTACAGAAACAAGTGAAGGGAACAAGAAAAGACAGATAAGCCTTTTTAGTAGGAGTTACTATAATATATTAATATATACTATATTAATTTAGCAAAAGCTACAAATATATATATAATATATATATATTATATATATATACTTTCCTCTCTCAGCATCTTTAAAAGTCATAAAATTATAGACAGTTATAATGATAACAAGGTATGTTGGGTTAGTAACATTTATAGATGTCATATATAATGGTAATACACAAAAGGAGGACATGAGAATAGAGCGATTTGGGAGTAATGTTTCTATACTAACTGGAATCAAGTTCGCGTGAATCTGAAGCTGATTCTGATAAGTTAGGATGCATATGGTATTACCTAGAGCAACCACTAAGGACTAGATAAAAATTAGCTAAAAACCATTGACTATATTTAAATATTGCATTAGAAAACACCCACTATTAAGGAAAGCAGTAAAGGGGGGATGGAGTAACGAAAAACACATGATGCACATAGGAAACAAAAAGTGAAATGGCAGATGTAAATCCAACTGTATCAGTATAACACAGTTATACTCCCATGGAGCCCAACCCAGGACAGCTACTCTGTGGGCTGTGAGTGACTTTTTCCGGGCACACCTGACTGCACCTCTTCTCACGTTGATACCGCAGGCTCCATGCCTGAGGTCCCTGGCTTCCCAGTTGCTGTGGAGACATGTGACTCCTGGCCCCAGATGGCAACCACTCATACGTGAGCCGAAGATGAAGGGCAGTTAATGCCCTATAGCTAAACATTCTTTCAAGAGGAGAAGGGAACCGGGAGATAAATTCTTCTCTATCACAGTCCATTGTGAGGCAAAGTCATCACATAATCTCTCCAAAGAGTGTCCTTTGAAACTGAGTAATTGCTTGGGCTTGATAATAAATGAAATCACTGTTATAACTGTTTTGTTTTCCTTTTCCTCAATTTCTGCATTTTACTTTTTCACTAGTACCACTATTAACTTAAAAAACATTTTTTTTTAAATTACAGACTGGTGTTAAATTTCAATTTCTTAGAGGCTCCAAGAAACATAGAGTCACTATTACCTAAGATTTAACTATGCCAAATCCTCCAAGTTAAACATATCAGAAACTAGAACCACTGTGTCATTACTGCACTGTCAGAGAAATACAGCCTATATTACAATAGAGGCATTTAACTGGGAATGTCTTTATGATACAACTTACAGCTCTTTGTGACTCTGACAGTATTGAATCTGCAGTGTTCCGTCAACAGCATGTCACCAAACTTGCAAGTACACGTGGGTTGCAGTATCTGTGAGTTCTATTTTTGCAATTGCCTAATATCGAGATATACCCCAGGACCCTTACATGTGATTCCGAGTCATTTTTATATATTTAAGATGTATTTCTCCTCCCCTTGACACCTGTAATGCATAATGTTATATGGCAACTTGGCTGGGCCACCGTACTGGGATATTTGGTCAGTTACTAGTCTGTTTCTGTAAATGTACTTTTTTTTTTTTTTTTTGTATTTTTCTGAAGCTGAAGCTGGAAATGGGGAGAGACCGTCAGATAGACTCCCGCATGCGCCCTACCAGGATCCACCCGGCACGCCCACCAGGGGGCAACACTCTGCCCACCAGGGGGCGATGCTCTGCCCCTCCTGGGCGTTGCTCTGCCATGACCAGAGCCACTCTAGCACCTGGGGCAGAGGCCAAGGAGCCATCCCCAGCACCCGGGCCATCTTTGCTCCAATGGAGCCTTGGCTGCGGGAGGGGAAGAGAGAGACAGAGAGGAAGGAGAGGGGGAGGGGTGGAGAGGCAGATGGGCGCCTCTCCTGTGTGCCCTGGCTGGGAATCGAACCCGGGACCTCTGCACGCCAGGCCGACACTCTACCACTGAGCCAACCGGCCAGGGCTCAAATGTATTTTTTTTAATGTGAGATTAACACTTAAGTCAGTAAACTCTGAGTGAGCTGATTATCCTCCATAATGTGGGTTGGCCTCATCCAGACAGCTAGAAAAAGAGTAGTTCTTCTGAGCAAAAAGGAAATTATCAGATCACCTTTGGACTTGAACTGCAACTCTTTCCTGAGTCTCCAACCTTTTGGCCTACCCAGAAAATTTTGGACTGTTCAAGGGTCTACAATTGAGCCAATTCCTTAAAATTTCTTTCTCTCTCTCTCTCTTTGCATATATATATAATTATATATTATAAATATATATACGTATATATTTATTTAAAAGGTCTACCGGAAAGTTCTGTCCTTTTTTTTTTTTTTTAGATTTGTAACTTTTTTTTTTTTTTAGATTTTATTTATTCATTTTAGAGAGGGGAGAGAGAGAGAGAGAGAGAAGGGGGGAGGAGCAGGAAGCATCAACTCCCATATGTGCCTTGACCAGGCAAGCCCAGGGTTTTGAACTGGTGACCTCAGCATTTCCAGGTCGACGCTTTATCCACTGCGCCACCACAGGTCAGGCTGTCCGTTTCTATCACAAGTTTCGACACGTAAGCACATTTTTATTTGGCGCATGTGTGCCTCTCTATTTTTATCACTTAATGTATACATACTGACGTAGCAAATTAAGTAAAACAAAGTTGATTCACGTTAGTCTTATGTGTGAAGTGATAGTGTACTCATGGCTACTGATAAAGTTCATTTACGCCACTGTATTGTATACAAATTTCAACAAGGAAGAAATGCTACAGAAACATGTAGAAATTTATTGAAAGTGTTTGGTGAAGGTACAGTTTCTGATAGGACATGCAAAAGATGGTTCGAAAAATTCGAAATAGGTGATTTCGACCTTTCTGATAAGCTACGTTCTGGGCGATCATCTTTGATCAATGAAGATGTTGTTAAGACCATGTTGGAGCAAGATCCTTTTCTGACAACACCGGAGATCGCAGAAAGGCTTAATTCAGCTCAGCAAACAATTTTGGACCATATTCAGAAAATAGGATTGGTGTGGAAATATATTATTTAATAAAGTTTATTGACGGTGAGAAAAATTTGTATTTTGTTTTATTCCAAAAACGGACAGAACTTTCCGGTAGACCTTATATATATGTATATGTATGTATATATACACACACATACATATATATACAAATATACACATACACTTACATATATATGTGTATGTGTATATATATGCAACTTAGGTATATATACACACACATATACACATACATACATGGTAGTTTCTCTGGATAACCCTGAGTAATACACTATGAACAAAATAATTTAAAGTTAAAAATAAAATAAATTTTAGGATGCTCCAATGTAATATTCTGAAGTAACTTTACCTTTAATAGATTAATGCCCCAAAATGTATTTCCCATTTTGATTAAGAACATATGATAAAGAATTTGTTAATAGTAGCTCTCCATGTTTCATTCTACACATTTCTAATACCTTTTAATTTTCTTGTTTCTATGAAAAGATTTTAATGTTAAATCTCCGAATAGAAAAATTCCCACTTTGTATTTGTAAACCTTTTTAATTTTTAAAAATACCATTTTACTAGAGAACTTGCAGAATCTCTGACCCCCACAGGAGGGTCTAGAAGAGGCCAAAAGACAGAGAAATTTCCACCCAAAATTCAGTTTAGGGGGAAAATTGTGTTGACAACTATTGTTCTAAACATAGTACCATTCATTAATGTCTCATCTCTTTTAGCTTTGTTCTAACAAATCTTCTCTTTCCAAAACAAATTTATGCCTGAAATACAGGAAATAATTATTGAAAAACAACAGAGAACTCATAATTTTAAAAATACGATGTGAATAACAACGATGCTCTAGTTAATTCCATTGTGCCCACTGCAATTCAGTACACGCAAGGACTGTCAGCCATCTGGAAGTAATAAAATAATCTCATGCATCTAGTCCAAACATTGCAACCTGTTTATCCAGCCAGCTCACATATACACACTTGTTTCAGAAAACAGAAAGTACCTTATTAAAAACTGAAAATGGTCCATTATCACTCGAGTAAAGTTTGATAATCTTTGAAAATTATCTATTTAAATTCAATTAGCTAGCCATGCAAATCATACAAGTCTGTGGTTTCAAGACCAAGAGGTTCAACCTATTCTGTAACTGATTAGTTGGTAAAGTTTTGGGTAAAATACAGGGTTACAAACGAGATGGGTTCTATAGGTTTGTTCCTAAGTTGAATTTGTATGTAGGTTGGAACAGGTACATTTACCTATTAAATACAACTTAGGCAGATATTTGTCTTAACATAGTATTTATTTTTACCTTTCTGTGCATATAAATACTTAAACATTTTCAAACTTACAGAACCTATCTCGTTTGTAACCTGGGGACTGCCTGTAACCTTTTATCATCACATAATCAGTATATATTGCATAAACTTAAAATAAACTTTAGGAAGGTATAGTTTACATATGATAAAATTCACACATTTCAAGTGTGCAGGTTGATAACATGTGACAAATATGAATCTTCTGTAACCAGCACGTCAATGAACATATAGAATATTTCACCTCCCCAGAAAGTTCTTCTGTGCCCTTCTGCACTCTTCGGTATAAACTTGTTATATCCACTTACTTTTACAAACTTAATGCATGAGCCACACTATACCCAATGCCACACCACGGTCCATAAATTTTTCTGGTGAACTAGTAAACCTCAGCTCTTCCTCTGTCCGTGAAAACAGAGGGCGCCTTAAATCTGGTTTTGCCTTTCCCGCCTAAGCCCCTTGTCACTGGTTCGGTTCCCATTGCGCTACAGCCCCTCTGTGCTTCACAGAAATATCTCCTGCTTGCCTTTGAAGGCATAATTCCTTTTATTATGACAGACTGTTTCCTTAGCTTCCCTTTCATCTTCCTCTACTCCCTGACTGCTTGCTCAGCCGTAAGCACTGAGGCTAAGTCGCATTTAATCTGTCAGAAAGTCTAACCTCCAGGTTCATCAATTACCTTTGCCGACCGGAGCCTTTCCTGACACCCTCGATGAGGCTGGTGATTGCGTGCACGTGGCACCGACATCATGACCTGATATCTATCTGCTTCCCAGTCACAGTGGTCTCCACTCCGTTCTCCATCGTCCTCCCCTGGTGTCCTCCCTCCCCTCTCTGTCCTCTTAAAGATCTTTTTTATTTATTGATTTTACAAAAAGAGGAGAGAGAGGGGGAAGAGGGAGGGAGAAGTATCAACTCATAGTGGCTTCACTTTGGTTGTTCATTGATTGTTTGTCATATGTGCCTTGACCTGGCAAGCCCAGGGTTTTGAACCAGCGGCTCCAGCGTTCTGGGTCGATGCGCTATCCACTGTGCCACCACAGGTCAGGCCTGTCTGTCCTCTTAAACTTCCTATAGACTTGGCTCTCAGCCCCCTCGTTAATCAGGTTAGTGCTATACTTCAGGTCAGATAGCATCATAGTTAACCGTGCGTTAAGCTAAATCTCTTTAAGCGTTCATCTCTTCCCAGGACTGTTCTAAATTTCCTGCGATCCTGGCTCTCTTCTTGGCCTTCATCTTACAAAAGGGCCGTGTTCTTTTCATGCCAGCTTTCAAGCCATTACCATTCCATCAGGTTTTAAGCCCAAGATTTTAATTTTATAGAAAAAGAATCTTTGAATAGCTTTCTTTGAAGCTCCCTGTTTTTCCTCACCCCTACCCATATCTAAACTTGGCCCTGTAATCAATCTGATCAATGTACACTGACTGTTGACTCGAGCAATCCTCCGAGACTGTTCATCTTGGGCGGGGGTGGAGCCCATTCTGCTGGTCTCGGCCAAGGGCATTCTCTGAGGCCTGGACTAGTCAAGCAGTGCAGCCAGTCTCCCTGCAGAGGTGGGCTCTCTCCCTGCTCCCAGGCCCCTCTCTTGGGCTTCTGTTCCGGCTGGGTTGGTCGAGCTGTCACCTCCGTTAGGGTAACTGGTGGTCACGTTTAATCTGACACAGGAGGAATATGCCTTGTTCAGACCTCGTACAGTCTTGTGCTCTTTGAGTGACGCGCAGCGTCTTACGTTAAGCCTCTTAGAAGCAGAGACGGAGGCAGGGATTTAGGACTTACTGGGGGAGTACTCCCCCGCCCTGCCCCGCTCCCCAATCTGGTCGGAGATACTAAAGCAGTAAGAGAGGAAAGCAAGGGGGGGGCTGAGCAAGGATGTGATGTCGGGAGAGAGCTATATCATCCTTGGCCTGATTCGCTGGGCATGATGGGAGCAGCCTGGAGCACGGAGTAGTGCGGCTGTCATGTCTTGAGGTGGGGGTGGCCCTGTGTACCCCTGTACCAGTTATTCGTCAGCTCTGGGCTGTTCCCGAGCAAGGAGAATAGGCTACCTCACAGGGCACTTCGCCTGAGCAGGGACATCACTCACAGGCGTTCGGGGATGGGTACATCAGTTTGCCACCTTGGCTCTGGGGGCCGCATGGCAGCGCCTAGCACACTTAGGTGCTCTGCCTCTGCAGAGATCCAGCCGTGAAGAAGACGCCTGGGTGAGGCCTGAGAGCGCTCGGGCTGAGTGACCAGGCAGAGCCGCCTGCTGTGTCCTCTGTTTCCAGCGCCGAGCAGTTTGGGCAGGAACGGGCCGGCGTCTCATCTCATCAGTTGGCTTGATTTAGCAGTTAGCAGGCCAACTCCCCAGCTGTGCCCCACCTTCCAGCTCTTTCCCACTTCGGGCTGCTGTGCGGATGTCCTCCAGGGTTCCTGCTCCAAGCTGGGCAGGTGGAGGTGCTGGCCGAAGGGGGTGGGGGCGGGGGGCGTGTTAATCCCATTTCCGGTGAGAAACATGCAGCTAGGTGATTGTTTACAGGAAGGAAAGGCTAAACCAAACTATCTGTCTGAAATATGTTACCTTTTCAGTCTGCTAGATGCGAAAAACACGGGAATCAGCTGTGGGAAGCAGGCTTGGCAGTGGTCTGCTCCTTACTGTCCAAGGGTTTTACTGCCTCCCCTGCAGGATGAATTGCAGGAGTCCGACTGTGATGCATTCCCCACGGTTCTTGCTGGGTGCCGACAGGGAACTGACACCTCTCAGGAGACTGCTTTGGGGCACGTCCTGGGCTAAATTCACAGGAGTCTGATTTTATAGATAGAGAAGCTGAGAATGAGCATTCCAAAGGGCTTATCAAAGGACAGACAGCTAGGAAAACCAGAGCCACACCCAGGCCCAGAGCCCTGAGATTTCTGCTAAATGACACCGCCTTCTATTATAAATTAAGAAACCCCCCCCCCCCAAAACCCCAAACTAAGTTTATTCTCCACATGTCTGCTCATTGAAGAAACTATATCTTTTTCAGCCAAAATGCATTGTATGAAAATCCTGAGCATAAGGCAGAAGTTGGCAAACTTTTTTGTGAAGGGCCAGATAGTAAATATTTTAGGCTGTGCGAACCTTACGGTCCCCGTCCAAACTACTCAGCTCGGCTGTTACAGCATGGCAGCAGCCATATTGCGGACACTGTGTAAACAAATGGTGCGGCTGTGTTCCAGTGAAGTTGAAGGACACTGAAATATGACTTTTATATAATTTTCACTTGTCACAACGTATTTCTTGTTTCCCCTCTCAGCCAATAAAAAAAAAAAAGTAAGAACTAGTCTTAGCTACTGGGCTGTACAGAGGAGGAGGAGTAGGCCATAAGGCAGGGGTCGGGAATCTTTTTGGCTGAGAGAGCCATGGCCGCCACATATTTTAAAATGTAATTCCGTGAGAGCCATACAACCACCCATGTACATTATGCATTATCCAATAAAAATTTGGCTTTGTCCCGGAGGACAGCTGTGATTGGCTCCAGCCGCCCGCAACATGAGCGGTAGGAAATGAATGGATTGTAATACATGAGAATGTTTTATATTTTTAACATTATTATTTTTTTTTATTCAAGATTTGTCTGCAAGCCAGATGCAGCCAACAAAAGAGCCACATCTGGCTCACGAGCCATAGGTTCCCGACCCCTGCCATAAGGTTTATCCCCCCCCCCAACACTGCTTAATGGTACTTTGAACATTAAACTCCTTGAATCTAGAGAGGGAATTTTCTCATGTTGAATTTTTCATCTGAATGTATAACACAGTTGTGAAATAGCAGTGTATTAGAGTAGGTAGAGAAGATATAAAACGTAACAGTAGGAAAAGAAAGCACAAGTAATGAGCGCTTACATACCTCTGGATAACAGTTAATATTGGGTAAAATACCTAAACCTTCTTAAACACCCCTGTCCTTGTCTTTAAAAAAGAATGATAATAATAGCTTTCTCATAGGGTGATTGTACAGGTTCCGTGAGTTGATGCACTTAGCCCAGTGTCTGCTATATATCATTGCTTCATTGTATGTAATTGCTGAGTTACACCTAGTTATTTTATAAGCCGCAATATAGATCCGGCACAACACTGGCAGATGCAGGCTGTTTGAAGATGAAGACACTGTTCGGGGAAGTGGTGTGATCTTCTCAATGTCATGTGTTCAGCAGAGAGCTGGAACACCAACTTAGCTCTTCCAACTCTGAGGGTACAGTTTTATTTATCAGAAATGAGAAAAATGAAACTAGATGTCTATTTTGATACTGAGGTCTGAAGGGAAACTGGAAGATCGTGGTCCTTCCCTAGATTTTTAAAAGGGATAAAATAAACATGCGAATATCTGGCAGGAGTGTGCTGACTGGATGGTATTTTTGCTTATCTTCGGCCCGAGGGTTGTGTTGTCCCTTTGACGAAATTGATTTGTAACTCCCTGCATGGCTAACCCACTGATCTCAGTGTCACGATACAATTTGGGAGAGTTGGAGCTGTTCCATTTTACCAGAAAATGATTAAGATGAACTCCAAGGGTATTTGTGAACTTTATCAGGAAAATCAATTCCTCTAACGAGGAAGTGGATCAGTATTGATTTTTTCTCTCTCTTTAATTGGACTTGGAACCCCGATAGCTTTTAGCAAGTTCTGGTGGTTTGCTTTCAGCCAACACATTTCCCCGTTTGCGGTGGCGTCGAGTATGCTCTCAGGAAGCCCGTGGCGTTCTCTTTCTCTCACTTGTCCCCCGCTGTTGAAGGTTAACAGGGAGGCTTTCAGACATCTGCTACTCACAGGGACATAATGTTCATTAGGCTTTTTGTTGCCCTAAATGGACAATCTCTGTGTTCTTGTAATATGTAGATAGATGAGGGTGGAGGGAGGTTGGACTCACAGAACAAATGATCCACAATGAGAAAATGGCTAAGATGTGACGAAGGTGATTAGTGAAGCCACCAGCCATACACTTCCATCCAAGATGCCTGCGTGAATCTGTTACAGAGTTTATGAGTATGATAGAGTCGGCAACCTTCCTAGAGAAAGGAGGGCACCAGGGCACCTGGGCTATTAATTGCTGCCTGAGACTAGTGGATTGGTGGTTTCTCTGACCCTGTGGGGCCCGTCATGACAGGTGCTGGAAGAATTTAGGACACTGCTGGGAGCGTGAACGTGGGGAAGAGGTGGAGGCTGGCCATCATCTCTGATTCTCCCTTCTCCAGCACCAGCCTCTCAGCTGGGTGCTTTCTGTTTGTCTGCAAGTCATTTCCCTCACTTCTTTCCCTTCTTTCGTTTCCCTGTGTTATTATTTCAATTGGGAGGCTTGCCTTTAATTTAATAGATTCAGTTATTGAGATTAAAAAAATTATCACTTAATTCTTTTTCTAGCTCTAAGACTTTTATTCTTTCTTCTTTTCCATCTCCTTCCCTCCCCTCCCTCCCTCCCTTCCTCCCTTCCTCTTTGCTGCTATGCACGACAGGGTTAACTTAACAGGCTTGGGTTGCTTTAACCCTGCACATTTCCAGAAAAGGCCTGTTTACAGGACTGGCAGGCTTCTGGAGAATGAGCTCTGAGCTCTTGAGATATTGTGCCTGATAAAAGTATTATTGTATGCCTGAAGCCTTGGGCCATGTAACACTACTTACTACTACCACCAGTATGATTTACGGTGAGTGCCTGCTTTTGTATGCCAGAGGCCCTGGTACTCACTTAATAGCAAAGGCCAATCATGGAGATGCTGCAAGCTGAACCCCAATAAAAATCCTAGGTACCAAGGCCCTGGACAGCTCTGGTTGGCAAACCTTTGCATGTTGTGGCATATATTGTTGCTGGGGAGAATTGAGTCCAACCATGTAACTGCATTGCAAGAGGACAATGGAAGATTGTTTCTCGTTTTTCCTGGACTTTACTCCACGTGCAGTTCCCTTTGCTAATTTTAATAACTGCCCTTTCAATGTAATAAAAGCTTTTTAGCTTTTCTGAGTCCTGTGAGTCATTCTAGTGAGTCATTAAGCCTGAGGATGGTTTGGGAGTCCCTTGACATGCCTACATTTTCATTAAAAAATTTTTCCTTTTGTTTCTTATTTAAAAATTTTTAATTCTATTTCATAATATCTGGTATCACTTTTTATCTTTTATTGATTTCAATTTTATATTATACTTTACCTGATTTGTTCATCTGTTTTCTAAAGTTGTTTTTATATTATTTTTGATATCAGGTTTATAAATTTGTTGCTTCTTTTTTTTTTAGAGAGAGAGAGAGAGAGAGAGAGAGAGAGAGATGCAGACAGACAGGAAGGGAGAGAGATGAGAAGCACCAATTCTTTGTTGCGGCACCTTAGTTGTTCATTGATTGCTTTCTCATATATGTTTTGAGGGGGGCGGGCGCTACAGCTGAGCAAGTGACCCCTTGCTCAAGCCAGTGACCTTGGGCTCAAGCCAGTGACCTCCGGGCTCTAACCAGAGACTATGGGGTCATGTCCATGATCCCATGCTCAAGCCGGCAATCCTGTGCTCAAGCAAGTGACATCAGGTCCTTGAACCAGTGTCCTCAGCCTCACTCTATTCACTGTGCCACTGCCTAGTCAGACATAAATTTGTTGCTTTTTAATTCTCTTATAATTGTTTAACTTTCTTTTTTATTTTAAGTTATAGTTTTGTGTTTTGGTGTCTACCTTCTGGTTATTATTTTGTTGTCATTGTTCTCCCTTTCATCTAACCTATGTTGTATAATAATACTGAAGGCTGTTTTCATACTGAATACCCCAAAGAGGAAGGCTGTAGACGCGGCTTTGAGAAAACAAGACAAAACCACACAGAAGGCTCTAGAGACTTCCTCTTCGGCTGTCTTTGGAGTCACCCTTCTATCTCCCTGTTTTATATTTAACCTTTCTTTTTGAAGTTGTTTTTCAAAGTTCCTTATCAAAATATGATATTTTAGGAAGACTTCAAAATAAAATGTTGGCAGTCTGATTAGGAAATTTAAAAAGTAGTTAGCAACTACACAAGGAACAAAAAATGTACTAAGTACATACCAAAGTGAATTAAAAATGAAAATAGAACAATATATACAATATATAGAAAATTTAGAATTATACACAGAGCTTACTGTTGTCACCCACCGTATATTTCTATTGGGTAGTGCTGGAGAAACTGTTATACCTGGAAAACATAAAGAGAATCAAATGAAAAACTCACTGTATATAATGAATATATGTCTATGTCATAAAATTCACATACAAATCATATTTTAATTTGTTTTCAAAAAATGCAAAAGAAAAATTTTCTGGTTGAAATAAAAGAAAGGTGATTGACATCATAAAAATACGAACGTGTAAAACTCACCGATGATGGTTAACGCATCGTCAAAGTTAAATGCTATGCACTAGTATTGTAATGTGGAGTATTAATTCACTTGTAACTCTACTTTAAAAATGAAAAAATATATATGTTAAAGTAATCATAACTATACTAGTTTTGTTATGGGATACACATTGCCCTACTCTGCTTTGTCTTCCTCTTCCCATGCCAGGTGAATATTTGAAAGTGGAGGGGTTCCACCTTCCTCCCCCCCCCCCCCCCATTCTGGGATTCTTGCGGTGGTGTCGTTTCTATAGGTAGTTGCTAGCTGGTCTTCTTTTGAGGGGGACTGAAGTTTTCATTCATTCATACTTCCACTCTCTTCTTCCCAAGTTAATTTAAATTTTTTTTTTTTTTTTTTTTTTTACAGAGACAGAGTCAGAGAGAGGGATAGATAGGGACAGACAGACAGGAACGAGAGAGATGAGAAGCATCAATCATCAGTTTTTCGTTGGCGACACCTTAGTTGCTCATAGATTGCTTTCTCATATGTGCCATGACCGCAGGCCTTCAGCAGACCAAGTGACCCCTTGCTCGAGCCAGCGACCTTGGGTCCAAGCTGGTGAGCTTTGCTCAAACTAGATGAGCCCATGCTCAAGCTGGTGACCTCAGGGTCTCGAACCTCGGTCCTCCGCATCCCAGTCTGACGCTCTATTCACTGCGCCACAGCCTCGTCAGGCTACAATTTCTTAAATTTTGTGTTAATTGCTATCATAGCCCCACACACTTTCTTTATGGTTTTAACATGTGCTTGTATCCTTAAGCTAAGTGCTGTTCAGGTTCTAAACTTTATGTACATGGAATGAAATGGAATATATTCTATGATGTGCATCTACTTACTTTAATTTTTAAAGTGTTACCTGCATTGATGCATGCAATTATAATTTATTCATTTCATATATACCACCACCTGTTAATCCATTTTGCTCTGGATAGATTTTGGGGTGATTTTCATTTTTCTTCCTTGAACATTCTTGTACATATCTCTTAATGCAAGTTTTTAAGAGTTTTATAGACTATATGTCAATATATAGCTGGTAATGTAATTGTGTCATAAATATATATGTATGTCAAAGGGAAATGTCAATAGTTTTTTGTCACTGCAAATACAGTTTACACTTTCAGCAAAAATTCAAAGTGCCATTGTTCCATAGCCTTATCAGCATTTGATCTTATACTTTAAAAATTTTCCCACTGAGACAGAGTAAAATCGTATCTTGGGGTTTTAGTTTACATTTCTGTAAGAAATATGTGAAGTTGAAACTTTTTTTTTTATCATGTGTATATTGGCCGCTTGAATTTTCTCATTTGTTCTGTTCATATCTTTTGCACATTTTTCCTGAGTTGTCTACTTTTTTTCCTTATATTTTTTCTAATTAGGATGATATTGCTTTTGAATTTATAAATACATTCTGACTTTTTCATTATTATTGGAGAGGTCATCAAGAGGCTGTGACCACCAGATGACCCACAACTGGACCTGGGCAACTGAAGGGTCCCCCCTCCGCTCCCGTGCCCGTAGAATGTATTTCCGTCCACCATAATCGCAGTAGGAACCGTTTTCAAGGTCAGAACCTCAGGAGAGTCTTCGTTGTTCAGACTGTCCGGATGGAATACGTGACTCAACCACATTTAAGGCCTCTATATAAACTTTCAGGATTCTGGCGGGCAGTTTGGAGATCGACTTGTCTTGAAACCACAGGACAAAGCCCCCTAAGTAAGTTCTCTTCAAGTTCAACCTGGCACTTGCTATTCTGGAGAGGCTGGACTCTGTTTGATCTCCTTTGCCCGCCTGGTACCGGGGCTGCCAACTATATAGAATTTCTTATTTTTAGATAGTTGAGTTTATCTTTTATAAAATCATTGTGGTGCCTGGCCTGTGGTGGCGCAGTGGATAAAGCGTTGACCTGGAATGCTGAGGTTGCCGGTTCAAAACCCTGGGCTTTACCCGATCAAGGCACATATGGGAGTTGAAGCTTCCTGCTCCTCCCCCCTTCTCTCTCTCCTCTAAAATAAATAAATAAATAAATAAATAAATAAATAAATAATTAAATAAAAATAATTAAAAAAATAATCATTGTGGTTTGCTGTTTCTTTCTTTTTTTCTTTTTAAATCATAAACCATTTTCTACACAGAGACCTCTGTAAGTTTAACATATTATACTTTCATATTTATATATTTAAGCTCGTTGGAATTGTGTTTTTGACTACATTGTGTGATCAAGATCCATTTTCTAATTTGACATACATATTTAACAATCCCTGACCCGTTATTAAGTATTCAATCAGTGTTCCTTTGGTCAGAAATGCCTACGTATTCTCGTAATTGAAGCTTCCACGTATGCGAGAGCCTATGCATGGGCTCTTAATTTTTTCTTTTTCTTTTTTAAATGTTTATTTCTGTTATTCTGTTCTATTTATCCATCTCTGCACTTTTATCATAGTGTGTTCATGGTTATAGCTTTAAAGTCTGTCTTAATATTTAATAGGGTAAGTGTCCTCTCGGTCTCCTGCGGACTGTCTTGGCAGTTCTTGCTTTGTTTATTCCTTATAAATATTATAGTAGCTCACTGAGTACTTGGGTGGAGGGGGACCATTGGGATTTTGATCAGAATTGTATCAACTCTGTCAGTTGGTTTGGAGAGTTGACATCTTCATGGTAATGACTCTTTTTTTTTTCCCCAAAAAAACTAGGAATAGCTTGCTGTTTATGTAGGTCTTCTTTAATGACTTTCATTAATGTTTAATATTTCTTTCTGAAGATTATTTAAACAACTTTAATGATATTTCTCTTAAGTATGTTTATGATTATATTGTTGATGTATTTGTGAATGTTTTACTAAGTGTTAATGGCGTAAACAATGTCATGTTGTTTTTATAGGTAAGAGTCTTGCAAAAATCTCTTATTTATTCTAAGAACATGTTTGAGTTTGTTTTTCACATATACCTCTCATGCCATCTGCAATAGTGTCAGGATTTTGTCTTCCCTTGGGATCATTACTCATTTTGTTTTTCTTTCCTTACGACACTGACCAGGACTTTGATAAAATGCTAAATAAAGAGAAAGTGATGGCAGTTGTCCTCGACTTGTTCCTTATTTTAGTGGAAATGATTTTGATATTTTGACATAAAATGATATTTACCCTATTTAAGAAAAAAGTATGATATGTTAGTTTTTTAGGGCTGCTGTAACAAATTACTTACAGACTAGGTGGCTTAAACAACAGAAATTTATTTTCTTTTAGGCCAGAAGTCTAAGATCAAAGTGTCAGCAGAGTTTTTTTCATTTGTTTGTTTGTAGTTTTTGTGCTGTGGCCTCTCTCCTTGGCTGCCTTCTCACTATGTCCTCTCTGTGGGCATACATCCTCAGTGTCCCCCCCTTTTTTAATCTTATTTTTATTAATTTTAATGCAGTGACATTGATAAATCAGGGTACATATGTTCCGAGAAAACATCTCCAGATTATTTTGACATTTGATTATGTTGCATACCCCTCACCCAAAGACAAATTGTCTTCTGTCACCTCTATCTAGTTTTCTTTGTGCCCCTCCCTCCCCCACCCCCTCTCTCTCCTTCCTCGCCCCCTCCTCACCCCCCCACCCCACCTCCTGTTACCATCACATTCTTGTCCATGTCTCTGAGTCTCATTTTTATGTCCCATCTATGTATGGGTTCATATAGTTCTTAGTTTTTTCTGATTTACTTATTTCACTCCGTATAATGTTATCAAGGTCCATCCATGTTGTTGTAAATGATCCGATGTCATCATTTCTTATGTCTGAGTAGTATTCCATAGTATATATGTACCAAAGCTTTTTAATCCACTCGTCCTCTGACGGACACTTGGGCTGTTTCCAGATCTTCGCTATTGTGAACAATGCTGCCATAAACATGGGGGTGCATTTCTCCTTCTGGAACAGTTCTATGGTGTTCCAGAAGGAGAAGTGTCCCCTTTTATGTCCATATTTCCTCTTCTGAATGAGGCTCACTCCAAGGACCTCGTTTTAATTGCATCACTTCCTCAATGGCCATACTTCTGAACAGTCACAGCGGGTTAGGGTTTCATTGTGTATTTGGGGGGACACAGTTCAGCCCATAGCTCAGAATCCCTTTTATTCTTATTTCCAGTAAAATTTAAACCATGAATATATGTTTAATTTCAGAAATACTTTTCCTACCTCTGTTGAGATGGTCTGTATTTTCTTTATTCTTTAAGACATTGTTAATTTCACTAGTAAATTACTAATTTTCATACTTTTTTTTTCCAAAGTAAGCTTTCATTCTTAGGTCTGTTTCTAACTGAAATGCATAACGTATGTAAAAAATTGGGATATTTCAAAATAAATATGAAGCAATAAAATGTCTCCTAATGTTTGTGAGTAGTGGTATTATAATTAGAAGACTCCACAAAAATGTTTCTCAAAGCACTATTTTTAATAGCCCCAATGGTAATTACACAAACACCAATCAACCATTAACAATTGTGGTCTATTTTTATAATGGAATATTTATACAGCAATGAAAATGGAGGATCTATGATACTCAATAGTGCTAATAATCCCTACAAACAAAATGCTAGGAAAGAAAATAGAAACGAAAAAGTATATGAGCATGGTTCAATTTATAAAAGTGCGAAAAGAGCCGACACAAATTTGTGGTACCTGTATTAGGAATCCCTAGAGTGTTGTTACCTTTGACAGGCATGGAGTGTTGCTTGAGAAAAAAGCCCAGGAGGAGTGGGATGGCCATCAGACAGGCTCCTGTATGCACCCAACCAGGATCCACCTGCCATGCCCACCAGAGGGCAATCCTCTGCCCATCTGGGCTGTTGCTCTGTTGCAGCTGGAGCCATTCT
This sequence comes from Saccopteryx leptura, assembly GCF_036850995.1. NCBI lineage: Eukaryota > Metazoa > Chordata > Mammalia > Chiroptera > Emballonuridae > Saccopteryx > Saccopteryx leptura. The sequence goes on from NC_089512.1 coordinate 16,099,195, forward strand.
AGCACCTGAGGTGGAGGCCATGGAGCCATCCTCAGTGCCTGGGCCAACTTTGCTCCAATGGAGCCTTGATTGTGGGAGGGGAAGAGAGAGATAGAAAAAAGGAGAGGGGGAAGGGTGGAGAAACAGATAGATGCTTTTCCTGTGTGCCCTGGCTGGGAATTGGGGACTTCCACATGCCAGGCCGATGCTCTACTGCTGAGCCAATCAGCCAGGGCCAATATTCTGTTTCTTGATCTGGATGCTAGCTGGATAGCTGTGTTCATTTTATGAAAATTTGATAAGGTGTTTATTTATGATACATACATTTTTTTTGGTATCTAAGCATATGTTCAATAAAAAGTTTTTAAATGGTTGAATGTGCATATCATTTTTCAGTTTTGAGTTTTCTCTGTTGAATTGGGACTGTTTTTATTTAAGTATAAAGCAACAGATTTTATATCTTTCATACTACACAGATTGTGAGTCTTTCTTGAAAAAGGGCAACATTTCCCTTTATAATCCTTTCTTTTTCTTCTTTTTTCTTCCAAGTGAAAGGAATGGAGATAGAGGGACAGACTCCTATGTCTGTCTCCATATGTCCCAACCAGGATTCACCCAGCAACCCCCATCTGGGGCTGATGCTCTGCCCATTTGGAGCTATGCTTGCAACAGAGCTATTTTTAGCACCTGAGGTAGAGGCTCCATGGAGCCATCCTCAGTGTCTGAGCCGATGTGCTCATACCAATTGAGCCATGGCTATGGGAGAGGTAGAGAGAGAAAGAGACAGAAAGGGGAGGGGTAGGGGGTGGAGAAGCAGACGGTCGCTTCCCCTGCGTGTTCTGACTGGGAAGTGAACCCGGGACATCCATGGGCTAACCCTCTACCATTGAGCCAACCGACCTGACCTGTGGTGGTGTAGTGGATAAAGCGTTGACCTGGAATGCTGAAATTTGCTGGTTCAAAACCATGGGCTTGCCTGGTCAAGGCACATATGAGAAGCAACTACTATGAGCCAACTGGACAGGGCCTCCCTTTATAATCTATGTAGCTAGAAAATTTCTCATTCTGCAAGCAACCCAAAGGAAATCCTTTAACTTCAATGTGATTTTTTTTTTTTTTTAGTTTTATGGATAGTTTATTTTCTCATTTAGGCTCTACAAAAGCTTGCTGTCACACAGCTGTGCCAAGTCAAAGAGAATGTGCTTTATCTGCTCTGTAAACACAGACAAAACCAACACAGCTGATATCAAAGTGTGACAGAGGGTGTTGTAAGAAATTAAAATAAAAAAAATATTAAAAAAATTGTACTGCACATGAAATTCTTTCTATGGCTGAGAACAGAAGAAGAAATGATTTTGTTCTTGAGCAAATTTTTAAAAGAATCCATGCATGTTTAATTAGCTTATTTTGGATTTGGGAAGTTGATTTGATGTAGCAGTGTTCTGCTCCTTTGCTGACCATCAGCTGCCCCCAGGCCTTTACCCCTATAGTCCTATCTTGGCTCCCAGGTGAACTTTAGTGGTCAGTCACATCCACCTTCCTGCCTCCACAGTCCCATGTCACATCTGTCTTCTATTTAACATGGAGAAGACTGAGAAGATACAGAATAGAAAGCAAGATCAAGGTATAGAATTACATGACCTTTCATATATTCTGAATATAAACTTTTAAAAATTACAAGCCCTGGCCGGTTGGCTCAGTGGTAGAGTGTCGGCCTGGTGTGCAGGAGTCCCGGGTTCGATTCCTGGCCAGGGCACACAGGAGAAGCGCCCATCTGCTTTTCCACCCCTCCCCCTCTCCTTCCTCTCTGTCTCTCTCTTCCCCTCCCACAGCCAAGGCTCCATTGGAGCAAAGTTTGCCCGGGCGCTGGGGATGGCTCCATGGCCTCTGCCTCAGGCGCTAGACTGGCTCTGGTCGCAACAGAGCGACGCCCCGGATGGGCAGAGCATCGCCCCCTGGTGGGCAGAGCATCGCCCCCTGGTGGGCGTGCCGGGTGGATCCCAGTGGGGCACATGCGGGAGTCTGTCTGCCTCCCCATTTCCAACTTCAGAAAAATACAAAAAAAAAAATAATAGTAAAAAAAATTACATATATAGTTGTCCCTCAGCATGTTGTGGTTCACTTTTCATGGTCTCACTGTATCGTGGATTTTTAAATTGTATATATCTAATTTTGTATCACAAATTTTTTGCTATATCACAGGATTTTGTGGCATGTAGATATTTTTATATATTTATTACTTTAATTATTTGGAGGTAAAATAAGCATTAATTATTTGGAGGTAAAATAAGTATTTTGTAGCCCAAAATATTGAAAACAATATAAAAAATATAAAAATTATTAATTAAAACTAAAAGAATATTAAATCAAAATAAAATACGTAGAGCACAGCAGATGAAGTGGCGCCTTCAGAAGAGCTGTAATGCTCTTGCTGGCTGTGCAGGACATTCATCTCATCATCATCACCTTCATCGTCATCAGTACTGCACAGCTAATTCATCATCATCTTCATCATTCAAGTTGTAGTATATTCACTGGTGAGTACCCATATAGAATTTTATATGCTGTTAAAATTGCATAGGTTTGAGAGTATAGAAAGTGTTTAAGAGCATAGGAAGTGTTTATAAGAGTGTGGGAAAGCTTAATAAGAGTGTAGGTAGGGTTTGTAAAGCCTTAAAATATATATAAATAATAAAGTAAATATAAGGTCGCTACTTCAAGGATTTTCGCCTATCATAGGGGGTTCTGGAACCTAACCCCTGTGATAGACAAGGGACATCTGTATGTTTTGAAAATATTTTCTCTCAGTCTATTGGTGGTCTTTTCATTCTCCTAACAGTGTATTTCAAATATACTCAGCCTCATACCCAGCCTCATCTTTAGAGTCTGGGTGATCTAAGAATACAGGGTCATACGAGGTTATTCCTGTTGGCACTGATTGCTTTCCTTGTATACATGTAATAGATTGCAAGCATGGCCACAATTCTTTGTAGCTCCTTCTATCAAGAAACAGAGTCTATTTCTTTATCCCTTGAATCTGGGCTGGCCTTGTGATTTGCTCTGACTAACACAATGTGGTGAAAATGGCAGTGGTACCAGCTCCATGCCTAGCCTTCAAGTGGTCTTGCAGTTTCTACCCTCTGTTTTCGGAGCCAAGCGAACAAGCCTGGAATTTCCTGCTGGCGGGTGAGACTGTGTGGGGTGAGGATCTACCCCAGCCTGTTTCACACGCGTGTCACCCTACCAAGCCAAGCCCTGTTGATGCCAAGAATTTCCAAAATATATCACCTTTCCTGGCCAGGTGGTGGCGCAGTGGATAGAGCGTTGGACTGGGATGTGGAGGACCTGAGTTCGAGACCCCAAGGTCGCCAGCTTGAGTGTGGGCTCATCTGGCTTGAGCAAAAAGCTCACCAGCTTGGACCCAAGGTCACTGGCTCGAGCAAGGGGTCACTCGGTCTGCTGAAGGCCCGTGGTCAAGGCACATATGAGAAAGCAATCAATGAAGAACTAAGGTGTCGCAACGAGAAACTGATGATTGATGCTTCTCATCTTTCTCCATTCCTGTCTGTCTGTCCCTATCTATCCCTCTCTCTGACTCTCTCTCTCTGTCCCTGTAAAAAAAAAAAAAAAGAATCAGGGCCAAAATATATCACCTTTCTACTCATGAGCAGTGACCGCATTTAAGAATTATTCTGTATTCTTTAAAGTGTCCGGCTGTATACAAAACACAAAGTTCTTGGAGTTATGTGAGCAACTCTCCTTAAGACCAAGGATGTGAAATCTGCTCAAAAGCGAGTCGGAAAAACCCAGTTACTATGCTAATGAATAGTAGGGTTTAGCACAAGATGCTTACTGTCTAAGGCTTTCGCTCTCTCACCATGAAATGAGGGAGAACAGTTGGGTCTCCAGGGTCCCATTGGGTCTGATGTGCTCCAATTTCGGTACCTCCTGCTGAGTCACTTTCCAGGTCCTGCTGAGTCACTTTCCAGGTCCTGCTGAGTCACTTTCCAGGTCCTGCTGAGTCACTGTCCAGGTCCACTGGGCAATTCTCCTGAGCAGTTAGTAGCAATTCTCTGCTATAGTAGGAACTAATTTATATCTTTAAATTTGTAGTATTTTATTTAGTTTTAATTATGCTAGTTACTCATATACCACTACTTCAATATTCAGAAAATAGAGTATTCAGATAGAAAAAAAAATCAACATAGTCCCAGAATTCAGATATAAATGTCAACATTTCCTAGTACATTGTTATTTCTTATCATACATATATATATTAAAAAAAGAGGAGATTTAATGTACATATTGTCCTTCCAATTGAGTTTTCTGTGTCGGTCTATGCACAGGTCTTTGTTGAATGGCTGCAATGTTAAAGATAAACCACCGGTGTTAGATTTCTTGCCAATTTTTACTCTGATCAACAACGTTTGTGACAAACAGGACTGACATCCCTAAATTTAGACAGTAAATATTTGAAAAGCAGAGCACGAAGCAGAGCTTTAGTAAGGATATCGTCTAAGTGATGAAAAATAAATCCATATTTTTCTATGTTTCATTTCGGAGTCATGTGTTAACCACTGTTCTAAATTCATGCCTCAAGTGGTACACCGAAAGATTCTAAAGACAATAAAAGTATCTAGATCCCCTACTGAATCCAATTAAAGTGTGGGTCTCCAGGGCAGTCTGTAGACGCCCAGCCAGCAGGAGCTTGCAAAGATAGCATTTCTTTAGCATATTTGTTTATTGACCTAATTAGAAAAGTATAAGGGAGCGGACCACTTTTAAAAACCTTGTCCCCATTAACTATAGATGATATGTCCCCAAACTCTTAAAACATATTTGGCAATCAATAAAACGAGCAGCTAGAGGAATCACTTCCTGTTTTATTTCCAGATAGGCAGCAGAATTTCGTTTTTAGCTGCAAAGGAGGATTTAGAAGCCCGGCAGAAAGGACGGGAGCAGGAGCTGTGCGTGCCTGGGGAGGAACCACCGAGTCCGACCATACGCGGACTGAGCAGCATGCTGCTGCGCCGACTGTGGCAAGGGGCGTCTTCCCACATCCTGCACAACTCTGCCGTCTGTGATGAGTTTTTCTTGACTCCAAAAAAATTTTGTCCACTTTGCACATACCGGGCCAGATAATATAGCTTGAGTCAGATCTAACGTGAAATATGCACGCACATCTCTTTTCTTGCCTGTCTCTCTTTACTAGAGCACCAGGCTATTGAGAGCAAGATCTGTGTGTTATTTTGCTTTGACTGCATCTGGTACACAGGAATAATAATAATTGTTACTGTTTATTCTGTATCAGGCATTGGGCTAGATGATTTGTGTGTGTACACACATACACACACACACACACACACACACACACACACATATATGGCAGGCTAATTAGCCAGACTGTTTTTCTTCTGTAGTTTTCCTTTTTGGTTGGTTATCCGGGTAACCAGCATTTGTGTTCTTTGCCTTTGTCTTAGCAGACAAGCAAGCAGAGGCTGTGATCATGAGAGCTTTCTAATGATTGTGTCCAGAGAGCTTGTGCTCGGTGTCCTGGTTGGTGAGGTAAGAGAGTGGAGTGATTATGAGGGCAGGAAAGGGTTCCATTCCACTGCCCCAGCCCACAAGGATTGAAGAGAAGTTAGAGGTTCAAGTTCCCAGAATGCAGGATGTTTTTGTTTTAAAACCACAAATGTCTCTTGCAAACTTGGGTGGTTGGTCACTCTAGATGGGGTGACAGTGCCCTCAGAGAAGGCAACGTTTGTAGTGGGTGAGCCTGTGATGTTCACCTGGAAGGAGACGATGAACATCACAGGCTCTCCCAACTTTGCCAAAGATGCTGTGGCCCCAAGAGCAATCCAGAAATCACAGAGTCTGGACTGGAAGAAACCACTGAGGCTGTGACAACAGGGATCTCGGTAGGAACAAGGTACAAAACATAGAGACATTCCTTAGTATTGCAAAGTACTTATTGAGCTCCTGTGCCAGGTATAATCTGACGAACCAACAATGTGGGGATGGCCAACAAGTCACTGGCTTTGGAAGATAGGAATACAAAATAAAATGAACTGTATGCTATGGCAAATGCTGCGACAACAAAATACCCTAGGGGTATTTAATAGGAGAAAGGGATATTGGAATGCCATTCGAAATATGATGAGGACATTGGGTAGATGGCCAACCACTACCTGTGCAAGTTTATGTGGGAGGGAGTAAAGGAAGCATGCGTATATTCAAGACTTCCTCAAGGAGCCTGCAACTTAATGTGGATTATACTGCACATACGTGTCACTGAGTTAGGACGATGCCAAGGCAGCAGGTGCAGTACAAACTGGTGTAATTAGGAGAAGGACGGAAGTGCTTGGGGGTCCCAGACAGAACCTTTGAAGTGGAATGAACGTGTCTCCAAAAAAATAAAGTGTTGAATCTGGGGGTCATAGGTGGTTTGAGAGAGATTAGAAAGTAAAGTGAAAATAGATGAAATTTTCTGACTTTAAAGGTGAAATGAACAGCTTTCCTATGGTATAGCAGCCTCCCTTCTTTGGGCAGAAGAAAGAGAACATCTGGAGGAAGGGTTTGGGGGGATAAGACTGACTTATTTCCTGTCATCAGCATAGTTTGGTCCGTCACGCTGAGGGCTCTTTAAATTTTCTTCTAAAAATTTTAAGCAACATCTTCACCCTCACTCACCAGATCTGTTTCCTTTAAATTTTGCTTCAGAGAGGGTGAGTCCAGGTCTTGCTCCCTCGCTTCTATCAGAACCATTATTCTTTGTTATGTTTTATAGATTTTCATCAGTTTTATTAAGGTTCCAAGTTAGATATTTGAAATCTACCAAAAATGAAAGTCACCACACTGGACAAGGACTGTGCGGTCCTTGCAGGCAGAAGTAGCTTCTGGTCACCATCTGCGCCCAGCTCAGAGCCTGTCCCAGGGAAGGTTCCCAAACAACTGTCCTAGGAGGAGATGGGGGCAGGTCTCGGCACATTGGCCTCTGAGAAGTCAGATAAATAGAAACACTTAGGGTTTGCACCAGTCCTTTTAAAAACATCAGTCCCACTTCTTAAAATGCTCACTAATGTAAATTAGAGAGCACTGCTGTTCTCAGAGAGAACTCCTCGTAAACAAGGCTGCCACTTATAAATGCATTTCTTCCTCACAAATAACCAGCTGTGATGGGCTACCCACAGGGCAGCTCGCGGGACCTGAGAGGGATTAACGTGTCAGGAGAGTTCTTCCTCTAATAATAAGCTACTTTAATTATGTTATATCTGTTCGAAGAAAAGATGCTGAGACTCACTGAACTGGATCATATAAAAACTGCCGACATATCTTAGAACTGCAGCTTTTTCTTCCCTTTCCCAATTTTTTTTTCTCAAGCCCAGACAAATCATCAGCACATAGGTATAATAGTTTAGGGCAGGGGTCCCCAAACTACGGCCTGCGGGCCGCATGCGGCTCCCTGAGGCCATTTATCCGGCCCCGCCGCACTTCCGGAAGGGGCACCTCTTTCATTGGTGATCATATTTCCCATTGAATGAGGAGCATAGTTCCCATTGAAATACTGGTCAGTTTGTTGATTTAAATTTACTTGTTCTTTATTTTAAATATTGTATTTGTTCCCGTTTTGTTTTTTACTTTAAAATAAGATCTGTGCAGTGTGCATAGGGATTTGTTCATAGTTTTTTTTATAGTCCGTCCAGCCCTCCAACGGTCTGAGGGACAGTGAACTGGCCCCTTGCGTAAAAAGTTTGAGGACCCCTGGTTTAGGGGTATAAAAGTAAAAATATGTAACCACACACGCATCTGGGACTGCCCTGGGCAGAGTGAGTGGTTCCTGTCTCTGAATTCAAATCACTGTGGTCACACTTCGAAGATGCACACCTCTTACTATACAGGAGGTTGTTTGGTTAGCTCTGTCCTGTAGTAGCTGTGGGTCCCTCCAGCGCCAGAGCAGGGTGGACATGTTGGATCATCACCTATGGCGTTAGGCAGTTTCCTGGGCCGTCTCATTTAACTTAATCCACTCAAGTACCATAAGAGGTCAGCATTATCTGTAACCATTCTCTTGGTTCCAAATTGTTAAGCTGCTGGCACAAAGCAAGCAGCAGAGCGGAGAGTGAACCCATGCTGATTCCCCCGCGAGACCCCGCCTCCATCCACACGCCCAAGGCCTTGTTTTACTTCCCTGTATTCTCAGTGCCCAGCTCGGTGCTTGCCTATGTTCATAGGTAGTTTGGCAGGACGTTAAAGCGTCCTGTATCCGAATTCCTATGAGAAGTAGGTGGATAGAATAGAATAGGAGGTTTGACAGTGGAAATGTTAGAGGAGCGGCTGTGGAGGAAGGGAAGTGGCCTGGAGCAGGGAGTCATGGACAGGGGGGTGGCGATCTTTGATGTTGGAAATTTGCGTTAGGAAACCCCAGTCTAGGTGGCTGTGCGATTTTCTGTATCAGCAGTGAACTGACAACAAGGATTGTGTTGGGAGATGTGGCCAGAGGTCAGGGGCCGAGGGAGCTAACGATACATGTAAGATGGTGCTTCAAGTGGTGGTGTCTGAGTTCCAATCTTTTTTTTTTTTTTTTTTTTGTATTTTTCCAAAGCTGGAAACGGGGAGACAGTCAGACAGACTGCTGCATGCGCCCGACCCGGATCCACCCGGCATGCCCACCAGGGGGCGATGCTCTGCCCATCTGGGGTGTCGCTCTGCCGCAATCAGAGCCATTCTAGCGCCTGAGGCAGAGGCCATGGAGCCATCCCCAGCGCCCGGGCCAACTTTGCTGCAGTGGAGCCTTGGCTGCGGGAGGGGAAGAGAGAGACAGAGAGGAAGGAGAGGAGGAGGGGTGGAGAAGCAGATGGGCGCTTCTCCTGTGTGCCCTGGCCAGGAATCGAACCCGGGACTCCTGGCTTGCTTCTTTTTTAAAAATTTATTTTTAAATTTATTGGGTTGCCTTGGTTTGCCAAACCATATAGGTTTCAAGTGTACAACTCAATATCCTGCTATTGACACACCGCATCATGCGCTGTCCCCCTCCCCCAAGCAAAGTCTCTTTCCGCCCACATTCCCTCCCTTTTGTCCCCACTTCTTCTACCCCCAGCCCCTGTCCCTCTGGCTGCCACCACTCTGTGGTCTGTATCTATGTGTTATGTGTACATGATTTCTGGCTAATCCATTCACCTTCTTTCATCCCCATCCCTTCTTCTCCCTTTCCTCTGACAGCTGTCCATCTGTTCCCCGTGTCCGTGGGAGGTCTAGCCTCGATAGAGAAGTGAAGGAAGGCAGGAAGGACTTTGGAGAGAAGGGGAGAGTTCTACAAATGATCAGTGCAGTGAGGCTAAGGAAGTCCCGAAGCCTCAAGCACGGAGCGGTAGAGCAGGAAAGCAGGGCTAACAAAATTCGAGATGTAACGTTTGTGTTGAGGTGATGAAGAGGTCCTTCCTGGGGTCAAGGGGACGTGAAGCTGAAAGGCAGTGAAGGGGAGGGCGCTGGAGTTGAGTCTTCGAGGAACTGGGGAGTTGGGCTCTTGCGTGTGTCATCCGTGGTGGCGTCAGGATGATGTCAGGACATGGCAGGAGAGAGGACACTGTAAACCAGGAGGCAGACTCTTCGGTGGGCGAAATGGCCGATCAGAAGTTTGTTCAAAACAAGAGGGATGGAGGTACTTTGAGTCTCTACAAAGAAGAGCAGCAGATATTTTACATAAGATGGCATGGGAGAGTAAGAGGATACTGGTCATATTTCTCCCAAACCTAAGGCAGGAGGGGTAGGAAGTGAACAGTGTTCCTCTGAGAGCGCTAAGGCAGGTAAGACATGTCAGGTAAGAGATGAGGAGGGTTTGAACAAGGAAGCGGGAGCAATAGAGAGGGAGATGTCACAACAAGCCTAAGAGATCGTACAGAGAGAAGGTTTGTGCCTGATTGGCTGGGAGGGGAGCTAAGGGTGATGGATGTCCCCTGGAAAGAGTCAATATATATATATATATTTTTTACAGAGACAGAGAGAGAGAGTCAGGGACAGACAGACAGGAACGGAGAGATGAGAAGCATCAATCATTAGTTTTTCGTTGCGCATTGCGACCCCTTAGTTGTTCATTGATTGCTTTCTCATATGTGCCTTGACCGCGGGCCTTCAGCAGACCAAGTGACCCCTTGCTCGAGCCAGTGGCCTTGGGTCCAAGCTGGTGAGCTTTTGCTCAAACCAGATGAGCCCGCGCTCAAGCTGGCGACCTCGGGGTCTCGAACCTGGGTCCTCCCACATCCCAGTCTGACACTCTATCCACTGCGCCACCACCTGGTCAGGCAAAAGTAGGTATTTCTTGAGAGCAGGAAAGGGGAGGAACATGCTGCAATCCGTGTATCCTTCAGGACTGGGTCAGGAAGAGAGAGCCGCCAGAAGGGATTGCAGGAAGAAGGTACCTCGTGGAACTTACAGGAGTTAGGACCAACATGGATCCGGCAGGCGTAAGCGGAGGTCTGGAAACGGGGGCGGCCGGCTGAGAGAGGCAGGCACAAGTCCACCGGAAGCCCTGGAGCCTGTGGGCCATAGTGCTGGCAATGTCAAGATGTGGAAGTCTGCCTCTGCAGACAGCTGCCTCTGTGGGAGGCTCACCGCGTTGGGCTGGGGTCCACCGGGAAGAAGAGCTGGACACAGCGCAGGGGGAGGGCAAGGAGGGACAGACCCACCGCCACCCTCATCTGTTTTCCACCTTGTCCTTCTCGGTATAGCGCTGGACACAGCGCAGGGGGAGGGCAAGGAGGGACAGACCCACTGCCACCCTCATCTGTTGGCCACCTTGTCCTTCTCGGTACAGCGCCAGGGACCGAGGAGACAGCTTCGAGGAGGGGCCGCGTTCAGCAGAGCCGTGCGCAGAGGTCCCTGTGGCAAGGCTCTCATGGCTCGGAAGGAACCATCAGCCAGACCATGGCTCTGCCTGCGGCTGACTGACCGCTCTGGGCCTGGGTTCGGTGTTCATAGCAGGTCCCCTCCAGAGTTCAATATACAGCATGACCTTGCCGGGAGAGGACAGCAGTAGGAGACATTTGGGTGTGATCCACTGAATTTCACCGTAAATCTCTGCTACTGATAAAAAACTGTGGAACACATGGCCCGATCTTTCCTTTCTAGTCAGTCTTGTGTTTTCTTTCTAGTTCTTCCTTGTGTTTTCTAACCCTTGTATCTCTGAGTTCTGAATTCTAAATTAACGAAGTGAAATACACACATAGTTACTCACATATACATTTACGTACACACACATAAACGTAGAGAATGTGATTTCTTCATACCCATAATATTTCTCTGCTTCCCTGTGCCATTATGATCATTTAGTACTAAAATAAGAAAGCACTAAGTATCTGTTCGAGTGGTTTTCATAGACTTTGCAAATATCTCTCTCATTTAGGGTGTATTTTCAAATGCGCTCAATCATGTAATTGCATCCACCAATTACCTCTTTTCCTGCTTGATTCCAAGTTGAAATTTTGTGTTACTATGTATGTTCTTCCATAATTAAAAAAAAATACATTGAGGCTCTATAATTCAGTTTATCTAGCTGTTTAAAAATCTCATAAATAGAAAAGACCTTAAAATAAAAAGCTCTTTGGGGCTTTATCTAAAGAAATGATAGATGTGTACCTAATTCTCTAATCCAGACCCTTTGACACATTATGCTCTGCTCTTCTCTGCTTTCTGCATTGGGACCCTCCTGCCTCCCTGCTGTCCGGGGAAGCTCCTATAACCTAGTCATAACACCTGCAGAATCCCAGGAATGTAGTAAGTTCTTAACACATATTAGCACTTCTATATATGGTGATACTATTTATTTGTTTCATGCCTTCCTGCTTTAACAAAGAGAGATCTGGAGTAAAAATATTTTCTTTATAAAATTTTATTGCTTAAAATTAAAAAAATTTTTTTTCAATTAAGATTTACATTCAATATTATTTTGCATTAGTTTCAGGGGCACAGCACAGTGGTTAGACAGTCATATAATCTACAGAGTGACCCCCTGATAGTTCCAGTGCTAACCTGACATGATATTATCGTTATTACAATATTATTGACTGTATTCCTTATGCTAGTCTTTACATCCCTGTGACTATTTTTTTTTTTTTTGTATTTTTCCGAAGTTGGAAATGGGGAGGCAGTCAGACAGACTCCCACATGCGCCCAACCGGGATCCACCTGGCATGCCCAGCAGGGGGCGATGCTCTGCCCATCTGGGGTGTCGCTCTGTTGTGACCAGAGCCATTCTAGTGCCTGAGGCAGAGGCCACAGAGCCATCCTCAGTGCCCAGGCCAACTTTGCTCCAATGGAGCCTTGGCTGCGGGAGGGGAAGAGAGAGACAGAGAGGAAGGAGGGGAGGAGGGGTGGAGAAGTAGATGGCCCTGTGTGCCCTGGCCGGGAATCGAACCCGGGACTTCTGCACGCCAGGCCGACGCTCTACCACTGAGCAAACTGGCCAGGGCTCCTGAGACTATTTTGTAACTACCAATTTGTACTTCTTAGTCCTTTCACCTTCTTTACCCAGCCCTCCCATTTCCTTCCCCTCTAGCAACCATCAGTCTGTTCTCTGTATGTGTGAGTCTGTTTCTATTTTTTTTTATTTGGGAAAATCAAATATAAAATACATCTATACCCTCTTGAAACTTAAAAATCTAGTTTCTTGTTTTATTGTGCTTATTTTAAAAAATGAGGTATAAAACGTGACTAATGAAAGGAGAGTCCTCTTTGTACCCCCTCAGCCCTATGTCCCCATAGATGATAGGTCTATCATACGCCATATTGTCATTATAACTTATTTTGTTATTGGGTTATCAGGTTTGATCTACTGATCTAAATCCATTTAACTCTCCCTACATCAGTGCAATAATGCTTTCATTAGTATACCTTTATTGTTTATTTTGGTAGCTTGGTGTCCTGCTTTTTGTCTCAATTCTTGCCATTGAATTGGTGTTGCTGGACCCTCTGTCTTAAGACTTTCAGAATCAGTAATGTTGAATAAATAGGTGAATTTGGGGAGAATTTATACCTTTACAATAAATACTGAGTTATTTCTAATTTATGAACACAGCATACTTTTTTATTTTTTTATTTTTTTTATTTTTTATTTTTCTGAAGCTGGAAACGGGGAGAGACAGTCAGACAGACTCCCGCGTGCGCCCGACCGGGATCCACCCGGCACGCCCACCAGGGGCGACGCTCCGCCCACCAGGGGGCAATGCTCTGCCCCTCCGGGGCGTCGCTCTGCTGCGACCAGAGCCACTCTAGCGCCTGGGGCAGAGGCCAAGGAGCCATCCCCAGCGCCCGGGCCATCTTTGCTCCAATGGAGCCTTGGCTGCGGGAGGGGAAGAGAGAGACAGAGAGGAAGGGGGGGGGGGTGGAGAAGCAAATGGGCGCTTCTCCTATGTGCCCTGGCCGAGAATCGAACCCAGGTCCCCCGCACGCCAGGCCGACGCTCTACCGCTGAGCCAACCGGCCAGGGCCTGAACACAGCATACTCTTTATTTATTCATGTATCTCCATGTATCCTTTATCTCCTACATAATGCTGGACAGTTTCTCCATCACGGTCATGTTTGTCTTTATCAGATATGTGCCCAAGTATCTTATGTGTCTTGTTCTTATTGTGAATAGAAGCTTTGAAAAGTCTAACATTTGGTTACTGTTGGATGATGGAAATGCTGTTAGTTTTGTGAACTGTCTTGCACCCAGAAACTCTTTATTGGTTTTTATATTCTGTGCAGACAAACACAACATCGATACATAAAGGCTCTTGTCCTTTCCCAGCTTGTAGTTCCCACTTCCATACCCTGTCATCTCCATTGCACTGAATTGAGGAGTGATCTTTCAAACTGTACTATTTTCTGATCTCTAAGCACGATGCCTTTCGTGTTGATGTATCTGCTGGTTATTGTCCAGATACTTTATTGTATCTGATTGTGAGCTCATTTTCAACAGGCATCCTCTCCTGGGCAGGTCTCATGTGGTTTCAGCTTGTGGAGACGCTCTTATTGGAAGTTTCTGAGTTATTTCTCCTCTACCTTTGGCGGCTCACTGGTTCTAGACATTTCTTTTTGCAACAGTTTCCGACTTTGTGTTTTTGCATCACGGAGGTATTAGAGATTTTGGGTACGCACTATCTCAGACCACAGGCTAGAAATGTTGCTGTCTTGCTGCTTACCATGTCTCAGGGTCCCCACCAACGCCTTGTCCTGTCCATGGGAACATAGGGCCAACATTCCCAGATTTATTTATGCAGAGAGTTTGGTACTCAGGGCCATGGCAATCCTACCAGTACTGCCTCCCTGAAGACTTTTGTTTGTTTAAATAAAATCCCTGCCTCTAATGGCTGTATCTGCTTAGGTCACTCTGATAGACCACACATTTTTAGTTTTGAGACCTCACTACTCAAAGTTTTCCTTCTAATTTTCTGACCCTAGCAAAATGTCTTGAGTGTTGAACTTAGCTTCATACTTTGAGTTTTAAAAATGTATTTAATTCGCATGTTGTGTGTGTGTGTGTGTATTGTTTTGGAGAAAGATTCTCCTCAAATACCAGTTTCTTTCAGAACAGAAAGTCATCTCATGCCAGGGAAAGGAAAGTGCAGTGGCGGAAACACAGATGCTTCCTAAGAGCCTTGCTGTCCTTCTCCTGGGGCAGGAGAGGTGGGGCAGGAAAAGCGAAAGACCAGGATATTTTAGGACTAGATGCATAATTTATGTGCAGGGCTATTTTTGCAGGTTGTTGTAATAGCAAGTAGGATGGGAAGGCATCAGCAAAAATCAAACGAAAGTGGAGTTTCGATTATTCTCAAAATAACCCCCTAAGAAAGAAAACCCTGTGCTAGCCGCAGTTTCTTTCTCAACAAGTATGGGAAGGTGGGGCTATTTCAAAGCCACCCAGAATTGGTGAGAAAAAAAAAAAATCAGGCCAAACCCATTTCTTCTTCTGATGAGGTCATTGTCAGCATTGTCTCCAGCATCCGTAGGCTGTCCTGTGGAGGGTGAGCATCTTGAAAGAGAAATACGGAGAGCTTTGCTCCAAGAGCTGGAGTTTGACCATTGCTGTACACCAGGGGTCCCCAAACTACGGCCCGCGGGCCACATGCGGCCCCCTGAGGCCATTTATCCACCCCCCGCCCCTGCTGCACTTCCAGAAGGGGCACCTCTTTCATTGGTGGTCAGTGAGAGGAGCATAGTTCCCATTGAAATACTGGTCAGTTGGTTGATTTAAATTTACTTGTTCTTTATTTTAAATATTGTATTTGTTCTCTTTTTGTTTTTTTACTTTAAAATAAGATATGTGCAGTGTGCATAGGGATTTGTTCATAGTTTTTTTATAGTCTGGCCCTCCAATGGTCTGAGGGACAGTGAACTGGCCCCCTGTCTAAAAAGTTTGGGGACCCCTGCTGTACACAGTCTATGCAGTGCCATATGCCATCTGTTGGTGATTAATAAAAAGGTTATTCATCAAGGTTGACAAAATAGCCAACAATTTCTGTGTCTTGCGATGCCATGCATGAGTGACAACTGGGCTCCTAAACAACTGATGCCTGCAGCGTGCCCGTTGTGTGCCAGGCACTGCTTCGGGCTCTGGCCGTACGGCAGGAAACACCGTGTCTGCCCTCGGGGGCCGAGAGTCTAGCTGCGGAAGACAGACGATCAGTGCGTAGACAGCACTGTAAATGACATAATTCTAGGAAGTGATAAGCTTCACGGAAACATTACACTCGGGTAACTGGAAGGGGAGTGCCTGGATGAGGGGACCGGCTCACGGCGAAGGCTGCTGAGAGGAGGTGACATCTGACATAAGTGTTGCATTAGGAGAAGAGGCAGGTGGTGAGTAGGAAGAATTTTGGCAGAATTCTAAATAAAGACAGATATAAAATATGGATTTTCAGGGTGAAGCATGGAGTTTATTAACTAAATAACTGGGGGAGGGTGGTAGGCAAATAAAAGACTTCATATAAAATTCCTTTAAATAGTGGCATTGCCTGCCCAGCTAGAGGGGAGGATTATAATCGGTTGTATGTCTGTTTGATAACGATTTTTCTGTTTGATTTTTCCAAGTCACTTCTATTTTCCAGGGTCTGGTATTGAGGCTCAGTGAGGTTAAAGGATGCACAAGGTCATAAAGCTAGGGCTGTGTTGCACCACTCTGGTACAGATGGTGGTGTGGCACAGGGAACAGTTTCCCCGGTACCCAGCTCATGGACGGCACCCTTTACACTGACTAGCATGACTGCGTGGCCCTTGCACGCTTTGTGAAGGAAGGCGTACCTGCCTTCAGTGTATGAAGGCAGAAATGCACCAGCGGTCCCCACGACATTTGAAAGAGCCTCACGTTTCCCGTGCCCATTGTCCTTACAGCAGAATCATTTCAAAAAATTGAAAATATGAACACCAGTAGTTGTCCAAACAAGTTAATGCACCAAATTTCAGGCTAAGGACAAAAACGATATGTCTCTCTAAAAATCTCCTCATGAGAAAATAAGCACTTTAGTGTTAGCTGAAACGACCCCACCGTGCTGGAGAACCTGAATAGTGTTAGAAAGCAATTGGACAATCCATTTCAATAGTTTTAGAAATTCTCAGTCCTTTCGACCTAAGAATTTTTCTCCTGGGAACCTAAAAAAAAAAAAAAGTTTTTTTTTTTTTTAAAACTGTAAGAATGTTACTTACACGTGAATATATCGCTTATGACACTATTTATAATGCATAAAAATGAACCAAAATTGAATATTCCCAAACAAGGGCAAATGGTAGATTACCCATGGAACAGGCTTTTGATGAAATATTGCGCTGACATTTAAATTAATCCTTATGAAGATGCTTGTGGCTTCATGAAAAATTGCCTAAGATGTAACATTTAAGTGGAGAAAGCAGAATTGGAAAGATGAGCTAACCTTAATAGCATTCTCAAAATTGTGTCAGTGCGTTAGAGGGCCTAAAAATGAGTAAGAAAATGTTAAAACTGGCAGCTGTACCAATGTTAAAACTGGCAGCTGTACCAATGCAGCCAGGCCAAGAATTTTCTCCCTATGCTTCACCATCTATTTTATTTCTATAATAAATAAAGCACATTCTAGCAAATAATTTGTTTGGAGACCTGCTTTTATCTTGGGTAGTGGAAGTGACATCTGCCCACCAGTCCTACCTTCTGTCCAGCACCCTTCCTCGCTCTGAGCTGTAGGTCAAGAGGGGGGCAGACAGCTGACGGGGGAATAGGGGGCAGGGGGTGGGGGTTTCTGCGTGGTCTGTTCTTGCTCAGAATCGTGGATGAAGCTGGTGGCAGAAGAAGTTAAACTCCCACCCATGTCCGGAGAAACATGCCTCCCTTAAGTAAACAAGGAAGATGGTCCTGGCCGGTTGGCTCAGCGGTAGAGTGTCGGCCTGGCGTGCGGGGGACCCGGGTTCGATTCCCGGCCAGGGCACATAGGAGAAGCGCCCATTTGCTTCTCCACCCCCCCTCCTTCCTCTCTCTCTCTCTCTCTCTCCCCCTCCCGTAGCCAAGGCTCCATTGGAGCAAAGATTGCCCGGGCGCTGGGGATGGCTCCTTGGCCTCTGCCCCAGGCGCTAAAGTGGCTCTGGTCATGGAAGAGCGACCCCCCCGGAGGGGCAGAGCATCGCCCCCTGGTGGGCAGAGCATCGCCCCTGGTGGGCGTGCCGGGTGGATCCCGGTCAGGAGCATGCGGGAGTCTGTCTGACTGTCTCTCCCCGTTTCTAGCTTCGGAAAAATACAAAAAAAAAAAAAAGAAAAAAAAAAAAAAGGAAGATGCTGTCATGACCAAGATCCGGAAGTGGGAAACCGTCCATTGGTAGCATTTGGAGAAATAAAACTCAATACCAGAAGAACTGTCAGAGAAGATTCAGGGAGCTAACACGAAGGCCACGAGAGAGGTTTGTTGCTTCAGTATAAGAGACACCAAAAATAATCACCCTCCCTCTTTTTTGTCTAGTTCCAGGGTTTGCAAACCGCGGCTCACAAGCCCCATGAGGCTCTTTGGCCCCTGGAGTGTGGCTCTTCCACAAAACACCACATACGGCGCTACCTCAATAAGGAATGTACCTACCTATATAGTTTAGGTTTAAAAAATTTGGCTCTCAAAAGAAATTTCAATCGTTGTACTGTTGATATTTGGCTCTGTTGACGAATGAGTTTGCTGACCACTGGCCCCAGTGGAGTGAACCATGAAAAACACATAATCCCTCCAGCTCCAAATGCTTCACTTACCATCGTGAGCAGGTTTAGCTTCCTAATGATCTTCCCATTGGCATAGCCACACACACACACACACACACACACACACATCAAACATTGCAACGGCACTGGTAATAAAGGAGATTGTTCAGCAACGGGGCAATTTCTTGTAAAAGTTTCCCAATGGAGTTGAGAAGTGTTGGACGTGCACTCATTCATAAACATCTCTAAATGAGCAACATGTCAAGGCAAGAGAAAGTGACACAGGGCTTCTACCTCGGTCCCTGGTGTGTCCTCACCTGAGAAAAACCCAGGGTCTGTGCTGTTGCTGAGCAGATGTCTTGATTGAATGTCCTCCCTCTTCCCAGGCAGTGTTCGGTCCTTCTCGTTCTCCTCCCCCGGCCCAACAGTACCACTCGACTGTGTGTTCCGGAGATGACAGCTCTCTCTCATGCCGTGCAGCTCTGTGTGTGTGTGTGTGTGTGTGTGTGTGTGTGCGCGTGTGTGTGCGCGTGAGAACAGGAAGCCGACTGGGCGCAGTGTGAAAAGGGGATATCCTATCTCCCCACACTGCTTTTTGTGTGTGATTTTTTTTTTGTATTTTTCTGAAGTTGGAAACAGGGAGGCAGTCAGACAGACTCCCGCATGTGCCCGACCGGGATCCACCCGGCATGTCCACCAGGGGGTGATGCTCTGCCCATCTGGGGTGTTGCTCCATTGCGGCCAGAGCCATTCTAGCCCCTGAGGCGTAGGCCATGGAGCCATCCTCAGCGCCCAGGCCAACTTTGCTCCAATGGAGCCTTGGCTGCGGGAGGGGAAGAGAGAGACAGAGAGGAAGGAGAGGGGGAGGGGTGGAGAAGCAGATGGGTGCTTCTCCTGTGTGCCCTGGCCAGGAATTGAACCTGGGAATTCCACATGCCAGGCCGACGCTCTACCACTGAGCCAATCGACCAAGGCTTGTGTGTGATTTAAAGAATTATCTCAGCCTAACCAGGCAGTGGTGCAGTGGATAGAGCATTGGACTGGGATGTAAAGAACTCAGGTTTGAAACCCTGAGGTTGCCGGCTTGAAAGCAGGCTCATCAGCTCGAGTGCAGTATCGCTGGCTTGAGTGTGGGATCATAGACATGACCCCATGGCCGCTGGCTTGCTCCCAAAGGTTGCTGGCTTGAGCAAGGGGTCACTCGCTCTGCTGTAGCCCCCCACCCCCCCAGTCAAGGCACATATGAGAAAGCAATCAATGAACAAGCAATCAATGAACAACTAAGGTGCCACAACGAAGAATAGATTCTTCTCATCTCTCTCCCTTCCTGTCTGTCTGTCCCTATCTGTCCCTCTCTCTGTCTCTGTAAAAAAAAAAAATTACCTCAAAATAAATCAACTTTCTAATAGATTCCACGTAAGAGAAGACATGGCGGGTGGAGCAGCGCTGTATATGGGTCAACTCGGTATTGAGCATTTTTCAGGACTGTGCACAGGACTTGCCATCAGCTCCTTGTGTTAGACTCGGATTCTGACCCACCAGGGAGATGGTGATAGGAAGCACGGGAAGCACAGGCAACCCGTGTGTTGGCAAATGCGCGGCCCGCGGAGGGTTCCCTAAATGTGACGACACAGAAATATGAAGTTAACATGGCGAGGCTTAGGGAGAGGTTCTCTTACATAACAAAGGGGTGTGTGTTCCTTAGGTATGCAGAGAAAAAGTGAACCTGTAGGAATTACTAATTAGAAGCCCCCCCCCCCAAAAAAAAAATTTGGACAGCGTGTCATCTTTGTCCTCTATAATGCATGAGATAATATGGCTTACGAACTCAGAGGTTCGGAGGAGAAGGTTACAAATAAAAGATGAAGAGTCAGAATAACCCTAACGCTGCATCAGCATGACTGGGAAAGAGATCACAATGGAACAATGTCATTAATATGTTGAGAAAAAAGGTTTTCTCACATAGAATTCTATATTCAGTCATAAAGGCATTTTTGCACATTTAGGGTCTCAGAAAATGAACTTTCCATCCACCATTTTTGAGTGATACTCTGAACAGCAGAGAACCCAGGAAACCTAGTCTCTGGATGCCTTGCATGGCGTGTGTGGGGGTGTGTGTGGGTGGTGGGCGGTTGTCTTCTCTTGCCTCTGGCTCTATCTACCATGCTTTACCTTTAAAGTTTATATACAATACATCAGATGCAACATTATTGTGCATTATTTCCTGCACAGTAGCTTTCTAAGAGTCTCAGTCTCTAAACAGAGGAGATGGGAAAACATCTTAGTTTCTTTAAAAAGCAGCAACCCCGTGGCTCAGCAGTTCCTTGTGGAAAGAAGTGTCCCAGAGACTTCACACCAGTATGCAGACTAAGGCTTGGTACCGCAGCGTGGTCTGTGCTGGTGAGAACATGGGAACCCAGTGTCCATCTCTAAGTAACTGCTGGCGTCAGTCCACAATAGTGGCATTCTATGTCACAATGAAAAAAGAATGAGGTGAATCCACAGAGCAGATGGGGTAAAATGTCCGTTGTTGATCAGTGCGGCACAAGAGCTGCAGAACCGGGGAAACAAACCTGGTGGAACTCTTCCACAGGCCCGCCCCTCTCCACCTGCGCTGATGCCCTGGGGGTGGTTGGAGCTCAGGAGACTGGAGGGAAGGAGCTGAGAGCCGAGTTTTATCTCCCTGACTCCCTCCCTAAAGCTGACTCAGGGTGTGACTCAGGCTCCTGTGGGGGCAGCTCTCCCTGTGTACCTGCTCTGTCTTTGGACTGGAACCACTCTTAGTTCTTGGGAGGTGATGGTCAGCTGTTCAAGCCCCAGAGAGCCGAATTCTGCATTCATACTGCCATACCTTTATATCTAATTTGGCTACTGAACTCTCCTCACTTCCATTTGAGGGTGCTATCGGTTTCATACTGTGACCCTAACTCAAGGGTTCTTGAACTTTTTAAAGTCAGGCGCATTTAAAATCCTACCAATAATTGTAGATGCACTATTATACAAATTTCTGAGAAATACGTTATAATAATTAAGTTAAATATTAAAGAAAAAATATATAAAGTCCAAGCGTGCTTTTATGGTGATTAAATGAAATAAATACGGCAAAATTAAATTTATTCTGACATTAAAAAAACATTTTTATGTTACATTTTTTGAGTTATGCTTTTTAGAATTCATAAAAAAGAGGGATTAAAAAATAAAAAAACAACAAAAAAGTTATCTTTTTATATATATAGATACATTCTGAGTAAGATTTAGTAAATTTGGCAGGTCCTGGTGTGAATGTGTTCAGTTTTTTCATTCTTGTGTTTATGAGAAACATGAGCCTGATGTGTCCTAGTGATTTCTTCAATGTTTGGCCATATCTTTGAAAGAGAAACTCTCATTTCCTTGTCAATACATTGAAGAATTTCTCTCTTTTTACTCTTAATTGTGTTGAGTGCAGAAAACCCCCACCACACATATCATCTTAACTTTACACCAAACAAAGGATAGAAGAAACTTGCCTCCAGTCTTTCCAGGGAACATGGGGGGTAGTGTAAACAATCCAGCACCACAGCTTAACAGCCTTGCAACCTCATCAGATAAGTGAGGTAGGGGGTTGGGCAGACTGTCAGCTTACAGCCAATTCCTCACACCTCCACGCCCCAAAAATCTAAACTCTAAAAACCCTGTTGGGCCTGACCTGTGGTGGCACAGTGGATAAAGCATCAACCTGGTAACACTGAGGTTGCCGGTTCAAAACCCTGGCTTGCCTGGTCAAGGCACATATGGGAGTTGATGCTTCCTGCTCCTTCCCCTTCTCTCTCTCTCTCTCCATCTCTCTCTCTCTATCTCCCCCCCTCCTCTCTAAAATAAATAAATAAATAAAATTAAAAACCCTGTTGGTTTTTTGGTCCCCAACAGGCACATATTTCTCTGGAATACCATAGGGCACACCTGGAAATCCTCTAGGGTGCACCAGTGTGCCCTGGCACACACTTTGAGAACCACTGCCCTAACTGGAATATATAACACAATCCCATTTTTATAGCAGCAATTTCCATATGTGGTCAATTGTCTGGAATGATAAAACCAAACTGTAAATAGTAGCAAACGCTAGAAAGTGAAGAAGGACTGTAACTTTCACATTATCCACTCCTGTCTTACTTGAATATTTGTGATGAGTATATGTTATATTATGTAATATATATTACATATTTATTATAATAAACTGCTAATTTAAATAGCAAAAAAAAAAAATAACCCAAAAAACAACAAGCAAAGGCAAAATCAGCACTTCAATTTCTGGTCAATAGACTTGATATGTCTGAACCAAAATCTAGTTACTGAAAAAGAGCTTATTTCATGCCACCCGGTTATGGAGTATTCATGCCATATATATGGAGTAGTGGCTTGATTTCATCAAAATATGTGTTTCAATATATTGATGTCTCAGGTTATAACATGGGTAAATTTCAGATTTTTGTAATTACAAAGATGTATGCAAAATTCCCCAGCGGTTTTAATTTGCATTTCTCTAATGATTAGTGATGTTGAGCATTTTTTCATATGCCTATTGGCCATCTGTATGTCCTCTTTGGAGAAGTGTCTATTCATTTCTTTTGCCCAGTTTTTGATTGGATTGTTTGTCTTCCTGGTGTTGAGTTTTACAAGTTCTTTATAAATTTTGGTTATTAACCTCTTATCAGACATATTGTCGAATATGTTCTCCCATTGTGTAGTTTGTTTTTTTATTCTGTTCTTATTGTCTTTAGCTGTGCAAAAAGCTTTATAGTTTGATATAGTCCCATTTGTTTATCCTGTCTTTTATTTCACTTGCCCGTGGAGATAAATCGGCAAATATATTGCTGCAAGAGATGTCGGAGAGCTTACTGCCTATGTTTTCTTCTAAGATGCTTATGGTTTCACGGCTTACATTTAAGTCTTTTATCCATTTTGAGTTTATTTTTGTGGATGGTGTAAGTTGATGGTCTAGTTTCATTTTTTTTGCAGGTAGATGTCTAATTTTCTCAACACCATTTATTAAAGAGGCTGTCTTTACTCCATTGTATGCTCTTATCTCCTTTGTCAAATATCAGTTGTCCGTAAAGCTGTGAGTTTATTTCTGGGTTCTTTGTTCTGTTCTATTGATCTATGGACCTTGATAACATTATACTGAGTGAAATAAGTAAATCAGAAAAAACTAAGAACTATATGATTCCATACATAGATGGGACATAAAAATGAGACTCAGAGACATGGACAAGAATGTGATGGTAACCGGGGGCGGGGAGGCACAAAGAAAACCAGATAGAAGGTGATGAAAGACAGTTTGACTTTGGGTGAGGGATATGCAACATAACAAGTGTCAAAATAATCTGGAGATGTTTTCTCTGAACATATGTACCCTGATTTATCAATGTCACTCCATTAAAATTAATTTAAAAAAATCCCCAGTGAGTCTTGATGAATGGGACTATTGTATCTCATGATTTAAGTTTTAGTACTTATATTACGTATCTTTTTCCTTAAGATTTCAGTAACTAATACTTGTATTTTACTTTCTGAAATTTTTTTTTAGCATATTCCATTACAGCATGATGATATATGAGATGTAAAAGTTATTTTTATGCTCTGCTTGTACTTAATTGGTGGGTTTGAGTTCTCCACATGGAAATTTCATTTTGTGTCAGGACTTTGGAATTGGAGGTTTTGCTACATCAAAATATAGCACTTCCTTTGGGAGTTGGGGCCATAATAATAAAGCCAAGTAGGACACAAGTTCAAGTTATTTTCCAGAAAAACCAAACTAAGCAAGAATGTATTTTTGACTTTCAGAATTTTACCCCAAGAAATCAATACATGTGGTCATTTAGACCTTAGTGTTAGTAAGTTTTGTATTTAGGACAAAGTTAACTGGCAATTAGGCTATATAACGCTTCTGAGATAATTTAGTCTGAATTTTATCTTGCCTCCACATTTGCTAAGATAAGCATATATTTTCCTACTGGTAGAACAGTTTGGGAAGACATGAGATCCCACAGGAGTATTAATTTGGGTCTCAGAAAGCAGTATTCAGGTGCACAAAAACACGAAAAAACAATGTTTTAAGAACATGTCTCATTTATTCTTTGAATATTTAACCAGCATGTGCCCAGTGTTTGATAGGAGATGTAAGGTAGAGACAATGGCTTGTCCCTGAGCAGTTCAAAATCTAATTAAAGTAACAAGGCACATCTTGAGGAGCAGGGTATCTAAACATGAGGAGTGCAGAGACCCCTTTGAAGGAAAAAATATTTCAGACCCCTCTGACTGATTAGAAATAGTTTTATTATGTTACCTGCATAAATATCAACAAGTGTAAATATTTAAAGTCTTAAAATAGTGGCTTTGTTCATCTAAAAGCCAAGTTCAATTTGCAAATGAAATAAAAACAGAGCTACAACTTAAAATAATGTACATGAAGTTAACAACTATAAGGTCATAGAGAACGTGATTTTGTGGAAAGCACATTGACACACACACACAATGAACTTGAGCCGCCTTGCGGTGGTTGTTTATTTATTTTTCCAGCTCAGATTGTTCCATTCTTATGGACTGAATGGTGACTCACTTCTCATACAAATACTGTGCAAATGTCACCCCCATATCTTGTCATCTCGCTCTTTGCCTTCATATAGTTTGAAAGCATCTTTTAAGAATGAAGATGGCCTCTACTTTTTTTTTTTGATAGATCACTATTAAGATAGCATTCAAACATCAACATAGGCACAGAAATTGTGTCTAGATGGTTAGATCAAAGGTGATCCAGATATGAAATATTTAATATTTTCAAATGCTTATAAAGCATAACTTTAAAGATCATTGAGATATTTAAGGGCTGAGTATCTATATCCACCGTCCTCTTTGGGAATCCATAGGCCTGGGTGTAGGAAATTCTCATATATAGAATATAAGTTCAACAAACGATATAAATCTCAATAAATTAAGCAGTGAGAAAACTGTGGGACTAGTCAGTGTGATTAGGAAAGTAAAAACCTTCACGTTGAACTGATGGAAATATTTTAAGAAGAATTTAATCACTACTTTTTTTTTTTAAACCTTATTGTCAAAGAAGCCTGTCAGGTGGTCTTAAGGTAAAAAGTATTACTTGGTAGACACTCTGTCGGAAATGTTGCAGTCTGCCCTATGAAGTATATGCGTTTTGAAAGACTGCATTGCAAACAGGGCTGTATTTGTAAATGGAAGCGTGGTATTCCCCTCTAAGCTGAATTCCAGTTTACAAGGCTTCGATTTTTTCTCATTTCTCTTCCTTAACCTGTAGAAATTAGGTTGCTCTTTCCATTAGACCACAGCAGGTCTTTGAGGCCACAGATGGAAACTCATTAAGGTTTTGGTACAAAATGCTTAGTTTCTTGTTTTTTAATTGCCAGTTTCAACTTCTTTATTGCCACTTACCCAGAGCCCACATTTTATTACTGTAATGGTCCTTTGGGTCATTTGTTTTCCAAACGCTGGGACTTCCCTGAGCAAGAACTGCTGTCACGTAAAAAACCAACAGATATGATCTGACAAATGACTTGTGCAGCTTAGTGGAAAAAATCTGCTGTGCCTAATTGGGCTTACCTGAAATAATTACGGCAACGGGCTGATGCAAACTTGAATGCATTAACAAATGAATATTAAAGAATGAACATGGAGTTGACTTAATGTCTACATTTATATACTGGTGTCTGGAGACGCACATTTATATATTACATACGTGTTTCTATGCACATATCTATATACCTATAAAATGCCGATGCCAACATCAGATAAACCTGCAACAACAAATTGGGAAGGTTAATTCTTGACAGGATTTATGCTGATTGGTGATTTGGAGTCTGCTACCTCATAACGTATTCACCTTTTCAGGCTCAACATGACTGAAACAAGGAGCAACATTTCAGCTCAGTGAACAGGGTACATTATAAAAATGTTTGGTGAAAAACTGCAGTAAAATGGAAACTCATACTGCACACCAAGTTTTAAGTGGCCAGTCACCTACATTGATTGATATTAACACAGAAACAAATGTGAAATTCATACTGCAGCACCAGGGGCTGTGCGTGGAGCTGTGCATGGGAGTGGCTGATGTCCTCTGCCCTCTCACCTGGCTTCCTGCTTACTTGTAAGCTCAGGTCTCATCACTTTCCCTTTGCTCACACACCCCAGGCACGTGAGTCTCCTGCAGTTACCCAGATGCTATGCGCTCTGTTTCATTCAAGGGCCTTTACAAATACTGTTTCTTCTGCCGGAAGTTCTCTCCGGTCTCACTCCTTTGTGTGGCTTCATTTGGGTGACTCTTTATGATAGTTTAGATGAAAAGGGACTTCTACCCTGGGTCTGTGCTCACCAGCTTGTGCTCAACACACCTGAATAAGAGGTGTTGCTCCTGTGTTGGCCCACGGCCCTCTGGCGGCACTCTTACCATAGCTGCTAACCACTGTCTCCTACCAGCCTATTTCCCAGTCTGTATTTCCCAAGCCCCGTCCGTAAAATCTGTGTGAGCAGGAGATAGGTCACCACTCACCTCCTCAGCTCTCAGCCTGAGCTCGGCACACTTTCAAGGGTCCAGGACTGTTTCCTGAATGATGAAAGAGTCTCTATGTGCATGCTAACACTCTATTGCCTTAGTCACTCCTAACATTTGATGTTGGAGAACTGATGATACACTTTGTTTTTCAGTTTTATCAAATCTCATTGCTTGCCCTGATATCCAACTTTGTCTACATTTAGAGCTCATTGTGCCTCTGGTTTCTGGTACCTTCTTCTTTAAGTGTCAAATCTCTCTCTCAGTGCTGACAGTTCATATGCAAGATTGGCATCTTTGTGTGGCCCCAACACTCTGGTCCCTTGGTCAGGTCAGGTCATTAGGAACTGTGGATGTAAGTCAGACTGGCCATAGTCATGAACATTCTATTTCCATGTGTGGACATAGATCATGGACACACTATTTCTATGTGGACTATGTGTTCTCTGGAGCCTCTGGGACATTCCAGCCCAACATGTTGGTGTTTTCTAGAGGTATTGTGTAGACCTGCAGTAGTAAAGACAACATTTGGAATCAAGATGATATGCTCAAAACAGATGTGTTTTAAAGGAAAAGAATCCTTTATTTAAAAATAATGACTACCAGTCTCTCTGTGTTAATGAGCCTGTTTCAATTTTGTTCATTTATTTTTTTCTTTAAATTCTACACGTGGCATTTGTCCTTCTCCGATAGCCTTGTTTTATTTAGCATCATACCCTCTAGGTCAGTGGTCCTCAACCCCCGGGCCGCAGACTGGTACCGGTCCATGGGCCATTTGGTACTGGTTCACAGAGAAAGAATAAATAACTTAGATTATTTCCGTTTTATTTATATTTAAGTCTGAACGATGTTTTATTTTTTAAAAATGACCAAATTCCTTCTGTTACATTCATCTAAGACTCACTCTTGACGCTTGTCTCGGTCACATGATACATTTATCCATCCCACCATAAAGGCCAGTTTGTGAAAATATTTTCTGACATTAAACAGGTCCGTGGCCCAAAAAAGGTTGGGGACCACTGTTCTAGGTGGTTGCCAGAGGAAAGGGGGTTGGGGACTGTCAAGAGGTGAAGGGGTTAAGTAGTATAAAATGGTAGCTACAGAACAGTCATGGGGATGTGAAGTACAGTATAGGGAACATGTCATTAATTTTGAGATGACTCTGTATGGAGCCAGGTGGTTGCTGGGAATGTCAGGGGAGGCACTCTGGGAAGTGAGTGATTGTCTGGCCAGTATGCTGTGCGCCAGAGACCAATACAAAGTAATGTTGAAGGTGAACTTTAATTAAAAAAAAATTTAAAAATGAACAACTAATACAGAAAAAAGTTGACTAATACCTTTATTCTTTCCCCATTGGTTTTAAGGGCTACCTTGTCATATATTTTAGTTCTTTAAGTTTTTAATCAGTTAAGGTTCAATTTAGTACAATAATATCATTGTCATTTTGATTTGCCTTACATTTGATACTACCCACTTTTTCTCTACTTTCACTGGCTTAAATTTTCCAGATCTCTTTTCCCTAATTATCAAGACATTTTACATGCTAATTTTTTCCTAAAAAAAATTTACTATTTAATCATATTCTTAATGCCAATGGTTCTTCTTTATACAATAAATCCCAATCTTTCTCTTCTTAGGACAGCCCTGTGAATTGTTACATGAGTCTAGCCAGTCCGTTTTCTTGCACTTGAGTGATGTTTATGAACATGTCTCTCTGTTTGTCCCTAGAAAAGGGGACTGCAGTGGTCCCTTGAGGTACGAGTTTCATTTGTTCTGTGACCGAGCTCGTCAGTCAGTCAACTCATATATCCAACAAACTCTCCCATTTAAAATAACTGAAATAGATTTAATCCGTTCCAAGCCTGTGAAACATCCCCAAACCACCCTAAACTAGGAGGAAAGACATATTTTTAATTAAGAAACACTCATGTATACTTTACCAATGCATAACAAAATATATGAAATAAAAGAAAAAAGTGTTCTTTAGTCCTGTATTCTTACCTTGGAGACAGACGAGTGCGGCTCACAGAGGTGAATGGCGGAGGAGGAGGAGGGAGGAAGGCATTGTAGACACGTAAACTAAAACTGCACTTTCTTAACACTGAATGTAAACTAAAACTGCATTTTCTTTACTTTAAACAAAACTAAAACTGCACTTTCTTTACTTAAAATGAAACCACAAAAAATTAATTGTAAAAAAAAATACACTTTCTTAAGTTTAAACTTAACCTAAGCTTAACATTACATATATATTTTTTTCATTTAATCATCACCTGTTTTTTCCTTTTGGGCTGCACTTTCTGCACTTTCACTTGGAGGACTTTTGAATAAAAATCTACCCAAAGAGGTTTGCTTTTGCCTGCCTTTTAAAAGTTACGGAAATATGACAAACAAGTGTCATTAAAAAGTGCTGAAGCACAACTAGTTGAAACTTTTTCTGGGTGTTTCTTTTCAATGAAACTTGAAAGCTTCTCTCACATTGCCAGCATGTCTTTAATTTCACTTGTAGAAATCACTTCCTCCAACTCTACCTCCTCCTCACTACTAATCTCTTGCAGAAGCTCCATATGTTGCATCACCTGTAGCTCCTTCAATTCCTCAGTTGAGAGTTCCTCCTCATGTTCCTTGGCGAGCTCGTTTACGTCACCCTCATCTGCCTCCAGACCCATTGACTTTTTGAGGAACACAATCTCCTCCAATGCTTCTACCTCGGTCTTGGTCTCTGGTTCGAATCCTTCAAAGTCCCTGTCTGCAACAACATCAGGCCATAACTTTTTCAATGCTGAGTTCAAGGTTCTTCTTGTAACCTCTTGCTATGCCAAGTCAGTAATGCATAAACATATCACGATGTTGTAGTGATCTTTCCAAAACTCTCAAAGGGTTGGATTTGTATTCTCAGTCACCTCAAAGCAACGGCATAACAAGTGCTTTGTGTAAAGCTTTTTAAAGTTGGAAATGACCTGCTGATCCATAGGTTGCAAGATTGAAGTCGTGTTGGGTGGGAGGTAGAGGACTTTCACAAATTTTAACTCATCGAGAATGTCATCTTCAAGATCAGATAAGTGGACTGGAGCATTATCAAGGATTAGTAATGCTTTCATTGGGAGTTTATTTTCTTGAAGATATTTCTTTACCACAGGACCAAAAACGAGATTTATCCATTCAATAAAAAACTGTTGCGTAACCCATGCCCTAGCATTGACACATCACATAACCTGCAGTTTTTCTTTAAGAATCTTGTGAGTCTTAAAGGCTCGATAATTTTCAGAATGATACACTAGCAGTGGCTTTACTTTATAGTCACTGCTAGCATTTGCACACAATGCAAGGGTCAGATGGTCCTTCATGGATTTATGGCCTGGCAGCTTCTTCTCCTCTGTGGTGATGAAAGTCCTCCGGGCATTTTTTCCCAAAACAATCCTGTTTTATCACAGTTGAACACTTGTTGGGGGATGTAGCCTTCCTTTGCGATAAGCGCAGCAAAACATGCGATGTACTCCTCAGCTGCCTTAACATCAGCACTCGCAGCTTCACCATGCCTCACCACCGAGTGGATGCCAGATCTCTTCTTGAAATTTTCAAGCCAGCCGTGATTTGCCTTAAATGTATCTTTTGCTGTCTCTTTTGAGGTTAATGGTTCTTTCTTCTTCAAGTTGTCGTTAATAATACGTGCCTTTTTGCATATTACAGTCTCCATCACTGTATCTCCTGCCAGCTCTTTCTCTTTCACCCACACCAGCAGAAGCTTCTCCATTTCTTCATGGATATTTGTCCTTAATTGGGACAGAATTGTAGTTCCTTTCACTGGATTTACACTTTTGATGGCATCCTTTTGTTTAAGGATGGTACAAATTGTAGATGTATTGCGGTCGTATAGCCTTGCCAGTTCAATCACTCGTACACCACGCTCATGTTTTTCTATTATTTCTTGCTTTACTTCTATCGACATCATTCTCTTCTTCTTCTCACCACTGTCCTTTACACTCACTTTCTTCGGCCCCATGATAGCATACAAAAAAAGTTAGTAAAAAATGCAAAAATAATGCAAGAACGAGTACAGTGCATGAGATTCGACTTGATTCTGTGGGTAACATGTGAGAAAGAACAAGATGCTGGTGTTGTGCTGCCGATACTGGACTCAACTAGCGGCAGCTTCCCGAATCACAACTCGTATCTCGGAATTTCGCTTGGATCTTGAACAAAAATATGGACAGAGTCACAGCTCGTATCTTAAAAAAAATTTGTATATTAGTCTGCTCGTATTTCAAGGCACCACTGTATAGTCTGTTTTTTAATATTTTATTTTTATATATTCATTTTAGAGAGGAGAGAGAGAGGGAGAGAGAGATACAGAGAGAGAGAGGAGAGAGAGACAGGGAGGAGTAGCTGGAAGCATGAACTCCCATATATGCCTTGACCAGGCAAGTACAGGGTTTCGAACTGGCGATCTCAGCATTTCCAGGTCGACGCTTTATCCACTGCGCCACCACAGGTCAGGTCTGTATAGTCTATTTTTTTGTAGGCACTCTTGTTTACTTAGCAGCATGACTAGGAAGTGTTTCTATATTAGTAAATTATATAGAGCTCATTCTTCTTCATTGAAGCAGATAATTTATATATTCCTTTTGGATGAGCATGAAAGAAGTTTTCATTTTTTCTGTTATACAGAATTCTGTAATAAACATCCCTGGTTATCTAACTTTGTGCACGTGTGATAGCCAGCACTGGCATCACAGATGTGCCATCTATGTAGTCACATAGAACTGCATGTTCAGAAGAGGTCCCTTCAAGGTGTAACATGAAATACCAACAGAAGAAATTTAATATAACCAAATATGTAAATTTACTCAAAAGCAGACACCATTTTACACTCTCTATAGTACTGATTTGGTATCTGCAGTTCACATTTAAAAAAAATCATTCATATTAAAAATTATTATCTGTTTCTTCTGTAAATTTGATAAAACGAACCCCCAAACTGAAAAAACACCAACGCTATACTTTACTTTAATCATGGCTCTCGGAAAATAGTTCCCATGTGGAGGATTGTTTGTAAGCATCTGATCTAAAGTCAGTCTTGACTGTGGTCTGCAAAGTAAACAACTTGAGTCTTTTTTCCTCTTGTTCTTTCTGCAGTGGAAACTAAGGATAAGGATTACATCATTGGCTTGGATAAATCTGATATAATCTTTCCATATTAGCTCAGGCCCCGAAATGTAGCTATGAATCAATACTTTGCCTATCCATTTCTATTTAAGTTGCATGGGGGAGCTAATATTTAAAGAAAATAAAAATGCTTTGTTGAGGCGTGGATAAAGCAAAGGTTTTTTTGTTTATTTATTTTTAATGAGAATAACCTTTTGCCACTCTTTTCTTCTTGACTTGACGATTTATCATTTGTGAATTGTCTAAATGTGTACCCTAGAGATGATCCAGCCAGAATTGCCCCAGGAGGAGGGAAAACAGTTCTTCAGAGGGCAGTCAGACCCCAACGCCTGGGCTGTTCATGATGGGGACCTACTGCTTCTAGGTGTATGTGCCCCATGCAACCTGTTTCCTGAGTAAGAAGCCCTAATTTGTTTCTTCTACACAATTACACAGAAGGATACTTTTCCTTAAGGGGGAAGGGCTTAAACCGAGAGAATTCTTCTGGTTTCAGAAAACAGTACACTCGCCCTGGCTGGTTGGCTCAGTGGTAGAGCGTCGGCCTGGCGTGCAGAGGTCCCGGGTTCGATTCCCAGCTAGGGCACACAGGAGAGACGCCCATCTGCTTCTCCACCCCTCCCCCTCTCCTTCCTCTCTGTCTCTCTCTTCCCCTCCCGCAGCCAAGGCTCCATTGGAGCAAAGATGGCCCGGGCGCTGGGGATGGCTCCTTGGCCTCTGCCCCAGGCGCTAGGGTGGCTCTGGTCGCAACAGAGCGACGCCCCAGAGGGGCAGAGCATCGCCCCCTGGTGGGCAGAGCATTGCCCCCTGGCGGGCGTGCCGGGTGGATCCCGGTCGGGCGCATGCGGGAGTCTGTCCGCCTATCTCTCCCCGTTTCCAGCTTCAGAAAAATATATATATATAAAAAAAAAAAGAAAAAAAAGAAAACAGAACACTGTTAAAACTTGACATTACCTTTCCTACCAGTTCCTCTTTTGCAGATTCAAAAGTTCTGACCCAACTTGCGAGGTATAATTTCTCTCCTCAGAGGTCTGCCCTCAATGTGCCCTGTTCCCCCGGAGGCACCCTGTCCCCTTGAAGGCATGCTGTACTTGTTACATACCTGGGACGCAATGGGTAAGCCTGAGCCTCCACCATCTGCAAGGTAGCTGTTGGCAGACTTCCTTCCTTCCTTCCCTGGAGAAAGGCAGCACACCGTGGGCCCCTGGTGTTGCCTGGTCTGTTTCTCTCTGAGGGCTCCTGTTTGAGGCGCAGCTGCTCCTCCTCCCTCCTGGGCTTTGCACACAAGTCAAACACTGAAGAGTTATGGGTCGGACACTCA
The DNA here is from genome assembly GCF_036850995.1 of Saccopteryx leptura. Classification (NCBI taxonomy): domain Eukaryota; kingdom Metazoa; phylum Chordata; class Mammalia; order Chiroptera; family Emballonuridae; genus Saccopteryx; species Saccopteryx leptura. The sequence continues at coordinate 16,132,391 of NC_089512.1, forward strand.
ACCAGAACCAGAACCAGTGAGTTATTTAATTCAGGAGGCCAACTGATTACTTCGAGTTGAAATAAATGCCTAAAACTTTTAACAAGTTCTTGTTGCCTTTGGTCCTACCTGTTTTAATATCCTTAAGATGAAAAACAGTAGATTTGAATTTCATTCTATAAAAGTAGAGCCCCGAGGATCCCATCTGATGATTTTCTTTCCCCCTTCCTCTCTGCGATGAGGCTGTTCCTAAGGTTAGGTGTTGTTTCTCGGAGTTAACTGCAGAGCGTGCTTTGGTCACTATCTCCCTGTGGGAGAAGGTCTCTATCACATCTGCCCCCATTCCTCCCCACCACAATTGTGAGCTGTTTGAGGACAGACGTCTGACCTACCCTTTCATTCATCTCTTAATCCCTAAACCCTAGCAGGTTGCTTTGGACACAACAGATGCTTATACTTTATTGTTAAATGAATTTATAGAGGAAGAAAGCCAGGAAGGAGTGTGTGTGTGTGTGTGTGTGTGGGGGGGGGTTGTGGTAGAGGGGAGATTAGTTTTTGAGCAATTACTACATGTATAGCCTTGAAAAATACAAAAGAAAGTCACCATAAAAATAGCTTCATAGGCCCTGGCCGGTTGGCTCAGTGGTAGAGCGTCGGCCTGGCGTGCGGGGGACCCGGGTTCGATTCCCAGCCAGCCAGGGCACATAGGAGAAGCGCCCATTTGCTTCTCCACCCCCCCTTCCTCTCTGTCTCTCTCTTCCCCTCCCGCAGCCAAGGCTCCATTGGAGCAAAGATGGCCCGGGCGCTGGGGATGGCTCCTTGGCCTCTGCCCCAGGCGCTAGAGTGGCTCTGGTCAGAGCAATGCCCCGGAGGGGCAGAGCATCGCCCCCTGGTGGGCAGAGTGTCGCCCCTGGTGGGCGTGCCGGGTGGACCCCGGTCGGGCGCATGCGGGAGTCTGTCTGACTGTCTCTCCCCGTTTCCAGCTTCAGAATAAAAAATTAAAAAAAAAAAGAAAAAGAAGAAAAAATAGCTTCATATATGATTCATGAGGGCTTACTTTATTTCTGGTTCATATTTTAAGTGATTTACATATAACAGATCCATTTACCCATACAATATCCTTTGAACAAGATTCTAGGATTATCCCCATTTTCCAGATGAAGAAGCTGAGGCCCTGAGATAGAACATGAAAGTGTTGGGGTGGAATCCTTGGCCATGTTGTCCCAGAGCTCGTGACCTTAAATACTATAGTTTAGAATTTTAGTTGAAATTCCCTTTCCTGAATTTCAAATTTTTTATTTTTTCAGGCAAAATTTTTTTAAAAAGTTAATAAAAGATAATTTTATGGAGCCACTGAATCTTCAGTCAGGAAAGTGTAGGTGGACTATTGGGCCTGAGAGACCAGCTGTGGAGATCTGCTGGTGGCTTCTGAGAGTGGGGGCAGAGGGGCTTTGTGAATGGGCCAAAGAGAAGGAAAAATAAAATGATGAAGATAAGAGGGGGAAATAATGAAACAATTGTCTCTATTTCCACAGACACTTGTTATTTCCAGGGAGGATTGGGGGCATGGCACAAAAGAATGTAGAAAATGAAGAACGCAATGCCAGACACCAAAGTCCCATGGGAAAAGATGCTGTAGTCCCAAGAGGGAATGATTGACTCAAAATATAGCAACTGTTTGCTGCGAGATCAAGTGAACCTTTTCTTGCTGGGGCCTGGGGTCTGGGTGTCCACTGACATTCCCTGAGAAAGAGGGTTTTCAGCGAGTCTAAGGGTACCAGATCTTTGAATTATAATAATGTGCTCTGATATGAGGTGGGCGGGGACCACGGGGCCATCAACCCAGTTTAAAGCTGAAGTTCTAATTCTAAGTGTTGGCCTGATCTACTTCTAAGTGGAGTCCAGGCCTGCAAGGCTGAGGACTATGCCCGCCCCTGCCAGGACACAGGGGTCCTTGTGTTCATAGGAAGGGCACTGAGGCTGCAGCTTAGCTATAGGATGGAGGGGTGGGAACAGTGAGAGGCCCAGACCAAGGCTTGAGGGGAAATAGAAATCTTCTAAAACCCTTATCTGAGCATGTGGGTAATTGAGACCTCTGCTTGGATACGGTTTAGATATTCAAAGGGATATCTAAAAATAGAGAATATGAGACTAAAGTAGGTTAGTAACCCAAGTGACAACCCTAATGAAGATGTCATGGCTAATGAGAGAATGTGTGAGAACTGAAGCCAAACTTAAGGGATCTAGAAACAGATTTGGGAACTTGACCCCCATATGGCCAGCAGCTGCCACCATCGTGGCCATTTACATGCAGTTTCCCGTTAGATTCAGGCAGATGGTAAAGAAACAGTGGAGCCAAAAAATGGTGGGCCATTCCTTTATTCTAACCTCGCACTGGCTGGCGAGTAAACACACACAGGCCTCCAAAAGTCTGACACATTTTCCATTTTTCTTAGAATCAAAGGCGCCCACCAGTCTCAGGCACCTCTGGTTCCCCATCTGCACACCTTCTCCCTCCTCCTCTCTGCACGAACTGGCTTCTCCTTCAGCACCCTGCCGTCATGGCTTCCTCCTCCTCTCTGCACGAACTGGCTTCTCCTTCAGCGCCCTGCCGTCATGGCTTCCTTCTCCTCTCTGCACGAACTGGCTTCTCCTTCAGCACCCTGCCATCACGGCTTCCTTCTTCCTTCTCCTCTCTGCCTGAACTGGCTTCTCCTTCAGCACCCTGCCATCATGGCTTCCTTCTCCCTCCTCCTCTCTGCACGAACTGGCTTCTCCTTCAGCACCCTGCCATCATGGCTTCCTTCTCCTCTCTGCACGAACTGGCTTCTCCTTCAGCACCCTGCCGTCATGGCTTCCTTCTCCCTCCTCCTCTCTGCACGAACTGGCTTCTCCTTCAGCGCCCTGCCATCATGGCTTCCTTCTCCTCTCTGCACGAACTGGCTTCTCCTTCAGCACCCTGCCATCATGGCTTCCTTCTCCTCTCTGCACGAACTGGCTTCTCCTTCAGCGCCCTGCCGTCATGGCTTCCTTCTCCTCTCTGCACGAACTGGCTTCTCCTTCAGCACCCTGCCATCATGGCTTCCTTCTCCTCTCTGCACGAACTGGCTTCTCCTTCAGCACCCTGCCGTCATGGCTTCCTTCTCCCTCCTCCTCTCTGCACGAACTGGCTTCTCCTTCAGCACCCTGCCATCATGGCTTCCTTCTCCCTCCTCCTCTCTGCACGAACTGGCTTCTCCTTCAGCACCCTGCCATCACGGCTTCCTTCTCCCTTCTCCTCTCTGCACGAACTGGCTTCTCCTTCAGCACCCTGCCATCATGGCTTCCTTCTTCCTTCTCCTTCTTCTTCTCTCTCTTTTTTTTTTAAAACTTTTTGGAGCAAAACCCTTCCTCCAGCAAACATTAGCATAACAATGGCCCTTCCCAAGCAGGAATGCAATCCACAATTTGTAATCAATTGCCCTGCTCGGAGGGCAAGCACACACATGGCTGCCCAGCACCATTTTTAACAATAAAAATGAACAAACTCAAAAACCACAAATTTTACAAACTCATTGGCCCAACAACCAGGATATGGAGGCTGTGGCCAGGAATGATTTACCAGGAGCCTGAAGCCTTGTCCAGGAGTGGTAAGGAAGCTGCTATGGGTTGATTTGGCTCACATCAGCCATCATGAGGCCATAATAACCTTTAGCAGGTCAGGATACAGTACTGGAATTCTCAGTTTTCACATGGAAGCACCCCCATTATTTGTAAAATGTATATGTGTTAGGTTTCTAGAAGAAGAAACCAATAGAGAGACTCATTTGCAAGTGATTTGTTGGGAGAAACCTTGGAGAAGGAATCAGTGAGAGCAGGAGGGAAGCAGGGCAGAGCAGGAGAAAGAACTGAGCAAGGAGACCAACCTGGCTAGAGACCAGCTTCGGACTGATCCCTCAGGGAGCCTTGGAGCACAAACTGTATCCCTGGGTAGGTCCAGCCTGAGACAAGGGGGCTGGACTTTTGTACCCCCTAGGTCAGGGGTCTCAAACTCAACTCAGCATGTGGGCCGCAGAGCAAGATCACAGCCGTTCGGCGGGCCGCACTAGGTCTACAAAAGGCAACTGTTACGCAACACTTTTCTCACTGCAGTTGAAAACAAAAAAAAATCAGTACAGCAAGCACAATCGTACATGCAGTTTACTCAGTGTCACAAAACGACCAGAAACTGTAGTTCGCATCACAACTGCTGTTAACTAAGCTAATATCTAGCTAGGATGCTAGAGAAATGAAAAATACAAGTAGGCCCCTAGGCTTACTTAATTTTATCCAAAATATTTTGAACTTCGTGGATTAGTCTGCGGGCCGCACAAAATTGTTCGGCGGGCCGCGAGTTTGAGACCCCTGGCCTAGGTAGTCATTAACCTCTGCTTCCTGAGGCAGAGGAGAAGGGTATGGATGCAACCCTCTGGGAAGGCAGTTTTGGCCTATCAACCCAGTGAATTCTCCTAAGAAAGGGACAGCTGGGAGCCATTAATAGCCAACACTCACACTGCTGGCCAAGTGTGTCCAGGCCAGGTAAAAGGATACGGGGAGGGTGCCATCTGCACCTACTATAGTAAATGTGCAAGGGCATGCATAGGTGTGGGAAGGTCAATGCTTCTATTTCCTGAGAAATTTTTGGTCGGGACGGTGCCAATGAAAGGCTAAAAAATAATGGTCTGACTTCATGAGTTGGTGCATCGCTGACCTCAGAGTAATGTATTTCCTCCTCGTTGCATGCTCTCCAATACAGGCCCTCAGCTCTGTCCTGGGGAGGCCTTGTAATGTGCCCAGTATGTGAAGTGTGCATATTCCTTCCTCAGCCTTTGCTCACACCTCCTTTATGTCCTACCATAAGCCCAGGTTGTCCACCCACTTGTTCTAAGATCCAGCTGCTGACAACACCCGTTTGTTCATCATTGCTCAGCCTATTTGCTTCCTTTCATTAACTGCTATTAGACTTACAGGCTGCACTTAGGATTGCCATTGAATTGATTTTTCTATCAGGCTAGTTTAACATCCTTGCTAGAGTCTAGGGCACCAGCGTATAGGGAATGGGTCACTTGCTTCTATATTTAACTAAGTCTGACACAGTGCTACACACAGAAGGAGCAGGCAGCCAAAGCTTGTAGATGGATTTGTGATAGATAGCCCTTTTGTTCTCAAAGACTTGATAATGATTTCCTGCATGTACTCCATGAGGGAAAAGGGCAGTCATGCAGAATTCAGTGGGGGGTGGGGTAGAGTAGGGAGGCTAAGATACATCCCTCCCTATTTGAGACTCACCATACCCCCTTCACTATACAAAGTAAGTCAAGGATTACTTGATGTGATGGGTTATTCATTCAAACCAACAGCAAAGAACTTCATGTTAAGCTAAGCTGTAAAAGTGTATTAATTCTGAAATATCACCTGAAACATTAATCAAAAGGGAAAATTCCTTAAAATAAAACAACAGGGCATAATTGCTGTGGGGGTGGAGGAGAGTATAGAAGAGAGAAATGGTGATGGGCAGAGACTTGACCTGGGTGAGTAAACATATGCAGAGGATGTGTTGTATAGAATTCTGCACCTGAAACCTGTATAATTTTGTTAACCAGTGTTACCCCAATAATTCAGTTAAAAATGAATAAAATGCTAAATTTAAACTACTACCTTTAGCAAACCAAAAATTTGATTTGGATTTACCCCTTTCTTCCTGAAACAACTGAAAGTTTAAAAAATATATACAAAGTAGTGTTTTTTTAGCACTCTTTGCTGTTGAATGGATGCCAGGCAGAGCAAGACGGTGATTGGTTGAGATTCAGTGAGAATGGGAAACAGATGAGAGGAACCCTGAATTGACTTAGCTTATTGGCTGGACAGAGTTTCCAGGCCACCCTTCTAGGGGAGAAAACCCACATGGAGCCCAGAGATCTTTGTGATTGAGGAGATGCAATGAACCCTTGATTTACCATTCACATTTGGAGTCTAATGAGAACAAAGTATCTAGAGTTTGCAGAACAGAAAAAGAAGCATAGAAAAACAGTTACACAGGTCTTCCAGGGACACCCTCTAGTCTTCAACTGACTGCTCATCAGGGCATAAATGTGAGGCAACAGCCCAAAGGGAAGGAAAAACTATCTGAAAGAAGCAGAAAAGAAAGTCTCAAGAGCTCACACAGGGCCAGAATGGTTCATGTTCCTACCCTAGAGGCTTGTCATTCAGGGGGCTAGACTACTCCCAAGGCTATTTCCTTAATAATGCTGAAAAATTAGCCCCAGAATAGAGGCCACTCTGACCCTGGCTAACAGACTTGAATGGTAAGTTTTGAAGGATCAAACTCTTTTCACATTACTGTGTCTCTGAGCAAAGATTAAGATTTACAGGAATTAAAAAATGTCTGGTACCAAGCAAAGTAAAATTTATAGTGTTTGATATCCAATAAAAAATGAGCAGAAATATCAAGAAGGAGGAAAAAAATGACTCATAATGAGGAGAAAATTATTCTATAGAAATGACACCTTTGATTGAAATACATTAACAAGTACATTAAAACAGTTATATTTAATATGTTCAGGAAGGTAGAAATGATTGAACTTGTTAAGGAGAGACAAGGAAGATATAAAAGAGAACAAGGTCAAATTTCTAGTGATAAGATATACAATGCCTGTGATGAGAAACACACTGGATGGGGAAAATAGCAGATTAGATATTGTAGAAGACAATGTTAGTGAAACTGAATACAGCAATGTACTTCCCACAATGAAGCAGAGAGAAGGCTAAAAAAAACGAACAGAGCCTGACCAGTGAGTTGTGGGAAAACTTCAAGTAGATATAAGTGTATTTATTTACTTTTTAAATTTTTTCCCATTGATTTAAGAGAGAGAGAGGAAGGGTGGAGGGAAGGAGGGAGAGAGAGAGAGAGAGAGAGAGAGAAGCATCAATGTTGTTCCATTTAGTTGTATACTCATTGATTGCTTCCTGTATATGCCCCTGATTGGGGATCAAACCCATAATCTCTAAGTGCTAGGATGATACTCTATCCATTGAACCACCAAACCAGGGCCAACTTAAGTGTATTTAATTGCAATGCTGAAGGATGTGGAGGGAGGAGGGAGTAGAAAATAATTACTGAAGAAATAATTGCCACCCTCCCCAAATTTGGTGGATACCATAAACCCATATTACTTCAAGTAACCAAAGATAAAAAAAAAACTGCACTAAATTACCTATTAACTTAATTTCTTAAAACAAGTGTTAAGGTAAAAATCCTACAAGCTGAGAGAGGAAAAGGTCTATAGCCATTATATTTAATGGTGGGAGACTTAAGTCTTGACTTCCAGAACAAAGAACAGAGTGGGAATGTCTTCTTAACCACTTATCCAGAATTTTACCAGGGACTCTAGCTTGTGCAATTTGCAATAACAATTCAATGAAAGACATCCAGATTGGAGAGGGAGAAGTGAAATAATTTTTATTTGGAGACAACTGATTGCATTGAAAATTCTACAAGATCTACTAAAAATTGACTAGAACAACGGAGTAGCTTTAGTCAGTTTGCAGGGAATAAGATCAGTACATAAAAGTCAAGTGTATTTCTTTGTCCTAGCAAACTGAAAGTGAAACTTTAAAATGTCATTTATCAAAGCATCGAACATTCAGAATTCTTAGGGAAAGTCCGATCCCTGTGACCATATCTCTGTCACAGTACCCTGAAAAGTGGCCTATTTTCAGCTGTCTTCACCTATTCCCCAATCCAGAGGGCTCACATTCCTGCCCTGAAACCCCAACATTGTGCTTGTCTACATCACCAATGCCTTCGATGCTGACAAATATATTTCCCAATTTGAAGAAATTACTGTTCTTTCTTGAATTCTTTGTTGCCTCTCTTTCTTGGTTCTACCAGAAAACATTTTTAAAAATAAATTTCCTGGATGATATTCCAGAATGGTCTAATGATTGTAATGTTTCCTTTTTCCGTTCAATAAACACATACAAATTTAGCCATTGAATTATATTATATATGCATCACATTAAAAATAAACTAGGGAGGATATAACAAAAGCAGTCATATTCTAGGGGAAATGTCTGTGCTCTCCATGAAATAGTGGAAGGCAATGTGGAGTAGGGGTGGTGTTCCAATCCACTACGTGGGAAGAGCATGAACAAAGTAGGAAGACTAAGTGCTGTGTGGGTAAAATATTTGGCCTTCCAGTTTTTAAGAATTTGTCATCTCATTCATAGTCTTCATGTCTAACTCCCTTCCTGCTGTGATCCTAGATGTCAGATGTTGGAATGAATCACTCAAATAGCTTGAGTGTGTATTCAGTGATCTCCCACAGCAATCACTAGAATTTGTTCCTTTACCTTAATATCATAGATTTAGTTTTAGCCTGCTCACTAAGTTTCTTCTATATCCTCTGTTCTTTGACCTCATCTAACTGCCCCCCCCCCCCACCTAAATATCTCTAAACCCTCCCCCCAACACCTGAACATCTTCTCTCATCTTTCTTACCTGGCTATTCTGAAATCCTTACACTATTGCCTCAATCACTCTTTTAACAATATTCTCTCTTCACTTAACTCTGGCCTTCTGATACATCTCTATATGTGTGCAGGCTTTTCAGTGCCTCAGAATCAATTCAATTTGACTTGCGGAGAAGTGACCACCAAGAAGTACACACCAAGGAAACACACACACACACACTGTGTATACACACTAGCATGCCATCTTATTCTGTGTGCATATGGATGTGTGGATGTACATGTGTGTGATCTACATGCAGCATTGTTTACTTATGTCCTCAGTCCAGGGTATCTTTTCTACTGGTGTGGAGGTACCTAAGGAAACAGCTTTGTGATCAGAAGGTTCTTTGGTTAGTATGGTGCGTGAGCAAGAGTTATGGTCTCTGTGATTGAGCTATTTTGTGCCATGCAGGTTCGATTTTGTCATCATTTCTTCAAGGTACTCACTTGCCTTAGAGAGGGCGAAATGGTTACTGACCAAATTTGTCTCCTTGAATTTCCTGTTCTTCCCAGTGTTTCTTAGTCTACCAATTGCTTCTTCGTGGGCCATTCCCAGTTATATGTACAGTGGTACCTTCAGATACGAGCAGACCAACAGACGAAGTTCTTTTTTAAGATATGAGCTATGGCTCAGTCTGTATTTTTGTTCGAGATCTGAGCGAAATTCCGAGATATGAGTTGTGATTGGGGAAGCTGCCGCTAGCTGGCGCGTTGAGCATGGGCCGAGCATCGGCAGCACAACACGAGCGTCTCATTCTTTCTCATGTGTTACCTGCAGAATCAAGTTGAATCCCATGCCCTGTACTTGTTCTTGCATCAATTTTGCACTTTCTACTAACTTTTTTGTGTGCTATCATGGGGCCAAAGAAAGTGAGTGTAAAAGATAGTGGTGAGAAGAAGAGGAGAATGATGTCGATAGAAGTAAAGCAAGAAATAATAGAAAAACATGAGCGTGGTATACGAGTGATTGAACTGGCAAGGCTGTACGACCACAATACATCTACAATTTGTACCATCCTTAAAAGGATGCCATCAAAAGTGCAAATCCAGTGAAAGGAACTACAATTCTGTCTCAATTAAGGACAAATATCCATGAAGAAATGGAGAAGCTTCTGCTGGTGTGGGTGAAAGAGAAAGAGCTGGCAGGAGATACAGTGACGGAGACTGTAATATGTGAAAAGACACGTATTATTTACGGCGACTTGCCTCAAAAGAGGCAGCAGAAGTTATGTTTAAGACAAGTCACAGCTGGTTTGAAAATTTCAAGAAGAGATCTGGCATCCACTAGGTGGTGAGGCATGGTGAAGCTGCGAGTGCTGACGTTAAGTCAGCTGAGGAGTACATCACATGTTTTGCTGCGCTTATCGCAAAGGAAGGCTACATCCCCCAACAAGTGTTCAACTGTGACGAAACAGGATTGTTTTGGAAAAAAATGCCCGGAGGACTTTCATCACTGCAGAGGAGAAGAAGCTGCCAGGCCATAAACCCATGAAGGACCATCTGACCCTTGCATTGTGTGCAAATGCTAGCGGTGACTATAAAGTAAAACCACTGCTAGTGTATCATTCCAAAAATCCTCAAGCCTTTAAGACTCACAAGATTCTTAAAGAAAAACAGCAGGTTATTGGCGCGCCAATACTAGGGCATGGGTTACGCGGCAGTTTTTTATAGAATGGGTAAATCTCATCTTTGGTCCTACAGTGTAGAAATATCTTCAAGAAAATAAACTCCCAATGAAAGCATTACTAATCCTTGATAATGCTCCAGCCCACTCACCTGGTTTTGAAGATGACATTCTCGATGAGTTCAAATTTGTGAAAGTCCTCTACCTCCCACCCAACCCAACTTCAATCTTGCAACCTATGGAAGGTCAGTTCCAACTTTAAAAAGCTTTACACAAAGCACTTGTTCTGCCGTTGCTTTGAGGTGACTGAGAATACAAATCTAACCCTTCTAGAGTTTTGGAAAGATCACTGCAACATTGTGATATGTTTATGCATTACTGACTTGGCATGACAAGAGGTTACAACAAGAACCTTGAACTCGGCATTGAAAAAGTTATGGCCTAATGTTGTTGCAGACAGGGACTTTGAAGGATTTGAACCAGAGACCGAGACCCAGGTAGAAGCGTTGGAGGAGATTGTGTTCCTCGGAAAGTCCATGGGTCTGGAGGTAGATGAGGGTGACGTAAATGAGTTTGTTGAGGATTATGAGGAGAAACTCTCAACCGAGGAGTTGAAGGAGCTACAGATGATGCAACATATGGAGCTTCTGCAAGAGATTAGTAGTGAGGAGGAGGTAGAGTCGGAGGAAGTGATTTCTACAAGTGAAATTAAAGACATGCTGGCAATGTGGGAGAAGCTTTCAAGTTTCATTGAAAAGAAACACCCAGAAAAAGTTTCAACTGGTCGGGCTTCAGCACTTTTTAATGACACTTGTTTGTCACATTTCTGTAACATTTTAAAAGGCAGGCAAAAGCAAACCTCTTTGGATAGATTTTTATTCAAAAGTCCTGCAAGTGAAAGTGCTGAGAGTGCAGCCAAAAAGGACAAAAACAGGTGATGATTAAATGAAAAATACGTAATGTTAAGCTTAGGTTAAGTTTAAACTTAAGAAAGTGTATTTTTTTACAATTAAGTTTTTGTGGTTTCATTTTAAGTAGAGAAAGGCAGTTTTAGTTTTGTTTAAAGTAAAGAAAATGCAGTTTTAACTTACATTTAGTGTTAATAAAATGCAGTTTTAGTTTACATTTAGTGTTAAGAAAGTGCAGTTTTAGTTTATGTGTCTACAGTGCCTGCATCCCTTCCTCCGTCCCTCCTCCTCCGCCATTCACCTCCGTTAGCCGCATTCATCTGTCTCCAAGGTAAGAATACAGTACTAAAGAACACTTTTTTCTTTTATTTCATATATTTTGTTATGTATTGGTAAAGTATACATGTGTGTTTCTTAATTAAAAACATGTCTTTTTTTCTAATTTAGGATGGTTTAGGGATGATTCACAGGGCTGGAATGGATTAAATCTATTTCAGTTATTTTAAATGGGAGAAATTTGTTTGATATACAAGTTGACTCACTTATGAGCTCGGTTACAGAACGAATTAAACTCGTATCTCAAGGGACCACTGTATTTCTAGTTTCACTCAGATGGTGTCAAATCCTGCTGGCCTGGCAATCCTTTTCTCTCTTTAAGGTAACTTTGCCTATTTCTGCTTTGATCTGCTACATGCTGACTTTTTGTATATTGGTGTTTAAAATTGTCAGCCTCCTTCTTAGGGCTGATCTCATGTACTGACTGATACATACAAATGTAAGTACTTACACACATACACACATGCAAACATTCAGAAATAATTACACAAACAAATATGCTCAGTCCAAAAGGGTGAGGGGTATAACCATCTACATATTTTATGGTAATGCAGACAGACATCACCAACTTAATAAGGACACAGTGAGTCACAAGGAACTGGTGGTCTGAAAGGAAATAAGGGATATTTCATATTCTTTGACAAGCTAGGATGGGCACTCACGCTCCAGTACAGAAGGATAATGACAATAATGTGCATAAACAGGAGATAATGGATGTTCCCTTTCCCTCCTGGTCTCTGAGCTGCTTTACGTGCAGCTCTCATTACCCACCACATAGAAAATTGGAAGCAAAGGTCTGTTGCAAATGAATGTCTGAAGAATATAGTTAAAATGGGGCACAGGGACCTCTATCTCTTTGAAGTTTTTATGTAAAAAAAAAAGAAAAATCCACAAAAAACCAGTTATTTCCTGGATTCCTGGTTCAGAGGAGGATGTGAGGATTAATTGAAACCCAAAACTGCTAAGAACCAAGTCGGTGCTGTGGCAAGAGACTGAAGGGGAGACTTACATCACTGATAGAGAAAAACGCTCATAGAGAAGTAGTTGAGGAATAAAAACTATAGGAAAGTAAATGCCTTATACATAAAACTCACAGGTCTAGAAGACATTTATAGATGGACTGATCATACACTCTAGTCATTTTTTTCTCAGGATCTGGTCTCCAAATCTTCGCTTCCATAAATTACCTAGAAAAGAGAACCTTCAGTCATCTCTCAATGGTTGCACAAATATAACCTCACTCTCAGTTTGTCTGGTGAATTTATATTACACAAGCTGAGCCTCCAGTACATAAGCTCTAACTAAAGGAGATCCTTTAGGCAGCAAGAGAAGTGATGAGCTCCATCCCCCCCCCCCCCAAAGAAGCCATTTATCATGTGTATTCCACAACCACTTACAAAGGAGTATAGACTGTTTTCCTTCAACCCCATAGCCTTGGTTTAAGAGCAGTTTGAAAGTTGAGGGGATAAATCATTCTTGTCAGAATAATCGCACAGACTGCCAAATATAATATATTCTTCAAGTGCTCTTAAGTTTAGGACATTTAAATTTTTATCAGAAATGGGCATATGAATTAATCACTACAGTCATCCCTCGCCATATCGCGGTTCACTTTTTATGGGTCTCACTATATCGCGGATTTTTAAATTGTATATATCTAATTTGGTATCGTGGATTTTTCGCTGTATCACAGGATTTTGTGGTATATAGGTATTTTTATATATTATTTAAATTATTTTTGCAGTAAAATAAGCAAAAGAAGTATGAGAAAGGTTTATAAGAGTGTGGGGAGGGTTTATAAAGTCTTAAAAATATATATAAATAATAAAATAAATATAAGATTGTTACTTTGCAAATATTCGCCTATCATAGGGGGTTCTGGAACCTAACCCCTGCGATAGATGAAGGACCACTGTAGTCTATTTCCTATTTATGAAATCTATCTTCTATCTATCTATCTATCTATCTATCTATCTATCTATCCATCTTCTATCTATCTATCAATCATCCATCCATCCAGTCTATTATATAGAAAATAAATGTTTCTGCATTGCTATAATAGGATAGATTTTACTGTAATTTGTCTCTTCTTTCCAGAAAATTTAATCCTAACTTGATTAAATTCAGTCCTATTAAAAATCTTCCTGAGAATGTTACCGAGAAGCTTGGCATGAGAAGCAGTCCCGTCCTCTGCTCTTTCATTTGTTCGCTTATTCATTCATTCATAGAGAACTGTTAAGGCTCAGGGGACAATGATAAAAAAGATGTTGTCTTTTCTGCTTAGTGAGTTGGACAGATACATGCTTAAGCAATCCAAGTGCAATTATGCAAGCGTTGGGATTAGACTATGGGAATTTATAGAAGGATCAGCTGAGCTAAAACCCCAAGTGTCAGAGACAAGAAGACCTCCCAGAGAAGATAATGTCTGAGATGCAGTGGTAGGGAGAAAAAGAGCCAAAGAAGTATGCTTTTTTTTTTCTTTTTTAGAGGTAGAGTGAGACAGACAGACAGGAAGGGAGAGAGATGAGAAGCATCAACTTGTAGTTGCATCACTAGAGTTGTTCATTGATTGGTTTCTCACATGTGCCTTGACCAGGGGATTCCAGCTGATCCAGTGACCCCTTGCTCAAGCCAGCAACCATGGGCTTCAAGCCAGTGACCTTGGGCTTCAAACCAGCAACCTTTGGGCTCAAACCAGTGACTATGGCAGAATGGGTATGATCCCGCACTCAAGCCAACGACCTTGGGGTTTTGAACCTGGGTCCTCAGCATCACAGGTCAATACTCTCTCCACTGTACCACCGCCTGATCAGGTCAAAGAAGTATTCTTGACAGAAAGGGTGTCACATGCAAGATTCTATGACATAAATTATGAGTTATTTACTAATGTTAACCTTTGAACCATAAAAGGCCACTGGGAACTCGAGAGCTGCTTGAGAGAAAAAGTAGGGATCAGGTGATGATTGTCTTGTGATAAAGTGAATGGACTTTATGCTGAAGGAAATAGGTGGCCTGCTATGATCAGAGCTATATTTAGAATATTCCATCTGGCAGCAAGAAGTTGAGCGTAATAAAAGAGACATGGTCTGTCTAGTTGGAAAGCCATTACAATATCCCGGTAGGAACGATGGAGGCCTGAAAGCAGGCACCAGTTGTGGGGATGCAAAAGAAGACACCACCCTGGGGGATGTTAGGAGCTAAAGCCACAAAAATGATGTGACAGATCGAAATGAGGGAAATGGGGAGTCATGATTCTTTCACAGCAGAGCAGTGCACTAGTTTAATGGCAGAAATGGTCTTTTTTCTCCTTCTTTAAACCCAATGCCTATCCTAAATTCTTACATAAAGTAGGTGCTCAACTTTGTGAAAAAATTGAAGAAAGTATTTATGATGTACATGCCATTGATATACATAGGTAATCCTAAAAGAAATCTTTTCAGGATTGTTGATACTAATGTTACCCAGCTTTTCTGACGAGGAAGGTGAAGCTTCAGATAATAAATAACTTCCCCAAGGTCACACAGAACTCATGACCATACACACATTGTGAGCCGTTCATTCCATTACTGCATGAAGAACTTCCAAATAGTAAACAACAACAACAACAATAGTTGTATACATAGCAATAACATTGAGCAAAGGCATGAACAGTGTGGAGAAGAAATAACAATGGCAAACTAACATGAAAAAAGATTCCATCTCACTATTCAAAAGAGTTTAGTAGAGCAATAATCACAAAAGTACAAGTTCAAAGAAAAGGATGTATGCCTCCTTTTGTTTGTTTATCAAGTGAGGAAGTATTTTTAAATAAAATGATATATAGTATTTAAAAATTGGAGAATATTAGATACATATATCATATTAATAGGTAATGCTCTGTTTTAAAATTTTTGAAGTATAACAACTAACATTGAATGATATATGAATCATGGATACTTGGCTTAATATATTTTCTTAAAGAGAACACACTGTTCTAGCTACCACTGACATACGAAATAGAATATCAACAGCATTCTAGAAACTTCACACCCCCTACCCCACCTTCCACCATCTTCCTACCCAAAAGTCACCTCTGTTCTTGCATTAATATCAAAAATTTATTCTGCCTGTCTGTGGACTTAGCATAAACGGAATACTGTAGTATTAGTTCTTTCGTTCAAGATTGTGTTTATGAGATCTAAGTTGTTGAATGTGGCAGTATTTTGTTTCACTGTCATTGTATAATGTTTGTAGGAATATATCATAATTGATTATCATTCTACTATTGATAACATTTGGGTCATTAAAGATGTTTGAAGCTACACTAAATAATATCCTAGTGTATGTTTTTGGTGAATAATGTTGATTATAAACCCAAGAATTGAATTCAGGGACTTATCTGCAGTATTTAGTAGATATTGATAAATAATTTTTCAGTGTGATTGTGCCAATTATAATTCTAGCTTTAGTGACTAGAATAATACTGCCAAACCTTGGAATTTTAGATATAGATCTGGTATGTGTATAGTAATATGAAATTATGGTTTTAATTTGCACTTTTATGTGACTAATGAAATTGAACATCACTTCATATGCTTATTAATATTTTGTATATTCTTTTTTATAAATAACAGTTCAGGTCTTTTACTTGTTTTGGATTATGGACCTTTTATCTTATTTGAAGCATATTTATGAGTTCTTTGTTGGATACATCTATTCCAACTCTTTTCCCATTCTTTGGGTTGCCTTTCCAATCTCTTAATAGAATAGTTTAATGAACAAAAGTTCTTTATGTTAATGTAATCTAATTTGTTAATTTTTTTCCTTTTTGGTAAGTGTTTTTTGTTTCCTACTCAAGAAAACTAAATTTATCCCAAAGTCATGAATATAGTCTCATAATTTTCTTCTAAAACTATTATTATTTTACCTTCATATTTAGATCAATGATCTCTCTGGCATTGATTTTTATGTCTGTTATAAATTAGGCATTACAATTTATTTTTTTCATATAGATATGTAATTGACTCAGCACCATTGCTTTTGAAAAATACCTTACATCATTGTTCTCAAATTTCTTTTACTTAAATCAAATGCTTATATATTTGTGTGCTTCTAGAATATTCTGTTCCATAGGTCTTTTTGTCTATCCTTGCACCAATACCACACTACCATAATTACGATAGCTTTATAGTAAATCCTGATGTGTGGTAGTATAAGTCTTCTAACTTACTTTTAGATTATCAAGATTGTGATAGATGCTTTTGGGTGTTTTGCATTTTCTTAGAATGATTAAAATCAGCTTGTCAACTAAAAATAACCTGCTGAGATTTTAATTGGGTCTTCTTAGAGTCTCTAGATCAACTCGAGGATGATCTAAATCTTTGTAACAAAAGTTTTCATATCCATGAACTTATATATCCCTGTATTTATTTAGGTGTTCTTTAATTCCTCTGAGAAATGTTGTGAAGCTTTGAGTGTAATGATATTACATGTGGATTAATGTCTAAGACATGTGGTGTGTTTCTAATTATAACTATATAACTTGTTGAATTTTATTTTCTAACATTTAAAAATAAAATTGATTCAATATATTGATTTTGTATCCAGTTACTTTACTAAATTCACTTGTCACTTCTAATAGGTTTTAGATTCTTTTGGATTCTCTGAGCTATGTCTTTTACTTTCCAGTTTTTTTTGTCTGTTTTTGTGGAGGACATTTGGGGAGTTCAGAAAATGATTTTGCCATCCTTGCTGCCAGTGGCTCCTGCCTTTTAAATTTTTGTGGTTATTGTTTACACTTTGTTTAAATTTATTTAATATCATACCTACATTATACAATTAAGATGATCTATTATATGCTGAATTATTTTATTATTTTAATTGAACTCACTGGGGTGACATTGGTGAATAAAACCATACAGGTTTCAAGTGTACAATTGTATAATACATCCTCTGCATATTGCACACTGGGTGGGCTCACCACCCAGATCAAGTCTCTTTCCACCGCCATTTATCCCCCTTTGCCTTCTTTCACTTCCCCCTCCCCCTTTCCTCTGGCAATCACCATACTGTTGAACAAAAGGACCTAACAAACAAAACAGAAAAGACTCATAGATAATGAGAACAGACCGACAGCTTTCAGAAGGGAGAGAGATTGAAGAGCTGGGTAAAAAAGGGTGAAGGGATTAATCAAAAAATAAAAATAGCCTGACCAGGCGGTGGTGCAGTGGACAGAGCGTCGAACTGGAATAAGGATGACTCAGGTTTGAAATCCCGGGGTCGCTGGTTTGAACGTGGGCTCATCTGGTTTGAGCAAGGCTCACCATATTGAGCCCAAGGTCGCTGGCTTGAGCAAGGGGTCCCTTGGTCTGCTATAGCGCCCGGTCAAGGCACGTATGAGAAAGCAATCAAAGAACAACTAAGGTGCCGCAATGAAGAATTGATGCTTCTCATCTCTCTTTTGTCTGTCTGTCCCTATCTGTCTCTTTCTCTCTCTCTCCCTCTCTCTCTGTCACAAAAAATAAAATGAAATACCAGACAGACAACAGTATGCCCTTTTACTTTTAATATTCTTCTGCTTTACAATCTCTACTTTGAATCCTCATATGTCCTTTTGGACGTCTCATTTCACAGAGGCCATGTTTATGTTTCTTATTTAAGTAATTTTATGAAATGTTTAAACACATCCATCAAAGTGTCATGGCATACTGCTTTTGATATAAATAATTTATTTGCCTGGAGCTCAGAGAGAGGCTTCGGGGCTTTCCTAGGGTAAGTCCCTGTGTCACAGGTATTTATTTTCAGTAGCTTCATCGTGTTCATTTCTCTAAAGCACTTGTTCCACTGTGCCACCCACTTTCTCTTCCTGCTTCCTTCCTTCTCTGCTTTCCTTCACACTTCACTACCTGGCATATGTTGCGTATTCCTGGTGCAGCTTTCTGGCTCATTGGTCTGCAGAAGCAGACAGGATCCCGCCCTCTGTTGGGTGACACTCATGCTTCCTACGCCAACTCTAGGCAACACGTCCTCCTCTCAGCTTTTGCTGTCCCAGATCCAATATTTATGGCATCGTGAAGGCCTTCATCACAGAAGGTGTGGCAGCATTCTAAGTTTATCAGAGTTCTTATTTTGTTTTCTGCTTTTGATTTCCCAGTTCCATTGGTTTCACAGAAGGCGACGGGCTTTTTGATTGTTTCTAAATATGATCGATTACTTAATTGTATACAAAATACTACCCAGAAATCTCATCCTTTGTGCCAAATACAAAAGTCATTAACAGCTAAAAGGATTTTGAATATTGAAAAGGAAACAATAGCACTTTGTAGATGGGAGGCTTAAGATAGTGAAACTTACTTGCACTATCTGAGAGTCTATTTAATATACTTTTCCCTGTGGCTTTACACCGTTCCATGAAGCACAGATGAAGTATTTGGGAGAGATTCACTAAGGCATTTCAAAGTTGATATGGCTTTGTTTTACTGACTGATCTCTTTTTATTTGTTCCCTGTGTGCAATTTTTGGTCACGTTATCACCATTTGATGCTGAAATTTGAAACAAGTCCTTCTTCTTTAAATCCTTGTTGATCTATTATGCAGGAAGAAAGGTTTTATCTTTTCATGAACAGATGGTGAACGATTTGATCTGGTTGCAACTAACATTCAACTCTTGCTTTAGTAAATGCTACACGCCATTTTTCAGAACAGTAGAAAACTTGCCATCCTTTTCCTTTTTTTTTTCTTTTTCTTTCTTGAGTTGTTAAATTTAAGGTGCTGCCTGACCAGGTGGCACAGTGGATAGAGCGTTGGACTGAGATGCGGAGGACCCAGGTTTGAGACCCCGAGCTCACCAGCTTGAGCGCGGGCCCATCTGGTTTGAGCAAAAAAGCTCAACAGCTTGGACCCAAGGTCGCTGGCTTGAGCAAGGGGTTACTCAGTCTGCTGTGGCCCCATGGTCAAGGGACATATGAGGAAGCAATCAATGAACAACTAAGGTGCCACAATGAAAAACTAATGATTAATGTTTCTCATCTCTCTCCGTTCCTGTCTGTCTATCCCTATCTATCCCTCTCTCTGACTCTCTGACTCAGTTAAAAAAAAAAAAAAATTAAGGTGCTGATAAACTCCTAAATTACTGACCATCAATTACTACCAGAGATTTTGATTGTAAATTCTCGGCCTACGCCTGGGTTTTTACTTATAGCAATATATTCTGTCCTTTGAAAAGAGTGATACATGCTACTAATCATCTAAAAGTATTGACTATGGTTGATATTTTTTCTTCTAATTCTTTTTGACTCCAGAAGTATACCGGGAAGAAATGGACAGGTAGGGAAGGGAATGAACATTGATTGCATTTATTGAATACTTCCCATGACCTAGGCACTGAGTTAAACACATTACACCTTCTGGTTGCATTTCATCCTTACAACTTTCCAAGAGAGATGTTTGGTCCTTATTTAAAAGTGTGAAAACTGAGGCTCAGACAACTAGTAAGTAAGTGGAAATTCTGGAATCTTGAACTCAGGTTGGCCTGATCTTAAAGTCCATGGCTGGTCTCCACGAAGAGCTATTTCCAGTCACAATTGCTGAGTGACTGTGTAATCAGACTGGTCAGCCTGGTTCCAGAACACGTTCTCTTCACTGCCTTCTTGGAAAAGGGAGTCGTTTGTCCTTGTCAAGTCCTGGCACAGGGCCTGGAATGTAGCAGAGACTTTATATATGTTTGTCTGAGGATGAAAAATGGAGGAAGCTGGCTTGTGATTTCTATTTACCCAGCATGCTTTGCTATTCAAAACAGAAAAATAAATGGCAAATGGATATTCTAAGGTTGTTTATTACTTTTATTTTTCTGTCTGTCTTTTCTATTTTTATTTTATGCATAGTAAAAAACCTAAGTCTATGTAACAGATCACATAGGAAAAATGTTCAAAATGAACAAAGGAAAAAATCACTGACTCACAAGAGAAAAGAGATTGCATGGTGAAATAATGAGAATTTATCAAAAAAAGTGTTTTTTTTATAGATTTCTCCAAATTTAAGCATAGTCCACTGCTTAAACACTTCTCACGTTTTGGAAGTGACTTTGGTTTAGAAAGTTGAGATGAAATAATCTGAAGATATCGTAAAACTTAATTAAAATGGCCCTTATTTTGTAATAGCTTTGGGTGATACCACCTTTCAACGAGATTTCACCTGTTATACTTCACTGCCAATTTTATTAATTCACTTTTGCAGAAGTATTATAACTGTGTTCTTGTGAGAATATTTTCTATATCCTGGGTCATACTTGGCACATAGTAGTCCCTCAATAAATGTTTGATAATTGATATTATTTGAAAAAAAAATTTAAAGAAGAATGCCACATTTAATTTAGATTACATGTGATTAGAATTATAGCAAACGATCAGTCAATAATAAGTAAGTAGCTCGTGTTTGTGGCACATGCTAGGTATCAGGTTAAGGACTTTATAGGAATTGTCTTCTTTAGTTCTTATAACATTTCTATGAAGTCATACTGATTTTACTATCACTTTATACATGTGGAAATTATGGTTTAGAGAAGATAATTGTAAATGGTTACACTGTTATTTAGTAGATGAGCCAGCATTTAAACCCAAGATTCAAAGCCCAAAGTGTTATATAAGTATATATATATTTTTAATTCTTTGAGAGTTTTTTCACACTAGAAATTGACACTAATAAAAGAGCCAAGAGATATGTAGTCTCTCTGATATGACTATCCATTTCTTGGACCAAAACGGGTCATATGCCTGCAAATAATGACCAGTGGATCACACTGGGTTTACAATGTAACCAACAGCGAAGTATTAAAATAAATCCACTAATGAATCATACTGGAAGATACTAGGTTTTGTTTTGGTTTTCTTTGGTGGTATTTTTTTTTATTAATTTTAATGGGCTGACATTAAAAAATCAGGGTACATATGTTCAGAGAGAACATCTCCAGGTTATTTTGACATTTGATTATGCTGTATTCCCATCACCCAAAGTCCAGTTGTCTTCCATCATCTTCTAACTGGTTTTCTTTGTGCCTCTCCCCTCCCCCAACCCCCTCCCTCTCCTCCCCCCCACCTCGTAACCACCACACTCTTGTCCATATCTCTGAGTCTCATACTGGGTTTTAATATAAATTTCTCTCTGTAGCTCATCCAAATCAGTTACCAATATTCACTCCCATGAATATATTCATCCTGAATCAAAGTACCCCTAGTGCTTGCTTCAGGGAAACTTGCTTGGAAAACATATACATTATCTTTCTTCCTGTGTTAAATCACCAAATCCTAATCTTTGTCATGCTTTAAGCCTATATTGATTTAAATAATATTTATTGGGGGCTCTTTCTATCCTATGTGCTGAATATACATTGTTTAGTGACAATCCATGGTTTGTACATTACAGAATTTACAACCTAGTAAGGAAAATAGATAATAAACATGCAAACAATATAGAATTACAAATGTAGAAAGAAAGGATCAGAGTTCTGTGATTTGAAGGAGAGACTTTAAAAACTGATTTTGTGAAGCTGGCAAAAGTATTGGTATATACCCGTGTCTGTAGCTATATAGCGACTCTAACACAGGGGTCAGGAACCTATGGCTCGTGAGCCAAATGTGGCTCTTTTGATGGCTGCATCTGGCTCACAGACAAATCTTTAATAAAAATAATAATAACGTTAAAAATATAAAACATTCTCATGTATTACAATCCATTCATTTCCTATCACTCATGTTCATGGTTGCAGGTGGCTGGAGCCAATCACAGCTGTCCTCCGGGACAACAGCAAATTTTTATTGGATAATGCCTACACGGGTCGTTGTATGGCTCTCACGGAATTACATTTTAAAATATGTGGCGTTCATGACTCTCTCAGCCAAAAAGTTTCCCGACCTCTAAACTAACACATAATGGTTTAGTTTTATGCCACATTAGGACGAACACCCTTAGCAAGGTGTTACAAGGAATACATTTGTCTCATTTCTGGTCTGGGCCCTCTCTCTGTTCTTTTGTTTCATTACCCTGGCTCCACTCTTTGTGGTCCTACTGCCCAAACAGTCCACATCCTATAGGACTTCATGTTGGCCCATTGCTTGCTTCAGATATTCTTTTTTTTGTTTGTTTGTTTTTTTGTTTTTTTTTGTATTTTTCTGAAGCTGGAAACGGGGAGAGACAGTCAGACAGACTCCCGCATGTGCCCGACCGGGATCCACCCAGAACGCCCACCAGGGGGCGATGCTCTGAGTCACTCTAGCGCCTGGGGCAGAGGCCAAGGAGCCATCCCCAGCACCCGGGTCATCTTTGCTCCAATGGAGCCTCGCTGCGGGAGGGGAAGAGAGAGACAGAGAGGAAGGAGAAGGGGAGGGGTGGAGAAGCAGATGGGCACTTCTCCTGTGTGCCCTGGCCGGAAATCGAACCTGGGACTTCTGCACGCCAGGCCGATGCTCTACCACTGAGCCAACCGGCCAAGGCCTGCTTCAGATATTCTTATTGAATATTTTTTCAAAATTATGTGCATTTAGTTGCAAAAAGTAAAATCTTTAAAATATAGTTTGCCCAGGTAGTATTGTCAAAGCCTCTGTGGGCCACTTTGTCAATAATTTTGTCAGGTATGTACTCTGGACCCACTATTATGACAAGACAGCTAAATATCAGTGAGGTTCAGGAGCTTGCCCAAGGTCACACAATTCCGGTGTGGCTAAGATGATGACGTCTAATCGAGGAGAGTCTAACACCATGGCCAAAGTGTCCTCTCTGGCAGGTGGGCTTCCTCTATGGCACGTTACAGTCGTCATCACGTGGTCTCATGAAGCAATTGTATCGTAACCAAGAGGAGAGAATTCTGGAATAAACATAAATGTTTCTTCATATCAAAAATAAACATGAGCTCTCAAAAATTATTACCATCCTATCATCTCAGATAAACTTTCTAATACTAGATATTAGTGCATTGTCTGCTTTGTAATTTGGCAAAATCTTTTATAAAGATGAACATAATTTACTAGCTCAAATAGGTCTGTGGAAAACATCAGAACCACAGTCCACATGCACTTGTGCTTGTCAACTATTTTGGATGTGGAAATGACATCAGAATCACATGGCCCCATGGGTAATATTTGTTGTCCTGGAAAGAAAAGAATTTTGTCATTTCTAAGTTATTTATTTTTTAAACCATTTCCAGAGAAATAGGAAATCAATTCTATTAGTCAATTATGCTTCTCTCCCAATATCCAGTCATTTCTATAGGGGATTAAACATTTCTATAGGGGACCTTCAAGGGAAGGTCCTAGAAACCTGAGAGGACCCCAAGAGGCTTTGCCCAGGATCAAGGCGTGGCCAGGAGAAGCCTCAGGGAAGAGCCAGGAGAGTAGTGCGCCCTGTCAGGTGTGGCGAAGGTTGAGGCAAGTCCAAGGAAAAATCAGGAAGATCCAAAGACAGGTAGGTGTGTGGGGAAGGTCAGAGTAAGCTGTTCAGGACTGATGCAAGCAAGGGAACATTAGCACCAACTTGGCAATTGTTTTGGTGCCTGTGGCAAAGCCCAGGGTCAAGCCTGTTGGATTGGATTCTCATGGTCCATGGATTCTTTCCTGTGTGTAGAGTGTTTCCGGCATCCTCTTTTGAGCTATATCGCCCAGTAGTTCTGGACTGAACAAAGGGAAGATTATCCTGGGAGTTTACTCTTATGTCCTGCACATGTCAACAGCTGTCTGCCTCAAGTCGATTATTACCATTTTTGCAAAGGATGAAACAGAGGGGACTAGTCAAAAGAGAAGAAGTTACTCCGCATTAATACTGTTTGTTTCACGTGGACACCTCTCCGGCTCACAGATGTCTCAGGGAACAAACAGTAATGGATGCTCAGCACATGCAGATTGCTCGAAGGACAATACCTCCACTGTTTGGTAGAAATTGTGACTCTGGCTGTAGCCCAACTAATTAAGTTTCTAGGAAGTTCAGCATGGACTCCCTAGAAACTGTACTATAATCTTAGTTTACTTGCTGCCTCCCTCAGTAGATATGTGAGTAGGCTTCCTTCAGGTGGACTAATTGCCCGATGGAGTACTTGCCCGATAATGTCAATGAATGAATGAAAGAATAAATGAATGGCTTTGTAAATTTAGTAAAAAAAAAAATTCTTAGCACACTTGTAAGGGAAGTGCAGAGCAGGTGGGTGAATGTAGAGGTGAGGAGACCCACCTACTTTTCCTGGACTGTACAGATGAATTTTGCTTTCTTTATAAGATGGCTGATGTTAATATCAGATACAAATGAAAGAAATTGGCAAATCTTCTGTTCAAACTCTCACAGCTTGTAAAAACCTTTATTGATATCAGCAGCGCTTTTGTTCCATAAACATGTTTATTTTGTGTTTCATGAAAGCCCAGAACCGGTTTCTTTTTCTGAGCAGATCAATACCAATTTCTCTGAATCCTTGTAAAGAGAGCCTACTGGCTGGTTTTATGATCACAGTATCCCAGTTATTAAACTTTTATTATTTACTGTCTTTTAGGAACACGTGAACTTTTACTGTCTAAAGTTTGGCATTATTTTTATAATGAGACAGAAGATATTTTTCTTCTTTGCAGCTAGAAATATGTTTCAAGTAAAAAAAAAAAAGCAACATTTCAGAGGATCCAAAATGTTGTTGTGTTTCTGGTTTAAACAATTTTTTATTTATTTATTCATTTTAGAGAGGAGAGAGAGAGAGAGAGAAAGGAGAGAGAGACAGGGGGGAGGAGCAGGAAGCATCAACTCCCATATGTGCCTTGACCAGGCAAGCCCAGGGTTTTGAACCGGCGACCTCAGCATTTCCGGGTCGACGCTTTATCCACTGCGCCACCACAGGTCAGGCCGTGTTTCTGGTTTAAAGCCTAAGTAGAAGAATGCCCATGGGGGTGCACAGATTCTTTTGTCTGATTTGGGGAGGCATTTGTGGATATGAGTGTACCCAAGGGTACAGATAATACTTATGTCACCACCTACAATGGCCGTGCCACCTTAAAAGCTTATAACGTGTTTTGGCTTTTGTGTTCATCTTCCAGATCTGGTCCTCTCTATCTGTCCAGATTTTCGGTAACCACTTAGAGCTGCCCAATCTTGAAAGAGAGGTTCCCAGGTTACTGTTGCTATGGTCCTTCCATCAGCAGCTTGAAGCCATTCTCTTAGACCTCAGATCCTGATTCCCTCCGGTAGAGACATTTCAGTCTGTTTTGGTGATTTGTCCCCCACCTCCATGAAATTCCTCTGGGCTCCGGTCATGGTTTACAACCTCTGAACAGCCAGAACTGTCCCTTTTTCTTCTCATTCCCTCTTTTTTTTTTAAATTTATTCATTTTTTAATTTTTTAAAAGATTTTATTTATTCATTATAGAGAGGGGAAAGAGAAAGAGAGAGAGAGAGAGAGAAAGAGAGAAGGGGGGAGGAGCAGGAAGCATCAACTCCCATATGTGCCTTGACCAGGTAAGCCCAGGGGTTTGAACCGGCAACCTCAGCATTTCCAGGTTGATGCTTTATCCACTGCGCCACCACAGGTCAGGCCTCATTCCCTCTTGAAAAGTAGTTAAATCTGAATACTTCTCCTTTTTCTTATTTCAGTTTATCATGGTCTTTAATATCTCATTTTCCCCTTTAAACCTACCCATCCAGATTATAAAATTTTAACCTTTCTTCTAAGAGCATCTCTGTCCTCTAGCTTAATCAAATCTATATTTTGTCCCAAGAGTAAAGTATAATTTTCAGAGCAATTTGCTATTGCTTAATTTCTTTATTGATCTTACTGTTTCAAGGATAGGCTTTTAAAATCATTCAGAATCGTTTTGTTTGCAAGAATTTCCTTAAAATATTTTTCTCATCTCAAGAAGATGGCACATTATCTTTATAATAAAGGCCCTCAATTTAAAAAGAAATAAAACCAACCATTTTTCTATGGGTGAATTCTCAGTTTGAGTATCTGAAATCTAAAGTCATTGTTAAAATTATGCAAAACCAAAGTCACCTTGAATATATGTGGTGAGCAGTTTCTTTGAACCCATGGGCCAGTCACATAAAGTCTAGACACAGTTCTCCCTGTGGTTCTAAATCTAAGATGTCTAACAACTTGAAAGCAGCAAATATAGGCAGGTTCCCCAATGCCTAAAGCAGGGGTCCCCAAACATTTTACACAGGGGGCCAGTTCACTGTCCCTCAGACCGTTGGAGGGCCGGACTATAAAAAAAACTATGAACAAATCCCTATGCACACTGCACATATCTTATTTTAAAGTAAAAAAAAACAGGAACAAATACAATATTTAAAATAAAAAACAAGTAAATTTAAATCAAGAAACTGACCAGTATTTCAATGGGAACTATGGGCCTGCTTTTGGCTAATGAGATGGTCAATGTGCTCCTTTCATTGACCACCAATGAAAGAGGTGCCCCTTCCGGAAGTGCAGCGGGGGCCAGATAAATGGCCTCAGGGGGCCGCATGTGGCCCGCGGGCCATAGTTTAGGGACCCCTGGCCTAAAGTAAACTAAACCCACCTCCGACGCCCCTATCAGACCAGATGAAGCTGTGACTCTCTGGTTCAAGGTCAAGCTGCAGCCTAAGACCCCTGCCAGGCTGACTTGCTCTTTGGCAAAGTCTTCCCATTTGGAGCGGCAAGCGTTTGCCTAGAATCTCAGTAGGCCATGTTCTACGTGAGTCCCGATTTAGCTACTCTCCCCAGGAACAGAGCAGTCATCAGCTGCAATGACTGACCAAGGCCAGCACCTACTAGAGGTAACTTACAGCTCCTGTCCAGACTGTATGAGATAAAAAATAGGCCATCTGCGGTGTGGGCCCCTGCAAGCCATCAGGTTCAGAAACCCACAAGGCCAACTCTACAAAAAGTTGTAATGCCTGCTCTACCTGTGCTTCACAAATGACACTCAATGTCTATTTTTTAAGATTCAGAGCCCAATGCCAGGATTTTGAGAAGAGTCTCAAATGACTCTCATTAGTAAATGGGAAGGAGTCAAACAGGTGGAGGTCAAAACGACACCATTTCTTTTCAGTTGATAAAGTCAATTCAGAAAGTGGCTTATATGTGTAAGCAATTGACTTCCTCATATAAGCCCAAGAATTAGAGACTTTTGCCCACACAGTTTTAGCCTCCGTTGGGCAACGCAAGGATTCCCCACAGGGACTTCTGTTCTCGCCCCTGGGAGACTCTCCATGGACAGGTAAGCCGGAACTTCCACCTTTCTCCATGTAGCCTAACTCTCAAGAGAGAAGCAGGGGGGCCTAAGTTCAAGGAGGCTGCAAAATTGAACAGTCCCTAAATATTGCTCTAGTTTTCATTTATCTACTAACTAATGAGGTTGAGCACCACTTCCTATACATTACTAAGAACAGATGAGAGGAGGTTTTGACCTTGGAGGATGCCGTTTTTTGTTTTTTTTGTTTGTTTGTTTTTTTACCTGCCTGTTCTTCTCCCGGGGACACAAATAGGACACACAGAAACACAGTGCACTTCCTACTTCTTGAATGTATAGACAACTTTAATTGATGGTAATATTAGAATGGTGATATCAGCATAATTGTGTTTTATTCCCTGACCCTTTTGGAATTGCAATGTTAATGAGTAGTGGCAAGATTTTATATTTATTAAGAGCCTCATGACTTACAAATAACAGTTACATGCATTACCTCATCCCTTTCAATGACCCTTCAGGTGGGAAATGTCACCCCTTGTTTTATAGAGAGGAGACATATTTCAGAATACTAACTGATCTTTTTTTCCTGATACCAACACAGCTCGTTAAGTAGAGATACAAAGACAGGCACTGAGATATTCTGACTGTAAGTTTATTTCTATTTCTACTATGTCAGCATCTCTTTTTTTTTTTTTTTTAAAGAAATTAAATGGCTTAAAAAGTGTTTGTTAGTGATGTGTGGTCATGATAAAGAGAAGAACCTTGAAATCCACCCCCCCAAAAGAATGGTCACCTGTTATCAATGCAAAGAATTGCTTCCCCTAGGTTGCTGAAAGTTGAGTTCATGGGTGATTTTCTGCAGGAGTGATCAGGACTCTTGTTCTCTTTCTCTTCAGTTCAGATGAGAGTTACACAGTTATTCGAGGTTACTTGAGTAATCCCATCCCATTGTTTCCTGGGAGGCAGAGTTACGCAGTAAACACGTGACCTTTAATGAAGTCCAACATGCTGGATTACTTCCACTTGACATAATAAGGATAATATTAACTCAGCCCTGCAGAGGCTCAGAATTCCTCTGAGTTTAGCCATAACAATGGTTTATTAGGATAGGAGGCATCAAATTTTAAAGGCAGACATCGATCTATTTATGGGGCTGCTGTCAGAGTGATTCAGGATGCCAGAAGGAGCCGCATTAAGGTGGCTCATAAATCAATAATCATCCTGATGGAAAGTCGACAGAACAATGATAACACAAAGTTTGCCAATTACTGAATATGGAGCATGTGATCAGGAAAGCTAAAATATTATGAAGCTTTGCTACTTCTTATTTACTTCTTTTCTAATGGAATTGGAGAGCATGCAGTAAAACCTGAATACACATTTTTTTTTTTTTGTATTTTTCTGAAGCTGGAAACGGGGAGAGACAGACAGACTCCCGCATGCGCCCAACCGGGATCCACCCAGCACACCCACCAGGGGCGATGCTCTGCCCACCAGGGGGCGATGCTCTGCCCCTCGGGGGGGGGGGGTCGCTCTGCCACGACCAGAGCCACTCTAGCGCCTGGGGCAGAGGCCAAGGAGCCATTTCAGCGCCCGGGCCATCTTTGCTCCAATGGAGCCTTGGCTGCAGGAGGGGAAGAGAGAGACAGAGAGGAAGGAGGGGAGGGGGGTGGAGAAGCAGATGGGCACTTCTCCTATGTGCCCTGGCTGGGAATCGAACCCGGGTCCCCCGCACGGCAGGCCGACGCTCTACCGCTGAGCCAACCGGCCAGGGCCCTGAATACACATTTTAAAACATCAAAAGAAATAAGAAAGAAAGGATAAATTCCAAACTCTTCCCTGAAGCATTTTAGTCCAAGGCCGCCTTACATATTCTAAGGCTCTATACACACGCAGCTACTTGCCACACTCCAAGTTTAATATTTAGTGACACTCCTAGACAATTTCACAGTCCTATGGCTTTTTTCCCCCATAATATTCTTTCTGCCAGGAATACTTCACTTTGACATGTATTTATGAAACCCTTACTGTTCCTTCATGGTCCAGGTTAAATATCACCTTCTCACTGAGTGAACCTCTGATTTATTTCTTTCGGAGAGTCATGGTTTTGAACTTTTTCCTCCAGAATTCTGGAGATGCCACTTTTGGAGCGCTTGCCAAATTGGGTCACGTTAAATTGTCCTCTAGCTTCCTATAAAGTTCATGGATCATAGGGAGGGAGTCGCATTCATACTTAGAGTAACTAACAGGGGCCTCAACCAGCAAATGTTGATTGAATAAAATAGATGACATATTAAACTGCTGTCACTGAAACCACCTTTAAATGTACTAGACGCCTATTACACCTTCTAATGAGGGACAATTCTGCTAACCTGTCTCTAAAAAAGTATGAGTTTCGAAAATTTTCTCTTTCCTTAGGATTATAATCCTATATTTGCCACAAAATACTAATTCACTAGTTAATGCAAATTCTAAATGGATAAATTAAAATTTTAAACCAATAACTTTTGATATTTTTGCATATTTTTCTACTGAAATCTGAAATAAACTAAATTTTTTATTTAAAAAATTTTTTTTCCATTGATTTCAGAGAGAGAGAGAGAGAGAGAGAAAGAGGGAGAGGGAAAGAAAGCGAGAGAGAAGCATCAACTCCTTGTTCCATTTAGTTGTGCATTTATTCGTTGTTTCTTGTATGTGCCCAGGCTAGGGATTGAACTCATGACCTTAATGCAGCCGGATGCTGCTCTATGCATTAAATTACCAGCCAAGGCAAAATAAGCTAGGTTTTTAAAATAACATAAATGCACATCACCATATTGAATAAAATAATATGAAGAAACTGAAATTCTTTATTTTCAGAAGAATCAACTTTAGCAATTTTATGTTAAATATTTACATGCTATCAAAAATATAACAGACTGTGCCAAAATTATATTTCTTGGAGCACATTTTAATATAATAAGAAATAGGTCTTAATCACTTCAGTATTAGAAATTTAAAAAACATTTTATTTTGACTTCATATCACTTCAACAATATTTTCCCTAAAAATTCTTTAAAACTCCTACATGTTTTCAATGTCATGTTAAAATCACCAAGTAGAAAATAAACAAGTTGTTTTCGATGTGTTTAAGGCACATTCCTGCTGCCAACACATTTAGTTAAGTAGAAATGCAAATACATTGTTTTCATCTTAATAAGCACATAGACATTCTGTCTCCTTTACCTAAAACTTGAGTTTTCCAAGTAGCTTGGACATCATTGGCTGAAGTGAAAGTCTAATTGTTATTCATGGAAAGAAAAAGAATCATTTTCTCAGTTAACCTTCAAATATAATCACTTTTTTTTTCCATAAATGTCAAGTGTATGTACCAAGTTTGTTGTCTGTAGTCAAGGGAAATTTTATGTTATTTTCACCACTTTAGTTGTCTTAAGACCACTTACACTAATACAACCAAATAGCTAAGCAATTCATAGATGCTTTTTCCTTCCATGTGATGTACCTCAGGCCTGGAATACCCTTAAAGCTCTTGAACTGCCCCCTCTCGCACCTCCTTTCGAGATGTTTCCATTGTTCCCTCCTTGTCTCAGTCTTTGAGTTTAGAAGACATTTCTTCAGAGTCCTTCTTTCCTGACCAGTGTGTCTGATGTAAGTCCCTCTCAGTTGCCTACTCTCTTATTTCCATCATTATATTTAAAATAAAGGGCGCCATCTTATTTCTGTCTGCTCCACCTCTGGCCTGGCAGGATCCTGAGGCCAGAGGCCAAGTCTCTCTTGGTCACCTCAGTGTCAACACCTAGCACAGTATTAGATAGTCTTGACAAGTGCTATTTAATAGAAATTACATATGAGCTACATATGTAATTTAAAATTTTCTAGAAGCCACATTAAAAACTAAAGGGATATTATATTGTGTGTTCACCACCTCAAGTCAGGTCTCCTGTTGTGACCATTTATCTCTCTTTTATACAATATACAGTTGATGTATTATAGAACTGTACATCTGAAGCCTATGTAATGCTATTTAACCACTGTCACCCCAATAAATCCAATTAAAAATAAAAGTAAATGGAAACAAGTTGTTTAATTTTAATAATGTATTTTATTTATTCTAGAATACATATTTAATATCATTTCAACATGTAATCAATATAAATAGATTATTAGTGAAATGTACATTCTTTTTTTCTCAGCACATGCTGTTTTTTTTACTAAGTCTTCAGAGTCAGTATTTCACACTTACTTACAGTGTATCTTTTTTTGAACTAGTCTCTTTTCAAATGCTTAGTAGCCGCATGTGGCTAGGGGTGCCATGTTGTACAGCACCATTTTGGGCTGTCAGTAAATGTCTGCCGAATGCATTGAAGCTGCAGTCTTGAATGTGGGTGTCTGGTTGTCTAGCTCCTCTGAGATCCCTTTAATCCTCTCTGTGTTACCCCCCACCCCCGCTTCTGTGTGATTTGTTACCAACAGCCCCGACTCCAGCCTGCAGAGGACTTCTCTGGGACACTGGTCACCTGACTGATAGAGAGGCAGAAGTGTCTAGGAGTTTCATATCCCCTCCACGCTCCAGAAAACCTCTGCGGCCAAACATACATCTTTTTAAACCGAGGCAGAGGCTTGGAATCTGGGCTCCAATGAGATCCTCACCTTCAATGTTGTATCCATGTATTCTTGTACACGTGTCTGTATTTCTGGGAAGAGTTACCATAGCTTTCATTAGAATTTCAAAGGCATCTGTGGCATTCACGTGTCAAGATTAGATGTACAAATATACACTGTGTGCTGTATTTGGTGTAAATCCCTGTAGCTTTATCTTACCCACCTCTAGTCATTAGATTAGCAGTTAATTAATAGACGCTTCTCAGTTAGCATCCAGATTCTCAGAGGCTGGGATCCAGCCTCACCCATGTTTACATCCCCCTGATGCCTAGTTCCTTAATACAGAGGAGGTAGTCTTTGACAGTTTCTTTAAAAAAGACATTGTTTTCTTTTTTATAAATTCTGAGCGGAACGCATTATTTTTCTTCTGCTTCTGCCTTTTACCCTGTTTTGCTGTGTATTTGGGACAGGGGTTTACGGACAGACAATTCTGTTCTGTAGAGATGGCACATAACTATTTTGAACCAATGGTACAAACTTGAAGGCATGAACAGCACTTTAGACAAGATGCAAATATCCCCCCCCCCCCCCATCCTGTGTATTTACCAGGGCATGGTTTTAGCTGCTTGGAGTTTTAGCATTGTCAGCCTTACTTGGAGTCAAGGAACCTAGACAACTGTCTGGTTTATCCTGTCTCTTTGAGCATTGATATCATGTTGTGAAGAATTATAAATTAATTTAGATTTTTTTTTTTGAAGTAGTGAGTGGTCAAGCCATTTGTTATGATCTGAATGTCTGTGTCCCCTCGAAATCCACATGTTGAAATCCTAACTCCTGAGGTGATGTTAGGATTTCAACATACAGATTTAGGAGAAATGCAAACATTCAGACCACAAGTAAACAATTTGGCCAATCACTGTTAAAGATACTTCTCAAGTAGGCATGAGGGCAGAGCTGTCATGGATAGGATTAGTGTCCTTGTAAAACAGACCCCAGAGAGATCCCTTTCCCCATTTACCATGTGAGAACACAGTGAAGATATGTCTGCCTAGGAACCTGGAAGAACGCTCCCACTTATCATTGAATCTGTTGGCATCATGATTTTGGACTTCTCAGCCTCCAGAACTGATGGAAAAAAATTTCATTCTTTGTAAGATATCCCAGTTTTATGGTACTTTGTTATAATAGCCCAAATGGACTAAGGCAACATTTTTCTTCAATCAGTGAAGTATCTTGTCTGTCTCCATGACCGATATACTCCTAGGGGACAGGCGAGCTGCCTGCCTTCTCCATTGTCTAGAAAATGGTAAGGAGTTGCTTGCAGTGGGTGAAATGCTAATGGCAGTGTCCAATGACAATGTCAGAGTATCATGTCAGGAGACAGTGGTCAGTGTCAGTCAACAAAGTGCCACCTTAAAGTGGACAGAATGGCAGGGGAAGCGTCAATGTGCAAATGAGCAATAACTGAACAGAGGCCAGAAGGATAGGGCCATGGTAAACATTTGAACACTTCCCAGCTTTGGTCCCTAATGCATGCAATTCGCTCATTTCAGTATAGGTGTTTTAGAAAATACAAGGTGATAAGTGCGTGTTAACATTAAACTTAGAGTGGTTTGACTGACTGCATCAAGTCTTACTCTATTTTACATGAAGTCTGTAAACTTAATAAGATAGTAGCCATATGATGATGATTATGACACAACACGAATAATAGAGATAATTATGTCCATGAAAAGAGCCTTTGCACTATATGTCACCTCATTTAACATAAAACCCATTGTACAGTTAAGACACTGATATACACATAATTAGTAAGTGATTAAGGTAATGCATAAAACTTGGAAACATTATAGTTTAGGCACTTGAATGGCATTAATAGCATTGTGTTGAATAGAGTCTTTTAAATTTTCATCTCTTGGCCATTCTGATTGCAGCGAGAAGGATGCCTGCTAGATGCAAACATCATCCTAACACTTTCTTTTCTCCTTTCTTTTTTTAAATCAAAGTGAGGTTGGTCAACTGGTTCAAAGCCTCCTGTAGGCTGTTGGATTTAGTTAGGCTTCAATAACATTTTTTTGCTTTTTATTGTGTGTATTTTTCCAATTATCTTCTATGTGACAATGGGATAATGGTTTTATGTATTTAGATTAAATGCTAGTTTAATCCATTTAGATGGGATGCTGGTTTTTCCTTTTAGATTAATGATACAATACTTCCCTTTAAGCTAAATTAATTTAAATAAGAATTAATTGACTTAACTACAAAGTAATAGTGCTTGTGACATGACTCAGCTAAAAGTAATGAAGGAGCTGGAGAAGGGCTTGAACTTTGGACAACATTTGACTCTCTCTCCTTTCTATAGTTCTAGAAACTTCTAGAAAGTTCTAAAAATTTCTACCGTTCTAGAATTCAGTATATATTAAAGGCATAAAAGCAGAAGTCTACAGAGTCAAAAAAGTAAAAAAAGAAAAAGTAAATTGTTATTAAGTCATTAGGATATGCTGTTCAGAGAAAATGGAATGATTCAGTTCTGCTTCATTCTGAACGATGACTAAGCCTGCCTAGCATGTGCAAGGAAGCTTGGTCCACAGCCAGCTTATAAGCAAGGGGGTGGGGACTCTTGGTGCATTTCTGAGCTGCTGGGCTTGCAGGCCACCCAGATTCTCCTAATAAGCAGAGCTAGGGGCATCTAGTGCAAGGAGCTCTCTTTTGTACTTTGGTGCAACTTCAGGTGCATAGTTGTTTTCAGACAAAAGCAAGTGCCTAGGCATCTGCCGGTACCAGCCTTGCATTACTGTCTCTCTTGAGAGTGTCTTCACTGACCTTGCTCCTGTGTGCAGTTGGAAGGGGAGCAAAGAGTAACCAAACTTTACTGCCACAGGCTTGGACATAGATGCATGCATGAGGTTGTAACTACAGAGTGCTGGATTTGTGTGAAGTTTAACAGCTAATGATAGAGTCATTGCTATACAATTGTTTTGAAGTTGATAACACTATTGTAAACACATTCCTAAGATTACGCTGAGTTTAAATTCCATTAATGACTCTAAGGCTAACAGCCTTGTAACCTCCAAAATGTTTTCCCACAAGCAGAAAAAAGGCATACTTAACGAATCATATGACTTGAAAAAATGTTAAATTAAAAAAAAAAAAAGATGTTACTGCTATGTACTAAATTGTGGTCTTCCAAAATTTATTATTTGAAGCCCCAGTGTGACTAAATTTGGAGATAGGACCTTTAGGGACATAATTAAGGCTAAGTGAGGTCATAAGAGTGGAGCCCTAATCTGATAGGACGGGCATCTCTTATTAGAAGTGCAAGAGTTTCCTGTCTCTCTCTTGTGTGAAGTAAAGTATGATACATGTAAAGACACAGCCAGGAGGTGGCCACTTGCCAGCCAGGAAGAGATCCCTTGCCAAAAACCAAGTCTGATGGAACTTTAAACTTGGACTTTGAACTTCCAAAAGTGTGAGAAAATAAATTTCTGTTGTTTCAGCCATCAAATTTTGTGGTGTTCTGTGATGGCAGACTAAGGGGTTGGTACAGAGACATACTGAGAAAATAGCTCAAAGCTTCTCCTGCAGAGTCTATGGCAGCGATTCAAGATGTGATATCGAGGTTGTAAGAGGAAGAAAGTTATGCAGGATCTGGAAGGCTGTGGCCAGGGGGAAAAGCATGAAAATTAAAGACTCCATCCAGGTTACTGGGAAACAGAGCGGGACCTAGATATATAAGTTCTACTTAGGAAGCTAATTGGAGTTAAGAGTCAGAAACACACAAGGAAGAATTTGAATCCAAGCATAAAAGTGAATGAGATATTAGCAGTGCTCGGGCCAAGAAAAATCCAGAACTCTCTTGATGTGCATGTTCGTACGCGAGAAGAAGCGCATCTCAGGTGTGATGAAATATGTTAGAACTAGTCCTGGTTCTCACCACTCTAATGTGCACAAGGGTGATCGAGATAAAAATCCATTAGTAAGAGGAAGGAATCATCAGAAATGGTGATTCTCCAGTGGTCTCGCGTTCTGGAGCAATAAGTTCTGCCCCAGTGTTTTCTCAACTAATAAGGTGTTACAACTTGCAGAAGAGACAAAGGGAGTTAGAGATACTGGTGGGCTGTTTCTCCAGAAGGCAATCCCAAGAGCTTCAACATGAGCTTCTATCTTGAACTCTCTGAAAGCCCACCATTGGGATAATGGTTCTCTATAACACTCTGAAATTTGAGAAATGAGAAATAATGCTCCTCTTATGTTTGGGAAGGTGGAAAAGAACTTCTCTTAGTCAACAGCAGGCTTCCCTTTTGAAAATGAAGAATGCTATACTTACAAAGTACC
This sequence comes from Saccopteryx leptura, assembly GCF_036850995.1. Lineage (NCBI taxonomy): Eukaryota > Metazoa > Chordata > Mammalia > Chiroptera > Emballonuridae > Saccopteryx > Saccopteryx leptura. Next base: position 16,168,873 of record NC_089512.1, read on the forward strand.
TGTTAATCTGTAATGTGCTGAAATTTCATAAATAGAACCAATCCATGTAACCAGAACCCAGATCAAGAAATAGAATATTGCCAGCACAGAAATTTCATCACTTCCGTTCCTTACCTGTCTGTAATAAGGCAACTGTTATCCTGACTTTGAATAGAGTAGGCTGAGGTTGTCCATTTTGGTAATTTGCTTAAATGGAATCGTAGGATACATTCTTGTGTTTGCTGCTTTAGCTCAGTAATATCTGTGAGTTCATCCATTTGGATAGACACATTTTTGATGTTATCTTCTGCCTGCCTCACTTGCTTCTCTTTCCCTGTGATCCTGGGGCCATTCTTAGCACATTACCAATATCAGTGGGGATGCATTCTTGCCCTGCTCCATTCTCCCTTTCACGGTATAATCATCCCATTGTGCCCAGAGGCATCCTGAGATGGACAGCTACTTGTACCCTTCACCATGGATGGGCCAGGAAAGCAGTTTCTCTGTGAAAAAGTAATCTTCTCATTATGCTTACAAACAAATACACACTGAACTCATGATTGAAGTAGTGTTAAATGATCATCCTTCAGTGATTGTCGCAGTGCACCACAACTTTTTCAGTACCATATACCTTTTACAGTGTAGATGCGTCTAATTCCACAAAGAGAAAGGGGAGAAAGCCCAAAGGGAGAACATTACAGTTTTTATATGTCTTTTGGATCCAATTATTTAATCTGTTTCATTCTTCCCATTCTTTCCTTTGACTGTAATATTTTTTTTCCCCATACAGTGTATTGTCTGACCACAGAGGAATCAAACTAGATGTCAATTTAAAAAAAAAAAGATAATGAGAAAATCTCCAACCACTTGGGAAAAACAGATTTCTAAATAATCCAGAGGTCAAAGAGGAAGTCTCAAGAGAATTTTTATTATTTTATTTTATTGCATTTATTGGGGTGACATTGGTTAATAAAATTATATAGATTTCAGGTGTATAATTCAATAATACATTATCTGTATGTTGTATTGTATGTTCCCCCCCCCCAAGTCAAGTCTCCCTCCATCTCCATTTCTCCCCCCTCTACCCTCTTCTGACTCCCCACCCTCCTCTCCTTTCCCTCTGGTAATCACCATACTGTTTTCTGTGTCTATGAGTTTGTTTTCTGTTTTTTTGTTGTTTTTTTTTTGCTCAATCCCTTCACCTTTTTTACCCAGTCCCCCTACCTTCCTTAGTCTGTAATATTTTGATGGAAACAATAATAGTTTATTATGTTTTACCATATATATATTTAGACAACCACTATGAAAATGGTTTACTAGAAATAAAGAATGGTGCTAGAGATTAGGAGACAAATATGGCAGTGTGGCCCCCAGGATGCCTAGGTTTGTGGACAAGGTCCACTACAGAGATGCAGAGACCTGACTCCAGGGACCAGGTTCAGTGATGCAGATCTGATTTACTCAGGAAGTAAGCTAGCTTATATACACAGGTTCAGCCTATAGGGCGCCGGTTCTCGACCTGTGGGTCACGACCCCGGCAGGGTCGCCTAAAGCCATCAGAAAATACATAATGCATATCAGGTATTTACATTCCGAATCATGACTGTAGCAAAATTACAGTTATGAAGTAGCCACCAAAATTATTTTTTGGTTTGGGGTCACCGCAACATGAGGAACTGTATTGCGGGGTCACGGCATTAGAAAGGTTGAAAACCACTGCTATAGGGTGTTACAGCGTGTCCTTCACAGCCAATGGCTGAAAAGGTCAGGGAGCTGCTTGTCTGGTGCTGAGTTACTTTCTTACAGCGGGCGAGCTCCCTCCTGGGTGTGCCTAGGAGGGTTTCAGGTGCTGGAGTGTTCTCACAGCTGTGCATCAGCCACAGCTGCTAGGAATGCGCTCTTTGCTCTACCCACATTTTCCCTTTCTCTTTTAACTAGGGCCAATTGGACTTGATGAATGACAGCTTGCTGTTGTTGTCTCTACGGGCAGGGCAATGCCAGGATGGGGAAAAGCAGCCCAGATGTGGGGGTCTGACTGCATCTGGGAGTCAGCAGTCACTATAGCACACACAAGCAAGAAGAGAGCACCAGGGCCTGGGGGCCCATCGGGGCCACTCTCTGGGCCCACATTGCCAAAGCCTCCACATCCTCCCAGGTGATGGGGCGTGCACGTTGGCCACGAGGTCTTCTTCTGGAGTGCTGAGGACCTCCTCCCCTCAGGCATAGTTGGTGTGGAGGAGGCCAGGGCTGTGGCTTTGGATGGGTGAAGACTGAACCACTTAGTGGGCGCCCAAGAAACCCTGTCAAGCAGGTTGGGAGGTTCCTGGGATCCAAAGGGGTGAAAAACACAAGCATAACCTCTCCCTTGCGTCAGAAGAGGGTGTGATCCCCACCACTGTGCTGTGGCTGGGTCCTTCCAGCATCATTTCAGAGAGAGGGGAAGGGGAGAGAGAGAGAGTGAGAGATACAGAAAAATAGACAAGACAGACAGACAAACAAAGGGAGAAAAGAAAAAAAGACATATGGGGGCATATAGGCTGGCCCATGGGTCTACAGCGGGAACATGGGATAGGTTTATAGTCTGAGGAATTGGGGTGGGGCCTTGAGCCCCAACAGGGACTGCGGAAGTGGCAGAGCTGATGGTGCAGTTAGCAATTCAGTTGGTTTCGTTTCTGTGTTCTCAGCCGCGATTTTGTAAAACTCGGAGGCTAAACTACTTTTCTCCTCAGTGGAGGGGGGCGAATAGGAAGGTAAGGGCTCCCCAGAGAGAGGGTAGCCTATAATATTTTTGGCACCTGTGGAGGGTCCCCAGCAGGAGCACTGGTCAGGCAGGCATGTATTGCTAACAGGGCAGGAATGAGGCCGAGAGGGAAGGTTTGTCCTTCATGTACTTCGGCCGAAAGGACGCACCGGAAAGCTCGGGCCCAAGTATCGGGATCCCAAAGAGGCGCATCCTGGAACCAGGGGTTGAAACCTGAGAGGATTCCCCAGTAGGTACTAAGACCCTTTTCACTAACTTTAACTCGCCCACTCTGAAATAGGGCATAGAGGGTTCGAGCTTGCGGGGCTTGGGAGTGAGGGAGAAGGTTTCCCATTGCAGAGGGTCACTCACCCATCCCTCGGATGCCGGTTTGATCCCTGTCCAGGTGCCAGTTGTGGACAAGGCCCACTAGGTGTGAGGACGACGGAGACGCAGAGACCTAACTCCGGGGACCAGGTTCAGTGACGCAGATCCGATTTATTCAGGAAGTAAGCTAGCTTATATACACAGGTTCAGCCTATAGGGTGTTACAGCGTGTCCTTCACAGCCAATGGCTGAAAAGGTCAGGGAGCTGCCTGGTTGGCACTGGAGTTACTTCCTTACAGCGGGTGAGCTCCCTCCTGGGTGTGCCTAGGAGGGTTTCAGGTGCTGGAGTGTTCTCACAGCTGTGCATCAGCCACAGCTGCTAGGAATGCGCTCTGTGCTCTACTCACTTAGGTTAGCACTGGAAACTGTCACTTGCAATCAGTTACTCCCAGTAGCTTCAGTAGTGGTTGGGGACACAAAGGAGGAAACAGTCCTGTTTCTTTCAGGGAGATTTATAGAGAAATGACACTGCACAAATGACATTCCTTTCAAAGAGAAGTTCTGCTTAGCTGCATGTCACATAGCTTTCAGGTGCTTTTCCTTGTTGCCTTGTCACCCCCTCCCATGATGACCTTGATCAAGTCTCTCTTTTTACATCCCCCCTTTCTAGCTTCTCATCAGAGATAATCACCACTTCTCTAATCCCACCGTCTCTGATTTCACTGCCGTAGAGGATAACTATTTGTGAAAAATGAGGTGTTACAATTCTTTGAGAATCAAGAACACTGGAAGGACGATGAACTCTTTTGCCTTTCCCCCCTAAATGTCTTGGTAATTTAAAAGAGAAGAATGATAAAATTCAGGTGTCTTATGGTAAATACATGATCCGGCAATGGAACTCTGGAGTGTAAGCTATGCTGCAAAGAGCTATGCCACAAGAAAATGCCAAGGAAAGGGTGGTTAGGTTAACATATTCTTGCACTTAGTAGGCTGCCCCCATAAGGGCAATGTAGGGTTCTAGACACCACTGGCTTTTCTTGGTGTGGGCAGATGGGGTGAAAAAGCCTGAGGACTGTCCTCTTGGAAAGGGAATTAAAGGGGGTGTATATGCACAGAAATGGTAAAAGGGGTCTAAAGAATTCAGATGGAGCAACTTCATTGTATACTAAAAGAGTAATATCTAAAGGAGGTAACAAAATATCGTGACTAATAACCTGTATAAGAAAATAGAGAATGCAGAAGAAGGCAACATGATGACATTCAGTTACAACTGAAACCTGGCCATGGGGGCTACTCATGGGGTTCCAGACAGAATCCAGTCCTTACCAGGACTGCTGAGAACAAATCCAAGTGTCTCACTTAGAGCCCCATGAGTGCCTGCCATGACATCAAAGCTGGATACAATGTCCAGAACTAGGGTAGCAGCTCTCTGAGGTGAAGCTAAGTCACCAGAAGATGGAATCAGGCTTTTGAGGTTTCTTCCTAGGTCAGTCTTGTCCTGGACAGACTGAGCCTGCAGCTCTGGAAGAAGGGGAAGGAGGAGATGTTGAAATATTTGCTACTCACAGGTAGTAGTATTTCTAGGCAAGATACTCAGAGGAGGTTGTGGTTGAACCTGTAGTTTCTCTGTTCCCTACAGGTAGCTCATGTCTTCATGGTTCAGGCTTCTATATACAGTATTCCAAATTTGTTATTGCTATCATCCTTTCCTTTTATTATAATTTCTATTTTTTATTTTTGTGTCCACTTCTAATATGTGATCATGCTGATCTAAACATTCTTGTAATTAAATTTTACCACAATATATAAATAAGGTTAAATCTGTCTTGACTTTAGGAAATGTATTCAACGTCTATTTGTTGAATACTTCTATCTATAAAAAGTTTCCTGACAAGTACTAACTGAGGACTCAGAAATTATTCATATATGATCATTCCCCTTAAGGAATATACATTTGTAGGAGTAGTTATGTGGCTCTATCCAAAGTGGAGAAACAGGGTATCTCTTGGGAATACAGTGCATAATAAAAGTTCTCCTTAGAATAGCCTTGCTGGATGAAATACAGAACACAAATACTGTTCAGGACATGCTTAGACTAAAATTATATTTATTAATTATCCTGTATTGTATCCTAATCACCCAATGATTTGATTGGCCTCTGACCTAATCAATGACTGATTTGATTTGGTCTCTGATCTAATCACTGGCTGATTTAAATGGCCTCTGACCTAATCAGCTGCTTATTTGCTTGACTTCCAATCTAATCAAGCCCTGATCTGATTGGCTTTTGATCTAATCATCTGCTGATTTGATTGGCTTCTGATATAATCATCTGCTGATTTGATTGGCCTCTGTTCTAACCTGCATCTAGAAAGTGTCTGGTGCATAGTAGGAACTGAACAATTATACTGACATTTGAATCTTTTCCAAAACTATGCTGTCTATAAGAAAGCCACCTTAAACATGAAGGGGTTAAAAGTAAGAGGAAGGAAGAGATATATCATGTATATGCTAATAATAAGAAAGCTGGAATAGCTGTATTTATATCAGAAAATGTCAACCTCAGAGCAGAAAGTCACAGCAGTAAAGAGGTATATAAAATAATGACAAAAGAGTCACTTCATCAGAAAGATGTAACATTTCTTAATGTGTATGCACCTTATAAGAATAATTCACAATATGTGAAGTAAAAACTTTTAGAACTGGAAGACAAAATGGACAGATCAGATCCACAATTAGAGTTGGAGGTGTCCACAATTTTTTCTGAATAATCAATAGAAAAAAGCAGAGAGAAAATATCAAGGAGGTAAAAGACACAGCATTAACAATATTGGATTTAATTGAGATTTATAGGACAACTCCACTCAAAAGAAAAGTAAAAAAATTTTACACACTCTTTTCAAGTTCAAATGGAACACTTACCAAGAGTTGCATCATATCTTGCATCTTAAAACAAATCTTTAAAAATATGAAGAGTTGAAACCTTAGAAATTTGTTCTCTGACTTTAATAGAACTAATCATCAAACAAATAACAGAAAGTTAAATGAAAATCTAATATTTGGATATTAAGTGGCATATTTCTAAATAACTCAAGGATCAAAGCGGAAATTCTCAAGGGGTCAGAAAATATTCTGATGGAACAAAAACGAAAGTAGCAAGTAGCAAAATTAGGGAGATACAGCTAATACAGTACTTTCAAAGGAAACCAATAGCATTAAAAATGTTCTAGGTTGTTGCTAGGGTTACCATAACAAAGTACCACAAACCAAATTGGTTAACCAACAGAAATTTATTGTCTCGCTGTTCCGAAGGCTAGAAGCATAGCGTGGTGTTGGCAAGGTGGTTCTTTGTAAGGGCTGCGTGGAAGCATCTGTTGCAGGATTCTCTTGGTTTTCTAGATGGTTGTCTTTGTGTTCCTGTGACATTTTTCTTGTAGGCATGTGTGTGTGTGTGTGTGTGTGTTCAAATTTTCCCTTTTACAATCCATGATATTGGATTAGGGACCCACCCTACTCCGGATTGATCTCATTCTAACTTAACTCATTACAACTAACTGCAAACACCTTATGTCCACATGAGATCACCTTAAGATAATGGGGGTTAAAACTACAATATATGGATTTGGGGGGGAGGGGCTAATTCTAGCCATGACAACTTATATTATAAAAGAAAATCTTAAGTCAACAACCTAAATTTCTACCTTAAGAAATTAGAAAAAAGAGCCTGGCCTGTAGTGATGCAGTGGATAAAGCATCGACCTGGAACACTGAGGTTGCTGGTTCGAAACCCTGGGCTTTCCTGGTCAAGGCACATATGGGAGTTGATGCTTCCTGCTCCTCCCCTCTTCTCTCTCTCCTCTCTAAAATGAATAAAAATCTTAAAAAAAATTAGAAAAAAGAAAATAAAGGGAAGCAAGGCTCCCATGTTTTCACTGGCAGGGAAGGCCAGGTCTACAAAACTGGTAAGGAAGGACTGCTAGGGCAGGAGACACTCTTTATTAACTTGTTTGCCCTCACAGTTGACATGGTCAGGCTCTAAGTACTGGAGTTACAGGAGGAGGGCTGAAATGCTGATCCTTGGTGGAGGAAAGGAAGGATCTCCTCACCCAGAGAATTTGACCCTTTTCTAGACCATTCCGAGTACTAAGGACTGATAGATACGTGAATTCCAAACTGCCCTCTTAATGTTCCGCTTATCTGTCAGACCTCACCCTTACTGGACTATTGACCCTGAGACAGAGGAATTCCAAAAAGTTGACAACCCACCCCAAGGAGGGGCTCTGGACATACCAGGACTATTGATTCAACACCCACATGCTCGAAGCCCCCCAAGGAGGAGCACTCCGGACATACCAGGACTTTTGCCTCAGTATCCCCTTAGGCTCTCCCAAACACTACATAACTCACCCCTAGTCTGTAACTGGTGCTCTTCTCCCCCAGGAGGAGTGCCCGGCAGGGTTCCTTTCTTCCTTTCAATAAAGCCTGTTACTCTGGTCTTTTGGACTCCCATGGATTCCAACAAGGACCTTGGAATTCCTCCCTTAAGTGACCCTGAGCTTGCGTCCAGGGTCTACATGAGCTTCTTTTTGGGTGTGTACCCCTATGCTTAACAGTTATTTTCAGAAAATGTAGACTTTGCTTGGACAGGCTTAGACAGTTCCCAGAGGATTCCACACTAGCTGCAGGAAGAGTTTTGCAGGGGAAGAAGGAAGGAGGGAGGTGGGTGGGGGAAGGGAAGCTCTGTTGGGAGCCAGAGGCTGGGGGCTGGCTCTTCTCTTCACTATACCATGTTCTAGTGGGGAATTTTAAGGAGTTTGACAATTCTAAATATGAACCTGTATATCATAAAGGCATATATTTATATTTTAAAGTAGAAAGATAAAAATGCCTGTTGTTCAGGCATTTGTTAACTTGATGTATAGCTGTTAAATACCTAGATATATGTAAATTTAGCCCATTTGTACTTTTATTCAGAGCACGTCAGTGTAAGCGCCAGAATGGGGTGGGGGCTTTGTTTACTGCTATATCCCGAGCACCTAGAACAATGCCTGGCAGAGAGTAGGCACTCAAGAACATATAATTTTGAATTAGTGAATCATAGGTAAATGAATAAGCTTAGTTCTCGCAACAGCCCTGGAAAAAGTAGACTCTAGATAGAAAAAAAAAATGTGGTAACGGTAATTTGTTGACACAATCGTAGATAGAGGATGATTTGAGAAGGAAAATCCTGTAGGAGATGACAAGCAGTGACAGCCTGTGTAGGCAGAATTCACGTCAATGAGCACATCTCTGATGAGCATTCTGACCCTCAGTGAGCTGCTGCCACATGCTGTGCATTTCAAGAAAACTAGTCTTAGTCATTTCATTGGGACTCATTAAGTCTCCACGATGGTCCCCAACCAGAAGACGATGCCGCAATGATTCAGCTGGCTTCCCTGCCCTCCGGGACTTTACTCAGTATCTGTCATGTTCACCGAGGAAGAGTTGATTCTCAGAAAAACCTTTGGTTTGAGAATGCTCTCTGAACTTTTAAGAATCTCAGAATTGAACTAACTGATGATATTCTTAGGAGAAAATAAATCCAAGAACAGAGTGTGAGGAATTATATTAGTAGAACATGTTCGCCCCACACCAATAAAAATTCTCCATTTGCCATTTGAATTTAATTGAGGGAGCATTTAAAACATTTTTCAAGCTAGTTATGTTCCTGTAACACAAAGTCATGGCTATTACTCAACTTCAAGATGAATTACTTTCAGCCATTTTTTTTATATCAAGGGAAAATACAGCAAACAAGCATTTAAGTGATTTAAAAGAACACTGGAGCAATTAAACTTTTCTGACAAATACCACGTGAGCAGAACAGAAGGACAGAAAGTAATATATTTACCGTTTGTCATTCAAATGGCTCATAGAGCCCCCAGCAATCAGATGCCACAAATAGGATGTTTATACCACTTGCAAATTTAGTGCCTAGAAAGGCATTAATAGCAAACTTTCACACAGTTCATTGGCTGTATTCTTGAATGATTTACCTACAAGGGAGCAATTGCTTCACCAATACCTCATTTGTCTTCTCTGTAACTTCCTCCATTGTTCTGTTAACTCTATTATTAAATAAATGGCAACACCCACAATATTTTTTTAAATGCAGCTAACTGCAAAATGGATCACAGTAAAATAATAAAGCACACTTATAAATAAATAAATACTTTACTGTTCAAATTGCTTTTGAGATGACTCTCTAAACAGGGACAAGTAGATACAAGATATTGAATTCTGACATAAAAATAATGTTTCATTTATATATTTACTTCAAAGTATACCACACAGAGCTATAGAATTGTTACTATTTGATTGGTTAAACCCTTTTGTTTCAATTAGATATGTATAAAGAGAAATTGAAAAACCCTTTTAGATTTCAAATCTATTACTATAACCATTCTACCATCAACATGGCAATATGAGGAACACAGTTTACCAGTTTACGAAGCATTATGTGCGTTAGCACACTGGTAGATTAGTATACTTTTACTGGAGAAGAAGAAGAAAAAATTCTTATAAAATTGGCTTTTAAGATGGAAATATAATCAGTAGCATAATTAATTAATGAATTAATAATTTTTCTAATGTAACTATTATCCAGATTTTGGTCTTCAGTTTACTATGTGCCACATGTATGTTTGTGTTTTTATTGTATGTATGCATTCACTACCATATTCTTTTTTTTTTTTTTACAGATACAGAGAGAGAGTCAGAGAGAGGGATAGACAGACAGACAGGAACAAAGAGATGAGAAGCATCAATCCAATCATTAGTTTTTCATTGCGCGTTGTAACACCTTAGTTATTCATTGATTGCTTTCTCATATGTGCCTTGACCGTGGGCCTTCAGCAGACCGAGTAACCCCTTGCTTGAGCCAGCGACATTGGGCTCAAGCTGGTGAGCTTTTGCTCAAACCAGATGAGCCCACGCTCAAGCTGGCAACCTTGGGGTCTCAAACCTGGGTCTTCCGCATCCCAGTCCGACGCTCTATCCTCTGTGCCACCGCCTGGTCAGGCTTAACAGACATAGAGATACTAGATAAATCTAATGATTTTCTCCAAATCTGATTAAAGAGATTATATTTTTATTTATGTTCTGCTTCTTTAAGTTACCTTTAAGTATGCCTGCTGCACTTTTAATTATACTATAATAATTTTTATTTCTAATATTTCTTTTTCTTCAGAATCTTTGTTTTATTGCATCCACTTGCAATATAATGGAAGCAATATTTTTCCTTTTTATCCCTTGTTGATATTAACTAATTCTTCTTCCGTTTTCCTCTACTCATAACATTATCTATTTTGTTTTGTTTTGTTTTCCTTTCTGTTTTTTGAATATTATCTCTGATCTCCACATTTAATGTTTTCTCCAATGCCTGGTCATTTCTGGTTCTTAGTAATATATACATACATTAGACTGGTATTTGGAAACTCACTCTGTGTGTTTTGGGGTGATGATGGTGGTGGTGGAGCAGTGGCATTTGCCATTGATGCACTTCATTCAGGCAGAAACCTGGTCATTTACTTGTGGGGCCACCGGAGGTCAATGGCTGTAGGTCCTGGAGATTTTTAACATTGATCTGACTAGTTTCCCCAGAGAGGAATACTTCAATCTCTTGTTTGCGAATGTTATATAAGCCGACTTCCAGGGTTGGAATAGGAAAAGGGAACTGGGGCTCTCTATTCCACAGGCAAATTGCCACTTAGTCTCTTGTTTGTATTGTTGGAATATCATCTCTAGCCTTCCGTGTGCCTCCCATTCTCAAGGCATAGCCCTTTTTCACTTAAGATCTTGAGAGAATAAACATCCAGTCTTCCTTCATACAGGGAAAGGACAAGTCACTTGGCTTTGTAGGAAAAACGGGGAGATCCAGATTTCTTACTGCTCTGACCATGCTCTCAACCAGGTTTACTGTCTTCCCCATCTGGCTTCCCAGACTTCAGAAGTGCCCGCTGCACTAAATCAGTGCGTACCACAGGGTCGGATGGAGCGGTGGCAGGAGTCATCTTGCTTCTTTTGGGTTTGGTACCCCTGCCACCAGCTCAAACTGTACTTAGCCTTCTCTGTTCTGCCAGTTGCAGTACTTCTTATTTATCCTCCATTCTCCTTGCCCACTCAATCTCTCTTTCTTTCTCTTCTGCTGTCTCTTACTCTCTTTCCTCCTCCCACACCCACTTTGTGGATTTTTGTTATTCTGATGAAATACAAAAATTATAAGAATAATAATAAGAATCAAAATAATAGCCCAGGCCAGTTGGCTTGGTGTGCAGGAGTCCCGGGTTTGATTTCCGGCCAGGGCACACAGGAGAGGCACCCATCTGCTTCTCCACCCCTCCCCCTCTCTTTTCTCTCTGTCTCTCTCTTCCCCTCCCGCAGCCAAGGCTCCATTGGAGCAAAGTTGACCCGGTCGCTGAGGATGGCTCTATGGCCTTTGCCTCAGGCGCTAGAATGGCTCTGGTTGCAACAGAGCGGCACCCCAGATGGGCAGAGCATCGCCCCCTGGTGGGCATGCTGGGTGGATTCAGGTCGGGCGCATGCGGGAGTCTGTCTGACTGCCTCCCCATTTCCAACTTCAGAAAAATACAAAAAAATAATAACAATTATGGTGACGTACCACTTTCTAAAATCTTCCATTGAAAGGAGTGACCAGGAGTCAGGAAAAAAACAACAAAAAAAGTATCTTAGTCCATTTGGGCTGCTACAACAAAATAATGCAAACTGGCTGGCATATAAACAACAGAAATATATTCCTCACAGTTCTAGAGTCTAGAATTCAAAGATCAGGGCGATAACATGGTTGGGTTTGGGTTGGGTCCCTCTTCAGGGTTGTAGACTGCAGATTTCTTCCTCTGTCAGCTGGTAGAAGGGGCTAGCAAGCTCTGTAAGATCTTTCTTGTAAAGACATTAATCCCATTCATGAGGGCTCCATCCTCATGGCCTAAGCACCTCCCAAAGGCCCCACCTCCTAACACTATCACATCAATCATTAGGGTTTCATGAATTTTGGGAAAGCACAAATTTTCAAAACAGAGCAGAAGGGCAGTGGATTATATGGTCTGATGACATGTGCACTGAAAGAGATGTCCCTGTGGGTCGTGGGGAAAGGGAGGAGAAACAATTCAGCAATACACATTGATGACAGTCCCTAGCCCGCCCCCAGGTGCTGTGCCAATTGCACTGGGAAGGTAGCCACCACTTGAAGGGGTCCCAAAGACACAGTCTTCTGAGAGTGGTCAGTTCTAGAGTGAAGGAAATCTTTTTTTTTTTTTTTTTTGTATTTTTCTGAAGCTGGAAACGGGGAGAGACAGTCAGACAGACTCCCGCATGCGCCCGACCAGGATCCACCTGGCATGCCCACCAGGGGGCGATGCTCTGCCCACCAGGGGGCGATGCTCTGCCCCTCCGGGGCATCGCTCTGCCGCGACCAGAGCCACTCTAGCGCCTGGGGCAGAGGCCAAGGAGCCATCCCCAGCGCCCGGGCCATCTTTACTCCAATGGAGCCTTGGCTGCGGGAGGGGAAGAGAGAGACAGAGAGGAAGGAGGGGGGGGGTGGAGAAGCAAATGGGCGCTTCTCCTATGTGCCCTGGCTGGGAATTGAACCTGGGTCCCCCGCACGCCAGGCCAACGCTCTACCGCTGAGCCAACCGGCCAGGGCTAGAGTGAAGGAAATCTTAAAGAAGAGGTTGAGGAAGCAGAGGATTTGGGTGATGCCAGTTGGAGTATTTCCTGAGATCGGGATGGAAAGATGTGGGAGATTGGGAAGGAGCGGGAATTTGTGGTAGGTTGTGGATGTACAGGACCCTTTGAGGAAAACAGCCTAGTGTAAACGGATTAAGTGGATGGCTTGGAAACCCAGTGATGACCGAGGTAGTGATTAAAAAGGATTGTCCTGGTGGCTAAGGCGAAGGTGAGTACCATATTTTCCCATGTATAAGATGCACCATTTTTCAAAAAATTGGGAGTCTAAAACTGGGTGTGTCTTATATAGTGGTTGTGGCATTTCCAATGCCATTGATGGAACTGAGGACGAAGCAATATATGAAGACAGTGATTTGTCATGAGACGCAGATGAGGACAAGCAAATGGATGGGAGGTCTGACAGTGATGAGGAGTTGTATGAATTTTATGATGAATAAAACTTGAGCTCAATAACTTTATGTAAGACTTTTTTTTTTCTTCAGATTTTGGGCCCCAAAATTATGGTGCATCTTATACATGGGAATGTCTTATCCACGGGGAAATCCTGTAGTCAGTTCTAACTACAGCACCTCTCAGGCCTGGTGCCTTGTGCCGTTGCAATTGGTGGGACAGGTGATGTGTCTATAAGGACTAAGCCAACTGCAGGGAACTTGGGTGGGAGGTCCCTTATGTTCAGCTCTCTGTGTTCCAGGGACCTCCTTGATAGACTGAAGTAGGTGGTGTAGTTTCCCCAAGCTCACCACAGACTCTAAGGCCTCCACCCACTCACCTGTGACCTGGATCTGCCATGAATGATGTGTGTCGCCCCAGAGGGCAGAGCTGGGCCTCATTTCCTTCACCTGCAAAGTAGGATACTGGCCTACTTTGGTGCTTCTCAAACTTTTCCACCACCTATCTTCTGGAGATGTGGGGTGTCCTGAATATGCTTAGCATTTATCACATTTTAGCTTAACATTCAGGTGAAGTTGAAATGGGAAATGCATAAGTCCAGGTGGTGTGATCATTGCTTGATGTATTAATTGGGTTTTACTTTTTCTGCTGTAGAGAGCCATGCCAAATTAGAGCTATGTGTGTGATGCTTCCTGCACTTTCCCACTTCTGTTTCGGGGAAGTTGCCAGGCCCTTAATTTTCCTACCTCATGGGTTTTATCAGAGTACTGGAGAGAAGCTGATGAATGCTAATGATCCTACTTATTTCTGAAAGTCTAAACTTGTGGGGCCATCTGTGCTGGGTGTGGGGTTGGGCAATATAAAGGGGAGAAGGCAAAGGGGCGTAAGAGAGGGGGCATTGCTCCTCAGTCTGGGAGGAGAGGAGAGCTTGGGGCCTGGCTCAGCACAGACCTGGGGCCCAGACCAAGGCTTTACCCTTGGTCTGGGCTTCCGGCACCAGGGAGATTCTCATGTCTCAATTTGGCTCTGTTGCAGCACATTTGATGGTTTCAAGAGACCCCAGAACCTTTTACAAACAAGGTCTCAGCAATAACAGTGATGGAATGAAGAGAAATCAGTTCTCTTCCCATTGGGGGATTTCATGAAGGGCTGCCAGATTCTTGTATGATCCTGGAGAGAACCCTGCCAGCTGTTGCTCAAATTCACCCGTGTGCCAGCCGTGCAGGTACTGCTGAGTCAGTTTAGCCCATGACCTTGGTAAACTCTCTTGGCCTCCTTTCCCTTATTAGAGAAATGAGAAGGTAGGTCTGCATGATTACCATGGTCACATATAGGTTTAAAATAAAATGTGATTCTTTTATATCAGACAAGTATACCTACCCTGAAAATGCCTCCCAAACCTCCTTCCTGTCACCCCCTAAACTAAGACTACCCCCCTGGATTAAGACAAACACTTTCATTTAGCCAATGGACTCCACAGGGAGAAAAGTATGTTCTTTGCCGGCTTCTTTTTACGTTTCTGTGCCCTCACGTGCTAGATAGTTCATTCTGAGCATTAAAATTAGGAAACAGTCAGTCATTCCTTTGGTCTTCCTCCTAGCAGAGCCAACTTCAAAAGCGTAGCAAAAATAGCAGGACACATGATGTAAGGATCAAACATTATTTAAATCTGTAGAGCTCAGTGGCACTTTTAAAAATCAGAAGAGAATCTAAGACATCAAAAACAAGCAAGAAATTAAAATTAGTGTTAATAAACAGTAAATTAAATGAATATTTTTCCTTAAACAAAATACCCTAAAAGAAATTTGCTTCTTTTGTACTTTAAAATAAATATTTGCCCAACCCTTTAATAGTAAATGCATTTATACCCTTGGAGAGAGGCAGTGGGTTGATACATCCTTCAACCTTTCTCCAGCTTGCTTTCTAAGGCCTTTCCCCCTGTGAGCCAAATCTACAACAGTCACTAGAATGATCAAAATAACTCTCCATGCATCCTTAAGCATGTGGAAACCCCTACAACTATGGGTTTCCTCTATTCATACTAATATGTGGAGAACTTGGGACTTGAGCCCCGTCTTGACATCAACATCATAAACATCATACTGTTACGATAGGTAAGCAATGACATTTAGTCAAGATTCTATAGATTCAACAGTGAAGAGTTTGGGTTCCAAGACGCGAGTTCATGTGTCAGCTTTGTTATGTATTAAAAGAAGTTCTTTAATATCATAGAGCTTTCTGTGAAGACTTAGATCAGGGGTCCCCAAACTATTGCCTGCGGGCCACATGCGGTCCCCTGAGGCCATTTATCCGGCCCCCACCGCATTTCTGGAAAGGGCACCTCTTTCATTGGTGGTCAGTGAGAGGAGCACAGGATGCATCCCATTGAAATACTGGTCAGTTTGTTGATTTAAATTTACTTGTTCTTTATTTTAAATATTGTATTTATTCCCGGGTTTTTTTTTTTTTAACTTTAAAATAAAATATGTGCAGTGTGCATAGGGATTTGATCATAGTTTTTTTTTATAGTCCAGCTCTCCAACGGTCTGAGGGACAATGAACTGGCCCCCTGCGTAAAAAGTTTGGGGACCCCTGACTTAGACCTTGCTTTTCCCTCAACCACAGAGCCGAATCGGGTTCATCTTGGGCCAGTTGGAAAGCTTTGCCCCAGTGCCTCGGTGTGCAGTGGGCTGAGGTCCTTGCTGAGCGCGGGGTCTGGTGCAGTGGGTCTGGGCAGGGGCTGGAGTGTCCGTGTTTCTGACAAGGTCACCAGTGACGCAGGTGCCCCTGGTCCGTGCAGCGCCCCTGACTGGCAGGGCTTCCCGCCACACCACAAGTAGCATATAATACACATCTGTAGGAACGTTTAAAAAAAGCATGTTCAAAATAAAATGCTTTCCCCAAACAATCTCAAGAGTGGCATCCATGTACTCCTTGTAATTTGGTGCTAAATTAAAGTCTAAGGTTTTTGGGGTTTTTTTTTGTATTTTTCTGAAGCTAGAAACGGGGAGAGACAGTCAGACAGACTCCCGCATGCGCCGGACCGGGATCCACCCGGCACGCCCACCAGGGGCAACGCTCTGCCCACCAGGGGGCGATGCTCTGCCCCTCCGGGGCTTCGCTCTGCCACGACCAGAGCCACTTCAGCGCCTGGGACAGAGGCCAAGGAGCCATCCCCAGTGCCCGGGCCATCTTTGCTCCAATGGAGCCTTGGCTGCGGGAGGGGAAGAGAGAGACAGAGAGGAAGGAGGGGGGGCGTGGAGAAGCAAATGGGCGCTTCTCCTGTGTGCCCTGGCTGGGAATCGAACCCGGGACTCCTGCACGCCAGGCCGACGCTCTACCACTGAGCAAACTGACCAGGGCCTAAAGTCTAAGGTTTTAAGGCAGGAAAGCGCATCACTCACCTCGGAAATGGGATCAGGGCAGAAGGACGGAGCAGAGGCACTTTGCATACGCCTAAAGGATGCGCGGGTTTGGGTCGGTAAGGATGAAGAAGTCGTTACAGAGACTGATATAATAATGAACAACAACAGCAACGACAAACATTCGTAGGGCATTTATTATCTGTCAGGCATTGTTCTAACCTTTCTACCCATATTAACTCATTTTACCCTCCAAATAACTCTATGAGTGAAGTATTTTTGTGATATTTTGTGGATGTAACTGACCTAATGGGGCGCAGAGAGGGTAAGTAATTGCACTCTCTCAAGGTCCCAGGCCAGCGAGTAGAGGAGCTGGGATGTAAAGGAGGGAGTCAGTCTTCAGCACCCTGCTATACTACTGCACTGAGTCAGAATATAGAGGGTGCCTACGGGGGGCGGGTTAGCTCACCGGGGATAGCACCAAGGGTGCGTAAGCTACCGCAGCAGGTGGGCAAGGAGCCACGGAGCACCCAGGGTGTTCACAACCAAACGCTGAGAAACCTCGACTGAATTCAGTAGGTCAAAGAGCCATTAATGCAAAAGCTCTGGTATTGGCTCATCTATACAGACTCTTTCAGAATCCCTCCAACAAGTGATAACAGATAATGCTTTAAGCAATTGGTAGTCTATAGATGTTTAATATACAGTTCATCACCACCACTGTTTTCAACAGCCCCGTGTTCAGTTCCTTACCCCCCCCCCCCCCCCCCATGCAGTAGTTGTCAGCCGTTAAGGACATGGAGCATTGGGGCTGCAGTTAAAGGCTGGCTATGAACCCTTTTATCTTTTTATGGTCTAATCACTTTGGCAACACGCATGCACACATGCACACACACACCCGCACACAAACACGGTTTCCCACATTGAATGAATGGCACGTGAGGGAAGACATTGCCTGTCACTTTGAAGGAAATGCCACAGCTGGGCTTCCTAATGACACTAAGTGGCCCTCTGGCTGAGATACAGGATGCCATGAAGGAGACCTAGAGTCAGTGCCTGGAGTTGGAGAAACAATGCTTAGTGTTAATGTCAAATGGCTGGCTGTTCGAGCAAAGAAGAGTGGCTAATAGGGGGTTGCGGCTACTGTTTGAATGTAACTATTCTTGCAGCCAAGAGAATAACGGGATGGCTCCTGTCATTCTGTCCTTTGTCTTTGTGTCGCTGACCTTAAGAGAAATCAAGAAACAAAGGGCTTTATGTCTGGCGTTCTATCCTCAGTTCTTTTATTTGTCAACTCAGACGGCTGGCTCTTCCGGCTTCCAACAAGAAGCAGAGGTAGGGACTTGCGTCAAGCAGAACAGTTTGGAAGCACTGGGTCTGTATTGGCGCGGAGCAGCTCCTTCCCTTTCTATTTCACAGTTGGTGCGCCCCAGGATGCACCCAGGATGGGGAGTCTATGTTCTCCCTGTGAGTACAAGGAGTGCACAGTAGAAGGGAGATGCCAGCCCTCTCCCCGTCTCGGCAGCTGTTCAGAACGACGCACCGAACCTTCCCTCACTCTGGTCTGTCAGCTTACAAACTCTGTTCTCTGGTTTTGCTTCCGCCTTAGCATATCCTCAGAACAGCCCTGAACACTATCGTGATGCCAACTTGTAGATGCTTCAGTCCTCAGCACAATCTCGTACATGTCCCCCTTATCCTGGGTGTCAGGACACCAGCTCACACCACTTCTGGGCTAGACTTTCCCAGCTGCAATCTCCCCCACCCCCTCATTACAGGAAGCTGGCTTATACAGTGAATAATTTCATAATAATACTACTCGATTGAAATCTTATCATCTCAGGCATTGTGCTAATAGCTTTAAAGACGTTACACTACTTACGTCTCAGAATAAAATAACTATTATTATTTCTATTTTGCAGATGAGAAAATTTAAGCACAGTGCTAAATAAATAAGGGCTTAATAAATGTTGTTTACCACTGTTATAATTATAAAAATTATTTTATAACATTGTGATACCATTTGATCAAATATATGTAAGAAATTGCATTCCAGTGTGGGAGACAGGTACATCATCATATGTGCAACAATGCTTTTGAAAGGATGAGGAGAGAAATATACACAGGTTAGCATGATTAGACCACAGACAAGGATCTGATTTAAACAGTGTGTGGTTCAAATGGTACGTATGTGGTGAGGGGAGGAGGGGGAGGTGCTTCCCCACCCCAACAGCAAGATCATTTGGAAAAGTATGGGAACAGTTTTGTTGTGATAAATATTAGCATTTAGTTTGCTGTACCAAAGACACCACGTGCCTATAGTCTTTGGGCAGTATCTCACAACAATAAATTGTCTTATCCAAAATGCCATGTTGTTTAATTATACTGTATCTTTTTTTTATTATTTATTTATTTATTTATTTTTGTTTTTTTTCTGAAGTGAGAAGCAGATTGGCAGAGAGACAGACTCCCGCATGCACCTGATAGGGATCCACCCGGCAGCCCACCAGGGAGCAATGCTCTGACCATCTGGAGTATTGCTCCATTGCAACCAGAGCCATTCTAGTGCCTGAGGTGGAGGCCATGGAGCCATCCTCAGCGCCTGGGCCAACTTTGCTCCAATGGATCTTTGGCCATGGGATGGGAAGAGAGAGATAAAGAGGAAGGAGAGAGGGAGGGGTGGAGAAGCAGATGGGTGCTTCTCCTATGTGCCTTGGCCGGAAATCGAACCCAGGACTTTCACACGCCAGGCCGATGCTCTACCACTGAGCCAACTGGTCAAGGCCAAATATACTGTATCTTTAGGGAATATTTTTGGCTCTCCTTTTCTATGAATGACTTAGAGAATGGTGTTTTAATCTTTCAGTGTGACTATGTATTTGCCTAGTTCTTTTTGTCCTTCCAATAATTTATTTCCCTTTCTCTTTATGTTGATATATGTTATAAGGTGACTACAAATTTAGAATTCTTACATATTTCTCTGGCGAACTGAATCATTATGTTATCTTCCTTTTGATCCTTAAAGTCTATTTTTCTTATATTAATATAACCTCAAGTCAGACTTTGACTTGGGGTGATGAATACACAATACAATACAATGGTACCTTGAGATACAAATTTAATTCATTCTGTAACCGAGCTCGTAAGTCAGTCAACTCATATATCAAACTGCCGATACTGGACCCATGCGCCAATGCGCCAACTAGCGGCAGCTTCCCGAATCACAACTTGTATCTCAGAATTTCGCTCGGATCTCAAACAAAAATATGGACCGAGTCGCAGCTCCTATCTTAAAAAATTCGTATGTTGGTCTGTTTGTATCTCAAGGTACCACTGTATACAGATAATCTCTTATAGAATTATACACCTAAAATTTATATAATTTTATTAACCAGTGTCACCCTCAATAAATTCAATAGGAAAAAGGAAAGAATAAAAAACAATATGGCAAATTCCCCAAGCTTTCATTTGATCCCTCCAGGTTTGGACTTAGCCCTGAGTTGCGTAAGTCATGACTATGACTCAGTTATGTCCCTGCCTTCTTAGAAGGTATACATTTTCACAGATTCCCTGTTTTCTAGACTCAATCACTGGTGAGTATAAAATTTAGTGTATAGAAGGCACAGAAGAAAAAAAAATACATATCTTAACAGCTTTTTGGTATTGGTTAGCTTTTGTGGGATATGTGTGTGTTTGGGTTTTTTTTGTATGTATTGTGGATTCAAGGTTTTTTTTTTTTTTTGTAATAAACTTTTAATTTTAGAACAGTTTTATAGCTACAGAAAATTGCAAAGATTAATACAGAGTGTTCCAGTACTCCCCACAGCCAGTTTCCTCTGTGATTAACATCTTACATTAGTACGGCACATTTGTTAGAATTAATGAGCCCATGTTGATTCAGTATTGTTAGCTAAAGTTCATACTTTATTCAGATGTCCTTGTTTTTGCCTAACGCCATCTTTCTGTGCCAGGATACCTCACAGGAACATGTAGTTGCCATGTCTTCTTAGGCTTCTCTTGGCTGTGACAGCTTTTCAGACTTTCCTTTTTTAAAAAAAAAAAAATGACCTTGACAATTTTGAGAAGCACTCGTCAGGTATTTTGTAGAATGCCTGTCAATTGGGATTTGTCTGACATTTTTCTTGTCACTGGATTGAGTTTTAGAGTTTGGGGGATGATCACAGAGATACAATATCATTTTTATCACATCATACAGGGGTAAGAAAAAAAATAGGTTTACAACTCTTATTATAGAAAATAATACAGCAATTAATAAATCATAATATAAGAACAAGCTGTTTACATATTCACAACTGTAAACCTACTTTTGCTCACCCCCTGTATGAAGGGTCCATACTCTCTGAACATGACTAATCACTGTTGGTGTTGATCACTTAGCTGAAATAGCGTTAGTCAGGTTTCACTTTTCCACTATAAAATTGCCTGTTCAGCACCTCTCACCCCTTGCTATACCATATGTACTCTTTGGTAGAATGTTACTATGTGCAGCCAATGCTTAAAGAGTAGAAGTTACACTCACCTTCTGAAGGGCAGAATAACTACATAAATTATTCATAATTCTTTATCTCGTCTCTCACATTTATTTATGTATTCAATCATTTATATCAGCATGGATTTATGCTCAAATTGTTCCAGCTATGGACACTCTGAGCTCTTTCAGTTCTCTCTTCTGTCCCTTTGACATAGCCCTGTCATTGTGGTTCCTTTTTAAATAAGACTTTATTGCTTCTGACCCTATAAAATGCGCCAGGGTGATTATGTGTATTTCTTACCCCATTTCAAGAATCAGTCATTTTATAGCACTGGTCTCTCTTATTGGTGAATAGTATTGTTAACCAAGATCTTGGTACTTAGCTGTGCTTAGCAGACAGAAGGAAATATATGTCTGCATACTAACCTGTGTATATACGTATCTATAAATATCCGTATAACCATATGTCTCTATATTAAGTTAAACATAAGTTTATACTGTCTCCAAATCTAACTCATTACCATAAATATCATGCTAGCTATCTACAAATTCCCACTCCAACCGTAAGAAACCCGGATTTTAATTATCTACCACTTATTTACTTAATTGTTCAATTCCAGTATAAAATCATAGCAGCATTAGAATTATTCATTCATAACCCAATTAGGGAAAAAGTTTATCAAGTAAGTACAGTGCTTTTGTACAATTTATTTTGCCTTTAGTGTTACAGACTCCACTCATTTTCAAAGTTCCCTGGGTCAGTACCATAGGTCTTCCACCCCCTTCATTAATGTTTCATACACACGTGGAACAGTTAGATTCCTTTTTCATATTCTACATTCCATCCTGGAATCCCCTGACCTACTAAATTACTTTCCAAATTTGCATACTTTAAGATTTACTCTTTGTGCTGTGAAGTTCTGTGGGTTTTAATCAATGCACAGTGTCACGTATCCGCCATTACATTATCATGCAGAATAGTTTCAACTGCTTTAAGAGATACCTTGTATTCCAATATTCAATCCTACTACTTTCCCCTGAACCCCTGAAAACTACTGATCTTTTGATCCTCACTAGAGTTTTGCCTTTTCTGGAATGTTGTTTAATTAGATTCACATAGTATATAACCTTTTCAACTGTGTGTGTTTTTTTTATTTACCAATTTGCATTTAAGATTCATCCATCTCTTTTTGTGGCTTCATAGCTGTTATCAATTATCTTCCATTTTTATTTTATTTTCATTTTCATTGAATTTTGTCGGAGTGACACTAGTTAACATAATTATACAGGTTTCAAGTGCCCAATTCTACAACACATCTCTGTACAACGTCTTTATACTCAATTTTTAAAAGAAGTGTGGTTTCCTTAGTGTTTGCAGTATAATATACATTTTCAACTAATCTAATTGTCTGTTTTTAATACTTACTACCAGTTTCTTTTTTTAGTGTCTTTTTAGTAACTACTTGGTTTGTCTGGAGTTTGTGTTCAAATGATTTTTTTAAAGAAATTCTCATAGTCCTTGCATCTTCAACATTGTTGTAGAACACTGGACATATTGCTACTCTGTCATTCGGGGGCATGGCTGCTGTGGGGATATCTGAGGATCAGCTGTGTTTTGTCCCTTGTTAGTCCTTCCAGGTCCTTAGATTGTTGCTGTAAAAAATAATAAACAAGGCCCTGGCCGGTTGGCTCAGCAGTAGAGCGTCGGCCTGGCGTGCGGGGGACCCGGGTTCGATTCCCGGCCAGGGCACACAGGAGAAGCGCCCATTTGCTTCTCCACCCCGCCCCCCTCCTTCCTCTCTGTCTCTCTCTTCCCCTCCCGCAGCCGAGGCTCCATTGGAGCAAAGATGGCCCGGGCGCTGGGGATGGCTCCTTGGCCTCTGCCCCAGGCGCTAGAGTGGCTCTGGTCGCGGCAGAGCGACCCCCCGGAGGGGCAGAGCATCGACCCCTGGTGGGCAGAGCTTCGCCCCTGGTGGGCGTGCCGGGTGGATCCCGGTTGGGCGCATGCAGGAGTCTGTCTGACTGTTTCTCCCCGTTTCCAGCTTCAGAAAAATACAAAATAATAATAATAATAATAATAATAATAATAAACAAAAGGGATCAAAGACACTCAATTTGAGAAGTTAAACATAGATTCAATAAGTAAGGGAATCTTGAATAAATATAATCCATAAAATTAGTATAGTAAAGGAGAATCTTTAGAAAATAACATCAGAAAAATGACAATGCTTGTTAGACAAAATAATCTACATCCTTAATATACTTCTTGCATATCCATACAAATGACAAAATGATCATTTATTTAAATATGAAAAAGGAGAGCCTCAAAATATCAGAGGACAACATTGGGGAATGAGGAAATTTTTTCTGAGTGACACAAATTTTTTCTTTTGTGACACAAAGTCTGGAAGGTAAAACAAGTTTTAAATATTTTTATGATTAAAAATATAACAACCCCAAACAAAGTACTAGATAAGAAAACATAATTGAGATCAGCCAATGCCTTTGACACACACAGAATTCTTTAGATTTATTTGGAAAATTTAAATAACTAAAACTAAAATTAGGCATGGGGTCTGAATGGCTAGTTCAGTAGAAGAAGCAAACATGTGGTTAAGATGTAAAATAAACATTGAATATTATGCATAATTGATATGCTCTTCAGAAATAATACCTTTTTACATATAAGATTGGCACTGAGCTGATAATAACAGATTCCCAAATTCTTATATCTAATTATGAAATATTAAAAAAATCTGAAATTCAAAAGTTGGATTCTTAAACTTGACACCAAATTTTGTCAGCCAAACTTTATCTGAACTGACAATTAAGTGCCAGCTAGATCTCAGAATTCTTACCGGTCACCCAACCTTTTCTTTTCAGTTTTATTATTTTGTTGCTTTTCTGTTATTTTACTATTTGGCTTTTAATCTGCACTATGAAATTGCCAAAAGGCTAAGGATACTTCGTGGGTGACAGTAATTTGAGGGGGTCACCTGGCACAATATTTCTAGATAGAAATTTGATATAAGTGACACAAACACACTCTTGCTGCAGCAACCACACTTCTAGAACTTTATCTTACAGGCAGTTATTTGTCAAAAGGGCATTTATTGCATCACATTTTGTAATAGCACAAAACAATCTAATGTCAAGTATTATTGTTACAGATTATGTAAGTCAATTGTGATGATGGTATACAATTGAGTAGCAAGGCAATAGATTTTAAAATAATAAGATAGCTCTTTATGTGCAAGTTCCCCTATTAATATTGCCAAAATGGCATATTTGTTTCGCAAAGAATATAATTTCCTAACTCTAAATTTTCTTATTAAACTAAGATTATGGTATAGCCATGCCACCTACCTGTGCAACAGTTAGAAAGCAATGCAGTAGATTTTACTATATTAATTGAAAAAGGCCTCCAAGATACACATCAGATGAAAAATGGAAGAAATTATGCTCTGGATAAAATTTTATTTCTATGATTTCTGAACTTCTGATAACTTCAAAATAACAGTCATGACCAGTGGCAAACTGAGGACAGGGCCTGTCCAATGTATGGAAATTCTTGAGATAACTTAGTAGGATCCCTTCCTATGAAGATGAGAGCATATGACATCAGTATTCCTAGAGCAGACAGCTTTGCCCAGTGGAACAAAGATCTTTCTATCAGGGATGCTTGGAAGCAAAGGTCACAGAATAGAAATATGTTGGAAAATGAAAAGTTACTGAAAAGAAAAATATGTTAGATATAGGTATGGTAGGCTATGGGGAAAGGGGCTCTCACATATGGCTGGAAGATATTCTCATGTGCCTAGATTTCAGTACAGGAAATCATGAATCCTTATTAGAAATAGTATCTTTATTTATTGCCAAAGACTGATAAGGCATTTTTGGTTTATATTTTATACTATATATACACATACTATATATATATATATATATATATATACACACACACACACACACACACACACATATACTATATATATACCATATACACATACTATATATATGTACTATATACATGTAGTATGTATATATATATATACATACACACATCTACATGTACAGATCTACATGTGTGTGAATATCATTATATTTTTCACTTTAATTATATGTTAAATGCATATCAGCATAGAATTTTTGAGGTTATTACCAAAGTTTGTGATAACTGTGTGGATTCTAATTGACTTATAACCATGGCTGTTACTTTAATTTAATGTAAGTTAATAGCAAATATAGATGAGTTATTAAAATGTCATTGTGCTTGAACTCTTAACCATTCTCATAAAGTGTTCCATTAATATTTAAAAGAATGAAAGACATGCTTTGTAAAAAATATCATTTTGTAATTCTAAATTCTCCTATTAAATGTTTTTAAAGTAACAATATGAGCAGAAGTCTTTCAGGAAAACCACAGGTTTTAATCCTATTATTTCTGTGTTATTGTTCTTCTTTCTTCAAAGTTAATTCTTAGTATGCAGGGGTCGTCAACAGGCACCAGAAAATTACTAGACATTTTTGTTTTCTTCAAAAGTGGATGAAAAAGGTCTTTCTCATTTTAAGAAGCTGTAGGAAAGAAAGAAATGTTTTCAGGGTGTTAACACGGTAATACACCACATTAGCAATCCATTCATTCCACTTGTGCTCAATTATTGGTAAAAACTAAATTACTTCAGTTCTGATTCCTTTGACAATAACTAAATGTTCACATAGTCTTTTGGTCACAACATCTCATGTGAATCACTTCAAAATCCTTTATTCTTACCTCTTCCTCCGGGTCTATATGAGCCTGATGGGATCATCCAGATGCACTTAGAAGGGGCTTCACATCTAGTGATGTACACACTCACTTCTAGCCCTGAAGCTCCTCTATGTTGTGGGATGTCCACGTCTACACTGTTGCACATGCAACAGGTGTGCAGAAGAATTAATGCCCGATGAAACCACCCTTTGACAAATGGCAGGTGGAGGCCATGCAGAAATGCTTCTTCTTTTCTCTTTAGAGGTAGAGAATTCAATGAAATACTTTATAAGCTGTCTTGTATGGTCTCAGCTGGGTTGAATATTGGTTCCCCCCCCCCCCCCCACAGTGGTGACAAAGTTCATTGTGTATCCTAGTATCCTGTCTTGCGTTTCTGTTCTTCGCTCTATAAGGATGTCTCTTGCTTCTACAGTATAAATGTCTTTCAAGAGGGAGCAGGGAAGTAAGTTTCTGATAGTCATGGCCTCATTCCAAAAGGCCCCTACCATTTCTCAACAGAACCAGGTCAGGGACTTACACTGCCACAGGTGGGGCCATGTGCCCTGTTCTCACCAGAGTCTGAGGAAGCCAGGCACTATGATGGCCAAGTGTTCAGCTGAGGTGGTCGTACTGCTCCCAAAAGAGGAAGTTGCCTATGCCATGATTTATTATGAACATCATGTTTTTATAGTATCAGACACTGAGAAATACCAACCTTTCAATATCTGTGATTTTTAATTAATTATTTTTCTAGCTTTATTGAGATAGAATTGATATATAACATTGTGTAAGTTTGTGGTGTACATGCTAATTTGATGCGCTTAATATATTGCAAAATGATCACCGCCAAGGCATAGCCAACACTTCCATCACAGCACACTGTCATCATTTTGTGTGTGTGTGTGTGTGTGTGTGTGGTAAGAGCGTTTAAGGTCTATTGTCTTAGCAACTTTCATTTGTATATACAGTATTGTTAACTATAATCACCGTGCTATACATTTGAGCCCCAGAACTTACTCATCTTATAACTGAGTGTATATAACTTTTAACCAGCATCTCCCTATTTTTCCCACCTCCCAGTCTGGTAACAACCATTCAACTCTGTTTCTATGCATTTGGCTTTCTTAAATTCCACATGTAAGTGAGATCATACAGTAATTGTCTTTCTCTGTCTGACTTATCTTACTTAGCATAACACCTTCAAAGCTCATCCATATTTTTCCAGATAGCAGGATTTTTTTCTTTCTTTCTTATGGCTGAACAAAATCTTTAATTTTTTATAATAACATCTGCTGTGTTTCTGTGTGTTCCTCATGACTTGGCAGACCTGTACCCTAGATACATAAGCCAAAACAGACAGATGAGACCACAGTCCTTATGTGGTCACAGCTTCTATCCTTAGCATACCTGGCCAGTACATCTTAAAATCCAGCTTCCAGCTTGTTCCTCACATATTACCTAATTCCTCCCTCCCTCACTGTTTGGTCCTGATGTTTTCTATTCCTTGTATCATTCTGGCTCTGTCTCATTTCCTCAACTATGAGTGACATGCACTGATTTGCAATTTTGGACCACTTCATGGAAATACCTTGAAAAGTCCATCCAGTCCCTCTGGACCCCACCCTCCAGCACAGGTGTGCTCACTGCTATGACTGGGACTGTGATCTGTGGGTCGGTCCACCACCCTCCACATAAAGCACAAGGTTTCTGTATAACGTAGTATCAGATGTTCCGAAAAACTTAGAATTACAGTGACCCTCTGAGAATTAACATGATAAAACTCAAACATAAGCAATAAAATGGGTCACTTCAGCAATATCTAATAAGATACGTAGTATCAAAAAGTGTTTGTGTGTGTGTGTGTGTGTGTGTGTGAGTAAGTGTGTGAAGGTGGATATTTGCAGATTTGGGAGCACCCAATCTATACTTTGGTGACTTGGATATAACTTTGGGAAGCTGGATTGGATGGTGATTGTAAAAATATAAAAAGTTTATCAAATACATAGCAAATTATATGGAAAGAGTCCCTGGTAATGGGAAGTCGCTGGTCCACCTGGTAGATGCTATAGAGCAGGACCGAGTAGTTAAATCAGCAGTGTCTGAAGGAGTCACAGAACCTGGAGCATGGGGCCGCTCAGGTCTCAGGAATGGCCCAGGGATGCCGCACGTGGCTAGTCATGAATTGAATATAATCCCTCAAGATTGTCCCCCTCCCTGAGCTTCATGTTTAGGTTTGCTAAAGATTATGCTCAAGCACAATTTAATCAGAAGGGGTGGCTCAAAGAAGTCTGACCCAATGTTCCTGTCGCTGTGTTCCCAGGAAACGTCCTTTAAAACAGCAGCTTACCACTTCCGGTTCAGCCCCCGCAGGGGTCACCCCTCTTCCCACTGGTGTTAGTCGGTCAGTTAGCAACTGTTCTGGGAGGAACTACTCTGCTTTAAAAACTAACGTGTAGTGTGGTATGTCTTTTGGTGTAGGAGGTTAAGCATGACTGTCGCACACAATGACCTAATCTTAGTTAAACTAATTCATTCCAGGATCGCAGCTCAGTGAGCGGCACCAGCTGTCTGTGCCGACGGAATTCAGAAGCTAGAGAACAGGGCAGTGAGACTTTGTGATCATTATTCTGAAATTGCTTTGACATGCACACGTTCTCATACACACATGCTCGCATCTTCTCCCATACATGCAAATCAGACATGTCTATGCACTCCAGAGAGGTTCCTGTCGTACATGAATGCCATTTACCTTTTCTTCAAGAAAGAGTATAGTTTTCGTATTTTCCTGGAGTTATTCGATTAGCACTATATTTTATAGGACTTCCATAAGGCATTTGTTCTTTTGGAGAATTTTCTGTATATGCCATTGTGTGTAGCCTTTTCTCCTTCTCTTTATACATTACTTCCCATAGGGTTATTTGATATGATGTACCATCGTTTTTGTCTTACTGTTTCATGACTTTTGCTTTTGCTAGAAAAAAAAGATTCTCTCATTTTTGAAGAATCAGTCAATTCCGCTTCACCCTTCCCTTGGCTCCAATTGCTAAGCCAATTGTATTCATGCCTCAGACAACATCCTCTGTTCGAGTAGGTCCTTGAGTTTATTTCTGACATTGGGTCACTTGTAATAGAGGCCCCGGTGATAGACCAGGTACAAAAGCTGTGGTGACGAAGGTTTCCTTTAGAGATCATCTCCGCCATTTCCTCCGCAGCCACTTGGCACCGGCATGCCGGCTGCTTTTCTAGTGCTCGGACAGAATAAATCTTTACTTCTCTTGTTCCTTCTGCCTCTGCACATGGCTGAGTCATTCTCAGCCTGTTGTTCTCTGCTCCCGTCTCCCGTCTTCAGAAATGTCAGCTGGCCAGGGTCTACCTAAGTAGCCACTTTGATACACTCTCTGCCCCTCCTCCCTTCTCAGTAATACCCTAAGGTCTAAAATAATAGAAAACCTAAAATCAAAAAAGAAAAAGAAGTACTCCTAGCAGAACATTCAACAGAAGAAAGATTTTATCACATAAAAATTCAACCCCCCAAAAGAATCCTATATAACTTATATATATATGTAATATGTATGTATATATGTATGTATGTATGTATGTATGTCTATATATACACACACATATATAATATGTACACACAATAGACAAAGGACAGACTTTTCTGGGTCTTGAAAGAAAACATTTGAATAAAGGCTTTTTAATGTGGTTTTTGGTATTAATTTTTAAACAAATAATATAGCAAAGAACAACCTAATAGAAAAATAAGCAGAAGTCATAAAACCAAAAAACAAAGACAAACAATGAGTAAGATAGGAATATATTCAAACACACTGAAAAATAAAAAGAAGGTATTTAAATTGAAATTAATCTAAATTAATACAAGTGAAAATAAATCCCTAATAAGATTCAGGAAAAAATGATGCATTGAAATGGATGTGAAGAAACAGGCACGATGAAAATTTTCAAGGGCAATTTGAAGTAATTTCAAAACTTGACATGGTAATTTCAAAGGTAGAATTTTTTTTAACCTATAAATATGCTGTAATAGAAATATAAAGACTTAAAACTAGAGCTAGGCACTATTCCTTCCACAATTTTTTCACATGAGAAAGGTAAGGCAGAAGAGGGAAAGTATCTTGCCCCATGTCACTTACTAGTAGGTAGCACAGGCAAAATTAGAGAGAGGCCATCTGGGTGGATGTAGAGCCTAGGTCTAGGTCCGTGATGGCGAACATTTTTATAAAAATCACCCACTTTTGCAGTGCTGGTCAATCTGGTCCCTCCCACCCACTAGTGGGTGTTCCAGCTTTCCAGGGTGGGCCAGGTAGTGGAGCAACCAAACAGTGCCGTGATTGGCTCACCATGAAAGCTGGAACTCCTACTAGTGGGCAGAGGGACCAGGTTGACCAGCACTGCAAAAGTGGGCGGTTTTTATAAAAAGGTTCACCATCTCAGGCCTAGGTGCTAAATTTTTACCCTAAAATGCATGGGCTTCTGGTGGTGTTGTCAGTAACAGCACAAAATTGGAAACAACAAAAATTTCATTCATAAGAAAATAATTGAAAAGCAAAGTATGACAATGGATTTCCCATATAGCTTTATGATTCCTCAGCCCATCAGAACATTGAGTTACCTAACAATAAGTCTCCCAACATTGTTGCATTTCTACGATTTCAAATTTGGAAACTAATTCTGAACTAATCATTTCTCATTTTCTTACCCTGTTCAGTCTCATCTTCAGCTTCATGACTGAGGGTTTTATCTCTTCATCTTCCTTTTTTTTTTTTTTTTAATCTATGGATCCCCCCTGACTTGTGTTAGATCTCCCACTGCCTGGCCACAATACTCCATCTTTCTCCTTTTCCATGTTCATTATTCCTAACTGGGAGTAGAAAAAGCTCATGGAATGTCTGTCCTAGGTGGGATGAAGGACAAATGGTTGGTTTTAGGCACTGGGGTCTGAAGAATCAGAGTTGGCAAGAAGATTCCAACCCAGGGGTAACTAAACAGGTGCTAATATATTGAAAGGAAATATACTGGGTCCAAATCAACTCTCACCTTGGTGATGGTCCTTTCCAGTGACTGACTATACTAGAGCAAGAGCTCCATCAATTTTATGGTTGTATCCCCTGTGTGCTCTGGACTAATAGGCACATTGGTTACTGTGTAGTTACTAGAGCTGCATCTACGACATGAATGACCAGCTATGTGATTTGATAAGAGTGGCTTTCCTTCTCTCTCCTGCAGTTTCTTTATTAATAAAACAGAGATATGGTATTCTCTAAATCCTTCCCTCCCTGAACATATATGTTCTCTACCCATCAAGAAGTAGTCTACCTCAAAGACTTGTACTCGGAAAATTATAAAACATTGATAAAAGAAATCAAGGAAGATACAAACAAGTGGAAGCATATACCGTGCTCATGGTTAGGAAGAATAAACATCATTAAAATATCTATATTACCCAAAGCAATCTATAAATTCAATGCAATACCAATTAAAATACCAATGACATACTTCAAAGATATAGATCACATATTCCAAAAATTTATATGGAACCAAAAAAGAACACGAATAGCCTTAGCAATCTTAAAAAAGAAGAATAAAGTGGGAGGTATCACACTTCCTGATATCAAGTTATAATACAAGGCCATTGTATTCAAAACAGCCTGGTACTGGCATAAGAACAGGCATATAGATCAATGGAACAGAACAGAGAACCCAGAAATAAACCCACAGCTCTATGGACAACTGATATTTGACAAAGGAGGTAAGGAAATACAATGGAGTAAAGACAGCCTCTTTAACAAATGGTGTTGGGAAAATTGGACAGCTACCTGCAAAAAAATTAAACTAGACCACCAGCTTACACCATTCACAAAAATAAACTCAAAATGGATAAAAGACTTAAATGTAAGCCGTGAAACCATAAGCATCTTAGAAGAAAACATAGGCAGTAAGCTCTCCAACATCTCTCAGAGCAATATATTTGCTGATTTATCTCCATGGGCAAGTGAAATAAAAGACAGGATAAACAAATGGGACTATATCAAACTAAAAAGCTTTTTGCACAGCTAAAGACAATAAGAACAGAATAAAAAGACAAACTACACAATGGGAGAACATATTTGACAATACATCTGATAAGGGGTTAATAACCAAAATTTATAAAGAACTTGTAAATCTCAACACCAGGAAGACAAACAATCCAATCAAAAAATGGTAAAAAGAAATGAATAGACACTTCTCCAAAGAGGACATACAGATGGCCAATA
The DNA here is from genome assembly GCF_036850995.1 of Saccopteryx leptura. Classification (NCBI taxonomy): domain Eukaryota; kingdom Metazoa; phylum Chordata; class Mammalia; order Chiroptera; family Emballonuridae; genus Saccopteryx; species Saccopteryx leptura. The sequence continues at coordinate 16,200,932 of NC_089512.1, forward strand.
GGCATATGAAAAAATGCTCAACATCACTAATCATTAGAGAAATGCAAATTAAAACCACAATGAGATATCACCTCATACCAGTCAGAATGGCGCTCATCAACAAAACAACACAGGATAAGTGCTGGCGAGGATGTGGAAAAAAGGGAACCCTCCTGCACTGCTGGTGGGAATGCAGACTGGTGCAGACTCTGTGGAAAACAGTATGGAGATTGCTCAAAAAATTTAAAATCAAACTGCCTTTTGACCCAGCTATCCCACTTTTAGGAATATACCCCAAGGACACCATAGAACGGCTCCAAAAGGAGAAATGCACCCCCATGTTTGTGGCAGCATTGCTCACAATAGCGAAGATCTGGAAACAGCCCAAGTGTCTGTCAGAGGACGAGTGGATTAAAAAGCTTTGGTACATATATACTATGTAATATTACTCAGCCATAAGAGATGATGACATCGGATCATTTACAATAACATGGATGGGCCTTGATAACATTATACAGAGTGAAATAAGTAAATCAGAAAAAACTAAGAACTATATGAATCCATACATAGATGGGACATAAAAATGGGACTCAGAGACATGGACAAGAATGTGATGGTAATGGGGGGGATGGGGCGAGGAAGGAGAGAGGGGGTGGGGGGAGGGGAGGGGCACAAAGAAAACCAGATAGAAGGTGACAGAAAACAATTTGACTTTGGTTGAGGGGTATACAGCATAATCAAATGTCAAAATAATCTGGAGATGTTTTCTCTCAACATATGTACCCTGATTTATCAATGTCACTGCATTAAATTTAATACTAAAAAAAAATGTAAGATTAAAAAAAAATGTAGTCTACCTTTATCTCCTATCTCCCCTTTTCTAGAACCTGGGCTGGCCTTGTGAATTCTTTTGGCCATGACCAGATGCATAATTTGTGGTGCCCAGTTCAAAAAGAAAATTTGGGGCCCTTGTTCAAATATTATTAAAAACTTCAAAATGGTGATCATAAAGTGTTAAACGAAGCACAGAGCCTTTTTCTAAGCATGGAGCCCTGTACAACTGCACAGATCATATGCCTGTGAGGATAGCCCTAGCTTTGGCCAATAGACTGCGTTGAAAAGGAAAGTGTACCAGTTCTAGCCTAGCCTTTTCTTTTCTTTTCTTTTCTTTTTTTCTGAAGCTGGAAACGGGGAGAGACAGTCAGACAGACTCCGCATGCGCCCGACCGGGATCCACCCGGCACGCCCACCAGGGGCGATGCTCTGACCACCAGGAGGCATGCTCTGCTGCGACCAGAGCCACTCTAGCGCCTGGGGCATCCTTGCTCCAATGGAGCCTTGGCTGCGGGAGGGGAAGAGAGAGACAGAGAGGAAGGAGGGGGGGGGGGTGGAGAGGCAAATGGGCTCTTCTCCTATGTGCCCTGGCCGGGAATCGAACCCGGGTCCCCCGCACACCAGGCCAACGCTCTACCGCTGAGCCAACTGGCCAGGGCTAGCCTAGCCTTTAAAAGAATCAGCAGCTTGCACTGATCGTAAAATTGGCTCTTATCTGGGGTTGTTATATATGCTATGTATATATAAAAGTGTTTTGTAAAATGTGTGTAAATTAATTTAATTATCATCTTACTTAACTGAACTTAAACCTGGGAGAAAAAAAAAAAGAAAGAAAGAAAGAAAGAAAGAAAGAAAGAAAGAAAGAAAGAAAGAAAGAAAGAAAGAAAGAAAAGGCAGAGGAAACTAGAAAGCATTTTAGGAGTGACACTCCCTGTGCAAATGGCTCTTAGGAAAATAGCCATAAGGAAGAGATTGATGCGTGAGCAACAGCCTTTCTAATTCTGTATTGGAGTTACTGATAATGAGATAAGGAAGACTAACAGAATTCAATCCAAGGTCTTGCTCTAAGTCTCTGGAATGTGCTAATTATGCTACTCAGCTAATCATGTAACCATACCATAAATAATCGGGTATGAAAGATTTATGGTATTAGAAATAAATGAAGTTTAACAACTTTATTATGATGATTAATTATAGATGAATCAAAGTGTGTAAAGGATTTATGTATCCAATTCAGGCTAGAGTTAAAGTGGCCTGGTTCAAAATTACAAACTATCACACTGGAAAATTTGAGTCCGAGAGAGGAGTGGAAACATTTTTAGAAGATTTATGCAAAGCTGAACAAGTAGGTCAAGAGACAGGTAGAATCTGCTGGTTCCATTATGCAAATTCCATGTCTTGAAGGTCCACCAGGTGCAAACCACTGGGCTTGGAAAGGAGCAAACTGGACATTGAAATGGGGTGTAGACAGAGTTCCTTCACTTGACCTTTTTATAGATTGGCACAGGGGAATGCTGCTAAAATTAGAGTTTAATAAGTCTAGACCGAGAGCAGTATGCTTGCGAAGAGTCCTCTTGGTGATTGAAAAAGGGAATATGGCTACCAAGGAATACTTAAGAAAATGTTTAAGAGAATTTCTGGAAGAAAAAAACCATTTGCATAGGCTTTAGAAATTCACTGTGTTCATTTGCTACCGACTTGTCATGACTGAATTGAGGTGACCTTAGGTATAGCTAGAGTTTGGATGCCTAGAAAGAAATCATGTTATCCCAATGAGCAGGTAGTTGACAACACCCTGAAAGGTATGTGGAAAGCTCTGGCATTAAGATTATTAGAAAGAACTTCAAGAGTTCTGAAAAATTACCTAATTTACTTGAAGACCTCAAAAAAGATTGAAGTTATAAACTCACTATGGAATAAGTAAAATGCTGAAAAATGCAGACAGAAAACAACTTTATTTTTTCCATCCTATACCCCCCCAAATATGTACTGAACATCCACTGTGTTCCAACAACAGTGGTAGGATTTGGAGGGATAAAGAAGAGTGGGACATGATTCTTGCCTTTGAAGATCTTGGTCTAATGAAGAAGGAGACAGGGAGTTATAGAGTCTAAAAATAGAGAAATGACATAATAGATGTGTGTATCGAGTATGTAAGAGGTGGGAGCTAAGAGAAAAAGAGTAAATACCTCTCATATATTTATAGAAAATGTGGCAATCAATCTTATTGTAGAAATATGAATTAGAGTTTGCCAGAATGGAAAAGAATTACAAGTGATGATGAAATTAGCCTTTCATTATCAACATGTATTGACCTCACGTCTTCTAGAAGTTAAAAATCTCAACTAAACAAAAGAGTACTTAATGTTTCCCTCTCTTTAGTTCCTCTGTGACTCCTTTTGTTTTCAAATATTTATCTGAGTCTCTTTACAGGTGTATATGTTATCTCATTTACTATAATTCCTCCTGCTTTCAAAATGTATACTTGAATCTTTTTCAATATCCACTAGCCATATAATATTTGAATGTAACTAGCTGGATGTAAGTGAACTCTAGAAAGAGATTTAAAAATAGAGACATACCTCTGCTTAATTTATGCTAAACTGTTATGGAAGCTATTCTCAACAATGATCACACAACATGGTATTTTCATTTTTCAAATGAGAAAATGATAACCCTCCTGATAATGCTATTTGCCAGGGTTTGTGGTAGAACCAGCAATTACATTCCTGTTCATGAAAAGAATAGAAAACAAAGGTAATTTTTATATTTTTTATGTAAGATTTTAATGAGACAAAGGACCCTGTGATGTTAAAAATAATGAAAAGGCCTGACCAGGCAGTGGTGCGGTGGATACAGCGTCGGACTGGGATGCAGAGGACCCAGGTTCGAGACCTTGAGGTCACCAGCTTGAGCGTGGGCTCATCTGGTTTGAGCAAAGCTCACCAGCTTGCACCCAAGGTCGCTGGCTTGAGCAAGGGTTTACTCAGTCTGCTGAAGGCCCAAGGTCAAGGCACATATGAGAAATCAATTAATGGACAACTAAGGTGTCACAACGAAAAACTGATGATTGATGCTTCTCATCTCTCTCTGTCCCTGTCTGTCTGTCCCTATCTATTCCTCTCTCTGACTTTCTGTCTCTGTAAAAATAATAATAATAATAATGAAAAGTACTTGTCTATAATACTGTATTACCAAAACTTGGTTGTAGATTAGTCTATTGAATTATGGTGTGTCCTAGTGCACAGGAATTCCCCAAAAGGTAGCAAATTATTCATTCACGCATCCATTCAACCTAGTATTTATGGAATATCTACTATATACTAAGTACTTTTCTAGAGGGTGGACACACCGGTGTAAAAAGAAAATGGAGGAGGTCCTTGCTTTCATGAAACATGCCCTGTGAAGACAAGAGTAAAAACCAGATAAGCTAAATATTTTTAGACAGTTACAGTGCAATAAAGGAAATGAAACTATTATTTGAAGCCAGCACAAATATATAACCAACATGTAGGTCACTGGGCTCATGGTCAATTAATTTTTTCTTCTGAATAATAAATGACAAAGGTAATTGTGGCCAGGCTCTAATTACTTCAGTTATCTGAACAATGATATAATTTCAGAGCCAGTTGCATTTATGATGACCCTACTCAGCCTGGGAATACAAGGCTATTAACCAAAGAGGCTCAGAGAGCTTCTCGAGATCCCCCGGAACATGGTGGTTGACCTGTGAATTGAGCACCGGTTCCTGGTGTTTGAACACTGGAAAATCTGCCAACAGAAGGGAAATCAGAGCAAAGACCTAACAACAACAATAACAGCAAATATAAGAGCAACGTTTTGATTCAGAATTAGCCTCAGTAAACTTTGCGGGAGTACACTGAGAGTATATAAACTCTTAGGTATTTGGTTTTTAGGGAAAAATATGCAAATCATAATAGGCCATTCGTTATACTGAGTGTATCAGAAACTCCCAGTGACCTCTATTGGATGTTGCATACTGATTACTTGACACATCCAAGAATGACCTCCTAACTGAATTTTCTGCTTCACTTCCCACCAACCACCCATTTTCAACCACCCACATGGCACCAGGGTAAACTTTTCATCGAAGAAATCAGGTAACACTCTTCTGCTTCAAATCCTCCAAGTGCTTTTTAGCTTGCTCAGGAATTGATTCAAAACTCTTGCCAGGTTCTAGAGGTTTGTACTTAACCTGGGCCCATTAAATTTTCTGTCTTTTGTCATGCTTCTTTCTCGTTACACTCCCCCTCAAGGGACATCTTGCTGCTTCTGCAACAAGCTCAGCGTGTCCCCACCCCTGGATAATTTTACACGGTCAAGTATTTCATAGCACTTAACCCAAGTATGACTAAGAGATTTCCACCAATCACAGTATTATCTAAAGTGGCTCTTCCTCTTAGCTCAATATCCTCTTGCATTTTTCTAATAGAACTCAACCACCGTCTAAAAGAAAAGTATTTCTTTGTGTAATGTATGTTGTCTTTATCCCTACTAGACTGTAAGGTCCACAGAGCTGGGGTCCTGCCTGCTTTGTTCTGTTGTACCTTTAGCCCCTGAACAAGTGACTGACATAAAAGAGTGACTCAATCACATATGCTGAATGAATGAATATGAGGCAGAAAAAATGAACCCATCAGTGATAGAGTTCCCCCAGGTCCCAGGTCCCCACCTAGGTTTGTGGGGGAGAAAATATATTGCACTTGGCACCATATCACCTTGAGCTGAGTGTTCTGATGTACTTTTGCTCACCCTTAATTTGTAGTTTCCCAAAGAAGTTATCTGACTGGAATATCTGAGCACCACTGCATAATGAGTATTGTTATGACAAGAGTTTGTACCAATGATTTAAGAATAAATGTGCAATTATGCAACCACACGCGCAATTCATGGTTAACTGCCTTTACTCCATGCAGGTCCCTGGCAAAGCAATAAAATTAAAAGTAAAATGAAATGAATAAATGCATCTAAATGTTTTGTTTTTTTTTAAGAAAAAAAAAGTGGCTCGATGGCCACTAGGGGGCTTCTTTCCTAGGAAGATGGCTGCCAGGCTCAACACCGGCTCCAGGAACTCTCAGGCCTGTGCAGCTACATTTCCTGGAGCACAGAGGCAAATGCAATGGGAGTGTCAGCAAAGCAGTGGCCAGGGTCTGAGCATGCTCTAGTATTTTCCTTAAAAATCACAGCTGGAAGTTCGTTTCATTTTTATGCTGTCTCAGAGACTTTCTGACTGAATCAGCCTTTTACTTTTTGCCCTGTATAGTGGTGTTCCCTCAGCAAGCTACCTTCTTCACTGCCAGGACCATGACATGTGCCCCTCCCATTGTCTGTCCCATAGCGGTTGTCCAATCTCATATGGGAACATTCTATGAATATGTGTGTTAGAGAGTAGTGTGTGTGTGTGTGTGTGTGTGTGTGTGTGTGTGTGTGTGTGTGTGAGAGAGAGAGAGAGACAGAGACAGAGACAGAGACAGAGACAGAATGAAAGGGAGAGGAAGAATACTTTCTTTATTGGTAATGAAACATACATATCCATTGGAGATGCTCCTGGAAATTTACGTGCTACATTACAACCTTTGTTGTTTAGTTCCCATTGACTATGGACGGTCTTTCCCTCAGGAATGTGGACTAGTAGAAGTGAGTTGTACGCCAGGGCCAGGGCAGCCGTTGCGGATACGTGAGGATCAGTCTCTTGTGGACTTCAGGCATTCTGTTCTGGGAGTCTTCCCCAGTTCGGGGGCCCTATCTTGTTCCAGTCTGGGGTTCTTGATGCCTGTCTCTACAGCTCTCCTTGTGATCATACTGGCTCAGAAACTAACCCTGATCCGTGTTTGAGTTGTACCACTCTCCACCTGAAGTGATTCCCGGGCCATCCTGTATGTAGAGAACCCATTTCCTCCTATTCGGGCCGGGCCGTCTGACCCAGACCCCCAAGGTGTGTGTGCTCCCTCAGTCTGAGTGGTACCTCTTCAAGGTGCTCAGTCTGAGCGTGCAGGGTTAGATCATTCAGGAATCAGAGTGCCTGGGTTCAAAACCTGCTTTTCCTGTGTGACGCAGTGCCAGTTACTTGCCCTCTCTGGATTTGCAAACTGGTGAAATGGAGTTTACAATTAAATATATGTTGAGTTATTAAGTGAAATCATACATGCCCTCTCCGTAATGTCTGGCCCATAACAAATGCTTCAGGTAAATTTACCAAACAAACGAAAGGCTGAGTTTGAATTAAACTTGACTTTGTAAACTTCATTGGATAGCCTGTAAATGTATAAGCCATTACAGGCTGGCACAGATTATTATAAATAATATAATGGGCTACTCAGCATGCTGAAGGCAGGGGAACTCCCAGTGACCCCAATTTAATACTGTTCTTGCTGATTGCTTCACATTTCCTAGAATAGCGTTAATTAACCTTACCCTTGTCGGTGACTTTAACACCATCCTGCGGATTCTCTGTAGAGTTTCTTGCATGTAGCACATTTGTTCTAGCCAATGTTGAGCTAGTTCACCATTGTTTCATAGCTTACTAATTGGGAAACATCTGTATATGCACATGTGTGTATAGAAACATATGTATTCACATATATCAATATTTCGCAGGAGCAACAGGACTCTCTTCTCTGAAGCTAAATGTTTCTTCTCTGATAAATAGCAAAACTTGTCATTATGAACTTTCTTTGTCTAAACCCCAAGGGTGCATATCTCTATCTGTAGCAGCTCGATGTAATATATGTTAAACTGGGACTGCTTCCCAATATGTTTGGATTTTTTAAAGGCCTCTCTCTTTCTCTCTCTCTCTCTGTCTCTCTCCCTCCCATCTCTCTCTCATACACAAACATACACACACATGTACACACATTTTTGTGTGATTAAGTTGTTTTGTATTTATGTATAGGTATTATTTTTTTCACCTATGCTAATTAATGCACCATTGCAAAAAGAAATACAGGGAAAATATTCAGAAAATGTAAATTAAACTCTTATTTCTGCAACTTATATAATGTGGGGACTTATACACTTCTACACTGAGACTCAGTTTGTACAACATAGGGATAATTATTGATGACTCACAAAGACTTGCGGAGTACTTATTATGTGTCTAGAATTGTACTCAGGTCATCATGAGTATTAAATAAATGAAATAAATATATATGAGTGTATTCAATAGACTGAAAAGTAAATTTGTGAATATTAAGTATTATAATTTTTATTATAAGCATGTGTAAACAGTTATATGGGTAAATAAATTCAGTTGGATTTATTTTCTGAAGCAGAAATAAGGATACATGATCAAACTTAAGGTAATAACAAGGTGGAAAAGTATAAACAAAAAAATACTGTTTATTGAACCTGTGCTATGATCCAGGCACTGTGTAGAGTATTTCCATGTGCTACTTCCTGTTTCTGAGAGTGTGGTTTCTGGGCATAGATTGTCTGGGTTTTAATACACTTAACTAGCCTGACCTGTGGTGGCACAGTGGATAAAGTGTTGACCTGGAAATGCTGAGGTCGCCGGTTCGAAACCCTGGGCTTGCCTGGTCAAGGCACATATGGGAGTTGATGCTTCCAGCTCCTCTCCCCTTCTCTCTCTCTGTCTCTCTCTCCTCTCTCTCCTTCTCTGTCTCTCTCTCTCTCCCTCTCTCTCTCCTCTCTAAAAATGAATAAATAAATAAAAATACACTTAACTACACTTGAGCCTCCACCGGAACAGTCCATTGAGGGAAGCCTCAGAGTTCCTTTGGGTGGCCTCCCCCAATTATGAAAAAATCCTTCCCTTTTAAAAGCAGAATTCTAACTTTCTATAACTCAGTTGTCCTAATTCTGAGCAAAAAGAGCTTGTCTGACTTCCCATGCAAGTGTTCAACGGCTCCTATGACGTGTTTCTACTGTGCACCTTCACTTCCTGAAGCTGTTCCCAGTGTGACCTGGTTGCTACTCTGGGTAATCTCCTTTGGGGGACCTCTCTTTCTTTTTCTCAATGCCTCACTTAAGGCAACTGAGTATATACCAAGGGCTTGCGGATTCGGCTTATCTGTGGACAGGGATGCTGTGTTTCAGATAACCTCCTTTCTGCTATGGAGACTGAGGCTTGTCTTATGGTAACTTGAGGTTTAATTTCCATGTAGCAGAATAGAAAGGCATTGGTCTTACGTACTTTGTTTCTTCAAATAATATGTGACCATATAATGACTATTGTGGTTGTAATCCTTCTTTTACTAATTTTGGAACGTGAGGAGAAACGCCTACAGGGTTATGACTTGGCCTCAAAAATCCTCCTTCTGTTATTTATTTTTTTTCTTTGCTGAGAGAAGAGTATTTGTTACTGTCATTTTCAAATTCAATTTTGTAAACCAATTCAATAAACAGTTATTTTTCTAGGACAGAAGGGCTAAAAATATTCTCCAGTTCATCTCCTCATGAAATTCCTTTGATTTTAATGAACTCAGACAGTAAGAATCAAGAAAACAAAAGCTATTATGTGTTTTATCATCTGGGTTTTGCTCTTGGTTAACAGCCTTTCTTGGGCTAAATATAGTATCTGCCACCTGGTGGTTCTTATGAGAACTGTTTAGTTTTTTTTTTTTTAATTTATTATTAATTTTAATGGGGTGATATTGATAAATCAGAGTACATATGTTCAGAGAAAACATCTCCAGGTCATTTTGACATTTGATTATGTTGCATACCCCTTACCCAAAGTCAAATTGTCTTTCGTCACCTTTGAGAACTGTTTAGTATTATCCAAGCCACTATAGTTTCAAATATACCCCGTTCATTCATTATTCATTCATTCATTCATTCATTCATTCATTCAAAATATGCTAAAAGTTCATTTGTGTGAAATAGACTGGTCCTTAAGGTATTCTTTTCAAATACATTATTTCTATAATGAATTTGACTATACTTAAGCATCTTCATAGGCAGCAAATACAATGTAATTTTGGGCAAAAGATTTTCAAACTAGACCTCAAACCATATTAAATGGCCAACTCTTTAAGAACTGTTTTCTGTTTTACTTATTTCACTTCGTATAATGTTATCAAGATCCCACCATTTGCTGTAAATGATCCGATGTCATCATTTCTTATGGCTGAGTAGTATTCCATAGTGTATATGTGCCACATCTTCTTTATCCAGTCTTCTATTGACAGGATTTTTGGTTGTTTCCATGTCCTGGCCACTGTGAACAATGCTGCAATGAACATGGGACTGCATGTGTCTTTATGTATCAATGTTTCTGAGTTTTTGGGGTATATACCCAGTAGAGGGATTGCTGGGTCATAAGGTAGTTCTATTTTCAGTTTTTTGAGGAACCACCATACTTTCTTCCATAATGGTTGCACTACTTTACATTCCCACCAACAGTGGATGAGGGTTAAGAACTGTTTTATATCTAAATATTTTTGGTCAGAAAATTTCCCTTAGCCTAGATAGTTCGTTCCTACCCATCACACATAATCAGGCCTGAGGACACAGCTCTGCTTATGAGACGTGTCCTATTTTCCCTTCCCCTCACTTGTGCTTTCTCTGTACTAGATTTTCCCCTCTTATAGTATCTAGGATGTTTCACTGCAGTAACCTATGAAATTTTATTGCTCTACTAGACTATGAGCTTCTATCAGATAGAACCACGTTGTTTACTGAGCCCCTAACTTAGTTTACGTTGATTAGTATGCCTTCAGTGATGCTCAGTTGGATAACTAGAACCTGAATCTATAGATAACTATATATAAATGTTTAGCAACTATGCAGGGCCCGGGAACTCCCTACATGAAATAGAATTCGGGAGATCTGTGAATTTAGATGGGAAAAGGTGCATCTTTATTTTCACTAACTTGTAAGTGAAATTGGCCATTTCTTTTTTTTTTTTTAATTAATATAAGCAACAAGTAATAATGTAGCAGTATTGGTAGTATCTGTGACCTTTCTGCCATAAAAGTGACAGATATTTTTATAACTTATTGCAGTTATTAAAGATACCTCAAAGTATTGTTTATGTTCAACACCATTTGTAATTATGTTGTTACTAGATCTGCACTTAGGTCTTTTTATTTTTAATTTTCTTTTTTTTTTGCCCTTAGATCTTATTATGTATTTAACTTATCAATAAAATGGAATTCTATTATTACTTCATTGATTATTTAAAAAATATTTTGATAATTGTTTTCCTTGTTAATCCTATGTATTTTAAAACTATATTCTGAGAAAGGGGTAAATAAGCTTAAATAGAAAAAATATTGGTACAAAAATTTTTAAGAATGTTTAGCCATTCTGTTTTAATGAGAAAGAAAATCATAATGTTAGTAAAACCAAAATTCAGCATTTATATTTTCTCCTTTTTTATATATTTGGGATCTATTCTTTTACCTTCTTTTAAAGGAATGGTTTTTTGGGTTTTTTTTTGGTTTTTTTTTTGTATTTTTCTGAAGCTGGAAACGGGGAGAGACAGCCAGACAGACTCCCACATGCGCCCGACCGGGGATCCACCCGGCACGCCCACCAGGGGCGAAGCTCTGCCCACCAGGGGGCGATGCTCTGAGCTCTGCCGCGACCAGAGCCACCCTAGCGCCTGGGGCAGAGGCCAAGGAGCCATCCCCAGCGCCCGGGCCATGCTCGCTCCATTGGAGCCCTGGCTGCGGGAGGGGAAGAGAAAGACAGAGAGGAAGGAGGGGGGGGTGGAGAAGCAAATGGGCGCTTCTCCTATGTGCCCTGGCCGGGAATCGAACCTGGGTCCCCCGCACGCCAGGCCGAGGCCTCTTTTACCTTCTTTTAGATGCTCTTTTTTTCACAGGTACCCATCATCCCCCAAATAACGGGAATGAGTCTGATCTCAATAGTGTATCCTTGATGCCGTAGTGATAATCCTTCAATGTTTATAAATTCTAATGTTCATCATTTCTAGAGATGCTTTTCCATTTTATTATCGAGTAAAAGATAGTGGCACCATTTAAAATAATCTTTAAAAAATAGCTCAACGGTTTTAGAGTTAAAACAATAATTTTTAGTAAGGCTGAATGTAAAAATACATTTCAGGGAGTCAGGATCGATCAAGTAATATTCATCTAAGGAATTATCCTATTTTCCCCCCAACTTAAAAAAATTAATGCTAAATCAATGCTTTTTACTATAACAGTGCAAAGGCATTTTGAGGTGACCACCGAGAATGTGTATACCAGGGGTCCCCAAACTTTCTACACAGGGGGCCAGTTCACTGTCCCTCAGACCGTTGGAGGGCCAGACTATTAAAAAAACTATGAACAAATCCCTATACACACTGCACATATCTTATTTTAAAGTAAACAAAACAAAACAAAACAAAACAAAATGGGAACAAATACAATATTTAAAATAAAGAACAAGTAAATTTAAATCAACAAACTGACCAGTATTTTAATGGAAACTAGGCCTGCTTTTGGCTAACGAGATGGTCAATGTCTGGTTCCATATTGTCACTGCTAGCCATAACAAGTGATATGACATGCTTCCAGAGCCCTGACACGTGTGTCCTGCGTCACTAGAAGTAGTACTGTATGTGAGTGACGCCGCTTTGCATCTCACTGACCACCAATGAAAGAGGTGCCCCTTCCGGAAGTGCTGCGGGGCCTGGATAAATGGCCTGAGGGGCCGCATGCGGCCCACGGGCCATAGTTTGGGGACCGCTGGTGTACACCATCAACAGAGAGTGAGTCTTTCAGGGTATCTATCTCACTGTCTAAATCTATGGAATGGCAATCAGAAACAAAGAGAGCAATAGAATTTTTGAAGAAAATACTCTAAAGATCGAATTTTAACAAATTCAGGTATAAAAACTGACAGCTGAGTGAGATACCAGCTCTGATATAAGAAAGTGAAATTTCCACATGAATGAGCATGAGATAAAGAACACATGTAAGGCGGGATGATGCAGAATGACACCTAGCCTGGGAAAGACAGGCAGGTGAGATAGAGAATGGTCAACAGACACTAGGAGACATCACAGAGGGAACTGTGTGCGGAATATCACGGGAGCCACCATTGGTACGAGGGGCTTCAGCGAGGAAACACTGTTGGGATGAAGTCCAGCTTTAGAATCTCAATGATGGGATAAAATCAAGTAGAAAAAAGGTCTCAAGGTTTTTTGTTTTTTGTTTTTATAAATAAATTTTTATTTTAATGGGGTGACATCAATAAATCAGGGTACATATATTCAAAGAAAACATTTCCAGGTTATCTTGTCATTCAGTTCTGCTGCATACCCATCACCAAAAGAGAGATCGTCCTCTGTCACCCTCTATCCAGTTTTTTTTTTGTACCCCTCCCCCTCCCCTTCCCCCTCTCCCTCCTTCCCTCCCCCCACCCCCATAACCACCACACTCCTGTCCATGTCTCTTAGTCTCACTTTTATGTCCCACCACTGTATGGAATCCTGCAGTTCTTGTTTTTTTCTGATTCGCTTATTTCACTCTGCATAATGTTATCAAGATTCCACCATTCTTCTGTAAGTGATCCGATGTCATCATTTCTTCTAGCTGAATAGTATACCATGGTGTATATGTGCCCCATCTTCTTTATCCAGTCTTCTATTTTTTTTTACAGTGATGTTACTTGGAGTTCACCAACACATCTCTTTAGTGACAAACAGACAACAAACAAAGAGACACTTGATTCTTTGTTTGCTCACTCTCGGCACCAGACTCTTGAGTTTAGTTTCCAGTTGCAAACCCCATAGCCAAGACTGCCAAATACAATAATAATTTTAACATGAGACTTTATGAAAGGCTAACAGTCAGGCGTGTTAAGAACGGTTGTATCTCCTTTCGTGATGAACGCATAGAGTTTGCTATGCATACACATGTAACAAACTATAAAGGTTTTATATTGTGTTAATTCCCTGTTACTCATTACTTACACATAGATTATAATTATTAAATGTTGTTGTGGAGGGTATAATGCTTGTATCATTCTAGACTAGACCTTAGCCTAGACTAGATTTAGACTAAGCCTAAGACAGCTTAGACTAGATCTCTCCAGAGCCTGGCAATCAAGGGGCATTCTTCCTTTGGCAGCCACAAAAAACTGGGCACGCCAGACATGCGCACAGCTCCTGGAGGGAGAGAGAGCGCTGTGGCACCTGCTAGCCCCCAAGACCTTTGGAGAGTATTTCAGTTAACCCCTTAGAAGTGTATTAAATTAGAGGTCTGCTCTTCAGGCTGAAGCTTTTAAGATGAGCAGAGTCTCTCTTTCACCAAAAACAGCTCATTTGAGTCTTCTGCCTCTGAGCTGGGCCCTGGGGTGTGTCCAGGTGAGCTCTTGTGAGCCCTTCAAGAGCCGTTTCTCAGTTCACTAACACCTGATGGGTCTCATGGATGCCAGCCCCTTGGCTTTCAAAGCTAGATGCTTTGGGGGCCGTCTCTCAATTGCAGATCTATCTTACAAGTTGGGGTGCCAGATCTGGAGTTCAGACGCTTCACTTCTCAGCAAGAAGCTCTGAATTCTGAGTTCCCTCCTGATTGTGGGTCATTGTGCTGAGGGTGGCATTTGCAGCGAGACTGTTGTCTCAGCCTCCTCTACCCCTTTGTGTGGGAATTTCTCATTTGCCTGGTGTGTAGGAGTTGCTCAGCTATTTTCAGATGAAATTATTTCATATGTCGCTGTAGATTCAGTGTGTCTCGGGGAGGAGTTAAACTCAGGAGCATCCTACATTGCCATCTTGAACTGAAACCTCTTTTCTGCCCTGTTTTTGCATCAGGATTTTTATTGCTAGTACAGTTTTCGCTCATAGACTTGCTCATCATGCAGGTTTTCAATATGGCTTCTTCTTCTTTTTTTTCTCCTGAGTTGTTAGGGGTTGGTGAGGACTCAAGCAGAACATATCTGGATGTAAAGACATAATACTGCTGCTGTTGTGAGGGGTGAAGTCGTATTCTAAATGTTGGCCATAGCTGGCCTTCAAAAAAAATAAAAAAGAATCCTCAAGAATTTACTCAAAGAGCAGAATGGTCAAGTCATCTCCCCTCTGACTCCCCTCAGACAGATTTGTTGGTTTCCTTACAGACACTGCTCTGTTCAAGTTCAAGCTACGGCCAAAATCCAGAAGCAAGCAGGATTCCAGGTAGACAGATAGGGGAGGGGATGATGACCATACCTTGTTTGTGTTGGGGGTGAAGGACTCGACCCTGGGACATATATTCCAAGGCTCTCTGCCCAAAGTATAGAATCTAATAACTTTTCAAATTTACCCACAAAGCCATCAGCTCCCCCAAACCCCCTTATGCCCCTTCATAACCTCTTTCTCCTGAAGCTGCCATCCTCACTCTGTCCCCAAGCAACCACTGATCTGGTTTCTGTCACTATAGTTAGTCTGCATTTTCTAGAATTTTATATAAATGCAATTATATAATATATTTACTCTTTAGTCTGATGTTTTTCACTCAACATAATTATTCTAAGATTCATACAACTTGTTACTTATATCAAAAGTTCATTTATTAAATTTAATTATATGACAATATTATATATATTTTTTATTCACTGGCTAGAAGATATTTGAATTCTTTCTAGGTATTTTGGCTATTACAAATAAACTTACTGTGAACATTTGTATACAAGTCTTTGCGTGGATATAGGCTTTCATTTCTCTTGGATAAATACTCAGGAAAAGAGAGTATATGTATCACAGAGAGTGGCCTGTTCAGTATTTAAAGAACTCTTAAAGTGTGTTGCAAAGTGGTTACACAAGGATTTTAGTTCCTTTACATTCTCACTTACACTTTATATGATACGTCTTTCACTTTAAGCATTCTACTTGGTGTGTAGCGACTTTGTTTTGTGGTTTAAATTCACATTATTCTAATAATTAATGTTGACTATATTTTAAAGCACTCATGTGTTATCTGTGTATCTTCTGTGACCAAGTTTCTGTTCAAACTTTTGGCCCGTTTGAAATTAGTTTTGAGTTTTAAATTTTATTTATTTTTTATTGAATTTTGAAACTTCCTGGTATATTCTGGATACAAATCCTTTATGACGCATGTGGTTTGTAATATATTTTTCTAGTATGCGGTTTCTCTTTTCATTCTCTCTTCAGATCTTTGGAGTGTGCCCCTTCTCTGTGCAGCTCTCTCCCTTTCAGTACTCCGTCCTGCAAACCAGACCTGCCTGTTAACCTCAGACTCTCAGCTCCCAAGTCCACCCTGCTCAGCCCGCGTCTCCCACTGAACCGGGGCCTAGAAACTCTCTCAAAGCAGTAAGCTGGGAAACTGTAGGGTTGATCGCAATTATTTTTTACTTCTCAGAGGTTATTGTCCTTCTTTGCCTCATGCACAGTGTCTTGAAAACTGTTGTTTTATATATATATATATATACATATATATGTATATGTATATATATGTATATGTATATATATATATATTTAAATTTTTTTGGTTGGTTTCAGCCAAGAGAATAAATCTGGACCTTTCTGTCTTACATTGGCCAGAATCAGAAGCCTTGAGCGTCGCCCCATTTTCTCCTTGGGAGTAGTTTCTGAGGCTGTTTTTCTACTCACATGTCTGTTTGTCTTGCTTCTCGGCTCTCTTTTGGAAGCTGCCTTTTCTCTCCCACCTGCCCTTACCATTAAGTGGAATTATTATTATTATTTTTTTTATTTCTGAAGCTGGAAACGGGGAAAGACAGTCAGACAGACTCCTGCATGCGCCCGACCGGGATCCACCCGGCACGCCCACCAGGGGCAACGCTCTGCCCACCAGGGGGCGATACTCTGCCCCTCCTGGGCGTCGCTCTGCCGTGACCAGAGCCACCCTAGCGCCTGGGGCAGAGGCCAAGGAGCCATCCCCAGCGCCCGGGCCATCTTTGCTCCAATGGAGCCTTGGCTGCGGGAGGGGAAGAGAGAGACAGAGAGGAAGGGGGGGGAGTGGAGAAGCAAATGGGCGCTTCTCCTATGTGCCCTGGCCGGGAATCGAACCCGGGTCCTCCGCACGCCAGGCCGACGCTCTACCGCTGAGCCAACCGGCCAGGGCCTAAGTGGAATTATTTTTAAAAGCCTTGTAGTCTGCAAAGTCTGTCTATACTGGCCGTTGAAACTGAAAAGTGATTCACTTCTTGCGCTACACAGCAAAATTGTGTGTATAACACCACT